>NC_140493.1:7013890-7578890 GCF_964271855.1 Acomys minous | reverse complement strand
CTGAGGATAAGCATGCCCTCCTGAGAATTGGGATCTAGCTTGGTGTAGATCTAGGCTCTGTGACTCAGGTGAGGAGCTCCGGCGGGATTTTTATCTGGCTCCTGAGTGAGTTTGTAAAAATGGCCTCACAGGGGGCCATTTGGAGCCCAGCTAGGAGACAAGTATCTCTTGGTCTCAGGCAGCTGTGCCAGGGTACTGCCTCAGCCTCCACAGGACAGGGAGCATCCCTATGGTGGACAACATCTGCACAGGCCTAGGCAGCTGTCCAAGCAGACAAAGAGACATAGACTCTAAACTTTAAGTTGAATACGGACGATGGTAGAAGCCAGCAGAGACAAATTATCCTTTCCCACAGGAGGGTCCAATGAGCAGTTCAGTTCAGTTAAAGGAGGGACCAGGTCTTCAGGGACCCAGGCATTCCCCGCCCCGTGGTTTTGACACCAAATGTAAGTGAGAGCAGTGAGAATGTTGAACTAGACCATTCTGTGTGAAGAAAAACAGTCTTGGGGGGATGAACTACCGGTTGGTCTCATGAGAACAGACAGCAGCCGCTCAGCTGGAGAACAGATTTTATATGACAGTCAGCAAGTGGCGGGGTCAAGGGGCGAGCGGGCAGAGGAATCTCAGAGCTTACATCTCTGTTTACCCAGTAAGAGTTCAGCCTGGGTTGAACTTAGGCCATCACTGTCAGCAACACTGACAATTTGGGGCCTGTTTTATGACCTGACATATAAATGATTCCCCCCTCCACACACACACTTCTAAAGTCCAGGATATTTCAGCTCGCATAGATGCTGACACTAAGTATGCCTCAGTTCCTGGGAGTAAGCCTTAGAGCATCGGGAGCAATGAGCACCAGTGGATGGGTGTTTCCTTGGTTACCGTATCTATTGCTGCATCACCAAAAAGCAAATAGGAGAGGGAAGGTTTTATTCAGCTTATACTTCCATATTGTTGTTCATCAATGAGGAAGTCAGGACAGGAACTCAAACAACGCAGGAACCTGGAAGCGGGAGCTGATGCAGAGGCCGTGGAGGGGTGTGGCTGACTGGCTTACTTCCCCTGGTTTACTCAGTCTGCTTTCTTATAGAACCCAGGGCTGTCAGCTCAGGGATGGCTCCACCCACAATGGGCTGGGCCCTTCCTTGTTGATCAATAATTGTGAAAATGCCTTAGAGCTGGATTTCACTAAGGCATTTCCTCAACTGAGGCTCCTTTCTCTCTGATGACCCTGGGTTGTATCAAATTGACACGAAACCAAGCAATACAACTGACCCCTTGTCAACTTGACACACAAACACAACACTATTAAGCTACAACCCTTCCCTTCTCATATTAAAAACATAAATAACTTTAAAAGTCCCCCAGTCTTTACAGATTCAACATATTAAATTTTTAGTCCTTTAAAAATGGCCAATTTCTTTTAAAATCCAAAGTCTTTTAAAATTCCAAGTCTCTCAGTTATAGGCTCCAGTAAAATCAAAAATAAGCCAAATACTTTCTTACTTCAAGAAGGAAGAACTCAGGGCACAGTCATAATCAAACCAAATCAAATCAAAATCAAACTCTGTCCAGTGTCTGGGATTCACTCACCATCTTCTGGGCTCCTCCAATGGGCTTGAGTCACTTCTCTAGCTCCGCCCTCTGCAGCACACATAGCTTGTCTTCCAGGCTGTGGCTGGCTCCACTCCACTGCTGCTGCTGTCCTTAGTGGTCATCCCAGGGTACTGGCATCTCCAATGCTGGGGCTTCTGCAGCACTGGGCTGCACTTTCACCAATAGCCTCTTATAGATTCTCTCCCTGGTGCCACGCCTCAAGTTCTATGCATGACCCCCTCAGTCCTGGGCCTTCAGCTGCCACTGAGGCTGAACCTTCACACATGGCCTCTCACAGTGCCAAGCCTCAGCTGATCTCCATGACCCCTTCATGCCTTCAAAACCAGTACCACCTGGGTGACTCTTACACAGCATGAGGTAGAACAGTGGCCGTTTCTGGAACATATTTTCTCTGTGTCCTCAGGAAATACATCTCAGAAGATCTCACCTCAGTGATTCTGGTCACTTCTTAAGCACCACTAATTCCTTAGCTCCAGATAACCAGCATCAGTTGTCCCACCCAGTAATGCAAAGGTTTCACTTCAGTGGAGCTGGTCTCTTGTTAGTACAGATGACCCATCAGCCCCAGCTGACAAGAATGACAAAATCTCAATTCAAATCGCCCTGAGGGAGTCTTTAAAGTTTCCTCTGACGCTGCACCAGACAGGCCTCCATCATCTGCACTGCCCTCAACATTCTTATCTTCCAGGCTACTAGAAAACGTCCCACTGAGCTCTCTCAATACTTAATGGCTTTTCTAGCTCGAAGTTCCAATGTCCTTCCACGATTTTCCCAAACACATGGTCAGATCTGTCATAACAGCGCCCCACAAGCTCGGTACCAACGTGTCTTAGTTAGAGGTTTTATTGCTATGACTAAACACCATGACTAAAACAAGTTGGGGAGGAAAGAGCCTATTCATCTTACACTTACACCAAATGAAGTCAGGACAGGAACGCAAACAGGCAAGGAGCCTGGCTGCTGCAGAGGTCATGGAAGGATGCTGCTTACTGTCCTGCTCATCCTGCTTTCTTATAGAACCGAGTACCACCAACCCAGGGATGGCACCACTGACACCACGTTGGATCTTTACCCAATGATCACAGATTGAGAAAACGCCCCAGAGCTGCATAGAGATAAAGCACAAACGTTACTGAAGCCACATCCAAAGCCTGGGCCTTGACAAGACAGACTCAGCCACATAAAACACATCTTTGAGGTCCTAATATGAGCTTCAGGTTTAAATAGGTTAGGGGTATGCATAACCAGGCAGTCCTGGTCAGGGTGTGGCCCACCCACTGTCATTGTCTCAGTTTCAGTCTCTACTGCAAGGTGATACTATACATGCTCAGAACTATGTGACCTCGCTTGGGAGGTGAAGGAGCAAGTGCCTCCTCTAACTGACACCAGACTTTAGTCTTCTCCTTCTCCCAGCATGAGGTTCTTAGGGTAAATTACAATTCCTTGGAATGCATTGCCTCAATAATCTGCTAGCTGATGAGGGAAAGGGGGCTGAGGACAGTGTCTCTTAAATTTATCTTCAGTCCTGCAATGATGGCTATGGTACAATTAAAGAACACTTTGTCCTAAAGGTGGGACATTATCCCCAAGCGTATGCTGCACATATATCTCTCCTGATAGGGGAAAAAAAAACCAAAACACTGGGAGTAGAGATTGCTTACCTAGCCTGGAGCCCTTTCCATAGTTCAAAGTACAAACCAGCTATGGCCCTGCCTAGAGTCTATCAGACCCAGGGGAACGGGGGGGGGGGGGGGGGGCGGTGCAGCTCCAGCCAAGAGGCAAACGCAGCAGAGTAGACAAGAGCCGATGAAAACAATGTGAGCCATAAGCCCACATGTATACCCCACAGAACAAGGAGACATGAAGAAACCCCGTGGGTACTAGATGATGAAGGGGTGGGTATGCATGGAGAACGACTGCTAATTACACATTGATGAGCTAATCTCCCCCATTATTGTTTTTCAGAGGAAACAAGTGATGGATGCTATGGAATCTTCTCAAGTTGTATTGACCTTGCTATTTTTAAATACCTCCTCCGCCATTAAATTCTATGACTATTCGGCACTTGCTTGGAAAAGATGGCAGTGGGTCTTCAGAGATCTTAGCCGTCATTTGTGTCCTCTGGGTCAGACACAGTTGCAGCATCCTTGGGAGTTTCGCAGTTGGGTAAGAAGCAGACGATACCAGGAAAAACTATCTTTTAAAAAGCAGTGTAGCTTATGCCTGTAAATGTAAAAACAGCAGTTAGGAAGTTTAGATTCAGCAGTTACTTTGAACACCCAGATGACATGATAATACGAATGTCAGGGGTGGATTACTGTCTCAGTTAGAGTTGCTATTGCTGTGAAGGGACACCAGGACCACGGCAACTCTTATCATTGGGGCTGGCTTGTACCTCAGAGGTTTAGTTCACTACTGTCATGGCGGTAAGCATGGCAGCCTGCAGGCAGACATGGTGCTGGAGAGGTGGTTCTCCATCTGGATCTGCAGGCAGCAAGAAGAAAGAGGGAGCCACTGGCCCTGGCTCGAGCTTCTGAAACCTCAAAGCTCACCCCCAAGTGACACTTCCTCCAACAAGGCCACGCCTACTTCAACAAGGCCACACCTCCTAATCCTTCTCAAGTAGTGCCACTTCCTATGAGCGTATGGGAGCCATTTTCATTCAAACCACCACATCTACTTTCCTCCAAGTTGTTGGTAAGGGAAGCCCCTGGGCTCCATACACAATTCAGGCTGTCACCACTGCTTCTCACTGCAATCCTAAACAAATGGCATCTCCCTAGTGGTGAAAGCACTGTCTGCTCCAGCTAAGGAAAAAAAAATGAGTTGGGAATAGATGGGAAGTCTTCTTTCTTTTTGTGGTTGAAACACTTGAAGAAGAGACCATGAAATCTGCTAGGGTGGAATTGTTGCCAACAGTCCTGTCCAGCTGTGGAACCTGCGTGCTAATGCAGTATGTGCATCAGAGAAAACACCCCCACAAGTGCAATAGTGTGCTAACATTTGTTTTAAACTCAATTTTATTTGGGGGTATTGAAGACTCTACCTCCCTTCCACCAACCCCTTAACCCTGGGTAAGATAGAAAGGTTACTGAAGACGGAAAGCACAGACCCCTTTACTTCTCCCAGCTGTTTAAGGTCACTTGGGTTCTTTGGGGGGGGGGGGTGGACAATACCAGTCTCTGTCAACAGCAAACACAGCAAGCAGTCTCCTCTGAGCTGCTGTAGTGAAACGTTTCTTTCTGTCCAGCACACCGTCCACCTCTGGCCTCTCCAAGCTGCTACATGCCTCATGTCACCACCACATGTCACACTTTCTCTCTCCATGCTCTTCTATTTATCTTCCTCAGAGTCCTAGACCACGCCCCTGTCCTTGCCACAAAGACCCTGTCCAACTGTCAAAGACCATGCCCCGCATGAGACAGTTATCAGCTGTGGACAAACTAAAGCCCAAACTAAAACCCTACACTTTGGGTTAAAACAAAAGCATATTTACATAACATATCTGAGTTTACAAAGAAACCAAAACTTGCATTACAATAGTGGCATAATAGCAAGGGTGCAACCAACTGGGTTTAAGACCACTTTACCAGTGGGGATCTATGTTTGGGGATAGAGGGAAAACACTCTTCGTTTAATATGACCTCTCGGAGAATTTGTACAATATTTCTGACTACACATTATTAGCATTAGAACATAATCACATTTCCATGCCCACCCACACAAAAGGATGGTAAACGTAGGGGGTTGGGTTTTTAACGTATATAAAATATGCCTAACTAAAATTGGTTTTTACTCATCAAAGAAGTTAGGAGTTGTCAGTCTATGTCCTTAAGAGCCATGGATCAAGAAATAAAGAGGGACAATCAGTTGTGCAAAGGTTGCATCTGCTAGCCAATCAAATGCTTAGCCAATCAAATGCTTAGCCAATCAAATGCTGAAAACCTTGGTCGGAGAAATAAAAGCTAAGATGTGGGGAAAGGAATAGGTAAAGGGGAATGGCTTTGCATTGGATAGTATAGAAAACTTTTTTAAAAATGAAACACTAAATTAATTTTTTTAAAATGAAACACTTTTGCACTACACACCATTGGGTGTGAACCTCAACACCTCCCAGAGTCTACCTGTCACCGTCACGTAAATTCTTCTATATGTCCGAAGACACTTGTGTTTTCCTCTTTTGTACTTGTTTGTTTGTTCCCTTTGCTGCCATTTGTGTTTAGTTTGTTCGTTTTGGTTCTTAGTTTTTGTCTTTTATGACAAGGCCTCAAACTATATCCCAGATTGCCCTCAGATTTTCACCACTTCTCCTGACTCCGCTTCCAAGAGCTGAGACCACAAACATGCGTCGCCACCCAGCACACTAATCTCTCCGTGTGAAACGCATGCTTTCCCAACACACAGAATTTGAGCTAACTGGGTTTGCGAGGACCTGCGTGTACACAGTACATGCCTTTGATGAATTCCATGGGACTCCAGGGGATCTTTGTAAGTTGATATCCAATAGCTATACAATGTATTTTAAAACGATGTTTAATATAGACATTTAATCATTGCTTCTTTGGGGTATCATTTACTTAAATTATTTTCCTATAATTCCTATATTTCCTAAACTACCTCCCTAAGCTTTCAATTGTAATACATATTTATGACATTAATTTTCTAGTGATGCTTCTAACATATGCCATTAGTGATCACGGGCCATGTCATGTTTTAGAATTTAAATCTGTGTCAAATAACACCGTTGACTTTCTTTTCCCCTTTTGGCATTCTCACCAGTATCTTGGGATTTAAAACAGTAAATCTTAGTTAAAAAAAAATCTGCGTCTCATGCTAGAAACCAAAGTTAACAAAGACCAATGAAATCATTTTTAAAAATTCTTGAAGGAAAAAAAAATGTACTTTTTAAAAAGCTCATTTAAGAGAAAATCAAAGTTTGTCTTTAAAGAGAGAAAAAGCCATAGATCAAGCTGAGTCTTTGCCTGCATGCCAGATGATGCTAAGAAGTCATTGTCCTTCGTCACTCAGGCAGAAAGACCCAAAACTCCTTTTCTTTCCCTACTGTTGCCTTAACCGTAATACTCTCCTCAAACAGCAAGACACCTGAATGTCTAAACATTTATCTATTACTAGGCTCATTTCATGTGAGTGCCTGCCAAGCAGGAACTGGGCTGTCAGCTTCATCTCATCAAAAAAAAAAAAAAAAAAGACCTTCAGTCCCAAGGACTGATGGCAGGTTCCAATTGTTAAGTCATTCCTGCTTGAACTGAATTTTAAAGTCAGGCTCCTACTGTTAGAAGTTGGAGCTCAAAGAGGTTATTTAGACAGAAATGTTGCAACTCAAAATACAACACTCTCGGCTATAGATTTTTTTTTTGTTGTTCTTGTTATTATTTTTCTTTAATCTGCGAACTGAATGAAACTCCAGGCTGCAAATAATGCGTAAGGGTAAGCAACACAGCACAATAGTCCCTGTTTTGGTGCGTTCTCTTTGTAGTGATTTATTAAGGCAGACTGAAAAGGGCTGATTAAAATGCATAAACAGTGCTGAACAGTAAACAACCATGTCTAAGGATGAAAAAATGGGACCCACATGCTGTGCATGGAAATCGCCCTTAACAACATGGCCTATTGTTGAACAGATAGGAAGCCAAAGGTTGCTTGTAATCAAATTTGAAGTTTCCCATCACTTATAAAAGCAACACTTCCTCGTGCAAACGTTTCAATTTGTTGTAGTTAGAAACTGCTTCCTGACTTGAGCTTTCCAGAAGCCAGGAGTTCTTTTGACTGTCAGGTGCACAGAAAAATTCAAACTGGGAGCACACTAGACTACACAAAATGAAACCAAGCTTGTCTATTGAAGGAGAAATAAACTCTACAGTTAATAGGAGCAAATTAAAGCAGTGCAGGAGCTCAAGATAATTATTTCCTTTTTATTTCATCTAAATGGGGGGGGAAGAAACACTTGGTGGGTGGGATAGATGCTTAAATCCCGTCTTTTCTAGTATTCAAAATTCAAACGAAACTTAAACAAATTTTTAGAGAAGAAAGAACAATGAACCAAAGAACTGGCTTTGTCCAGCATGAATCAAGTGTGTGAAAAAAATGCTCAAAAAGAAAATTTAATTAATAATATGAATTTTCTGTTGGGTTATTATACAGATAGAAATACTGATATTATCATACAATAATTACTATTTAAATTAGTGTTTCTAAAAATGACTAGTTGCTAACTCAGCTAGCAAAACAGTTAACGGCTCCAAGTCATGTTTATTCTTTCACAAGATGGGTATAATATAATAGAATACTAATAAAAATAAATTAAGGAAATTTGAATAACTATTAAATTATTAACTCTGGGACTGGAGAAATGGCTCAGTGGTCAAGAAAGCTTGATTCCAGAAGACCCGAGTTCTGTTCCCAGAGTCCACGTGTGGGTAGCTTGCAACCACTTCTAACTACAGTTCCAGGGAATCTGGTGTCTTCAATGTGGCTTCCATGTGCTGAACACACACAGACACATAGATACAAATAATTCTTTAAAGAAGTAATGAGTAAACTAATACTAATTCTATGAGCATTTTTAAATGTTTTAGTGTGATTTTTTCCAAGAAAATTAGAATGAACACAGAAGTCAATACCTCCTTCCTCCTACCCAAATGAAAAAACACTGTACAAAGCTTTTCTTATGCAACAGGCGGGTCTCTTATGTTTCTTAACAGTAAAGGACAACTTTTCACCTCGTCTCTATGTATTTGCGATTTTTCTTTGGGACAAGTTCTCTCCCCCACATTCTAGATTATTGGAGCAGAACATTCTACTTGCTGAAACTGTTCCTTGAGGTCTTCAAGCCTGGCATGGAGCACACACCTGCAACAGGCCCCCCCCTTCTCCACTCCTCCACCCCCACCCTTGGGAAAATGAGACACCAAGTTTAAGGACAACCTGGGCTTTACAGCAAGACTCTGTCCCAAAACCAAACAAACAAAAAGCAGGAAAGTCTCATCAATGTTAATCCTACCAGAAAGAAACTAGCAGCTGATCCACACCAAATTACTAAGTACCTAACTGATTTTTAAAAACTATATGGCTATGTCTTTAATATATACTTATGATTAGTAATGTTACAATATTTTTATTCTTCTTATATCAATTTTCTTATCACATCTCTGGTCCTTTCATAAGGTCATTGGAAAATTAAGTGAGGGAATTCATATAAATTGCTTAACACCATCTCTAGAAATGTCTTAATTACTTAGTAATTAGTAATGACTATGGTGGCTTTCCTATCTAATCCCAGGATTCAGGAGGCTGAGTCAGGAGGATTGAAAGTTCAGAGCTAGCCTAGGCTACGGAGCAAGGCCCTTTCTCAGAAGAGAAAACCCCAAAACAGAAACAAAATCTCAGTGTTACCAAAAACAGTATTCTCACTACTTTGGGTTTACGTTCATAATGGTAAGATGAAACTGTCCTTTCTAGAAGGAACACCAAGTCACAAATCTATGGATGTACAAAGTTCTTAGTCAATTATTTTATCGATGCCCCTGTAGCACCCACAGCATTCACAGCTCCGTTTCTTTTCCCTTTGGGTGCAGAGCAATGAGTCCCAGTCCTCAGTCTGCAGAGGAATAAGGACGTTTGCCAGCCCTGTGTGCTTCTTAGACATTTGGAGAACATTGCCACCTGCAGTCCACACAAATGCCAGCCTCGGAGTGAGAAAGACGGGTCTGGGCCAAGGATGACTTCAAATTGCCAACAGAGGTGGCATCGGAAGGGCCCCTCTTCAGATTAGTAAAATGGAATTTCAGAGTCTTAAACAGAAGGTGATTTGCCAAGTGTGGTGGCGCGTGCTTCTCAGTCCAGCTCTCAAGAGTCTGTGGCTGGGGACTTGCCACAAATTTGAGGCCAAGGTAGGCTAAATAGTGAGTTAAAAGGCAGTCTGGAACACATGAGAAGGAGGAAGAGGAGGGGGAGGAGGGAAAGAGGAGGAGCCAGAAGAAGAGGAGGAGCAAGTGGGGGAGAAGTGAAAGGATGTGGAGAGAGAATGGAATTTTTCACTACTTTCATGGATAAAATGCCTCATTTGGCAGTAACTGAAGTCATCCTAAGCTGACTTCCCACTTAGAGCCTCCTGCCTCACTGGTCCATCTTCCCATCTTGGCAGGCTTCGCCATGTGCTTCTCCTGTTAGAATATTTTAGATTCTTCTTAGGCCATCTTTACTTATTCAACAAAGTTTAGTTATACTTTGGTTAATTTCATTCACGAGTACTGTGTGTTTGGATCATTTCTGGCCCACCTCATTTCTTCTCCGAGCCCTCCCTGACTTCCCCCGACAAGTGCCCTCCCAACTCCACATTTTTCTCGTCTTGTTTTCTCCACACTGGGTCTAATTACTGTGGCCTGTGTGGCACTGTCTGCTGGAGAACGGACAGCCTAACCTGAGCCACACCACTGAGGAAACCTGGCTCTCTCTCCTTGTTTCCCTCCACCCTCAGGGCTTGGAAGTTCATGAGATCCTTCCTCCATCCAGAATATTGAGTATCTTAGCCTTGTGCCTGTCTTCTACAGGCAAACACGTGCTGAGTCCAACAGAGCGATGGCCCTGCCACGTCCAGATGACATTATGTCCTAGCAATCCTCCAACTTCTGTCTCTTAAAATCTTCTGTTCCCTCCTCCAGTGTTCCCCTAGGTCTCTTGGTGTGAGCATCCCACTCAGGGCTGAGCACTCTGTAGTCAGTTGGTCTCTACGCTCTACCCAGTGAGTCTGAGGGCTGCAGTAATCTGTGGGTACCAGGATAAGGATTAAGAAGGCAGCTTGATATGATGCCCCTTTAGCCAAATAATAGTAATTGGTTATGAGGACTATGAGAGTCCCCAGGCCTGGGTTCTTGGCCAGACTTAAAGTACCAGATATGAGTTTCCTCCTGTGGGACAAGCCTTAAGTCCAATTAGAAAGCTGTTGAAGATGCTACTACCGCACCAATGGGCATATCTCGCCTGGCTGGTCATTATTTTAGCTTGTAGTATTCATAGCTGATAAGATTATTGTTGGCTTTTCTCCCCAGCCAGCCAGAAAAAAAAAAAAACCGCCTTCCAACACTAATGAAAGCCAGCCAGCAGGGACACGCCTTCAAGGTCAGGTACCGGCTTTACCTCTCCATGTCCTGTGATGAAGTCTTCAGCAGTTAAGGTCCCACCATCATGATCTGGTGGGTGACCGAGAGCAGAGGCAACAGCCCGTGACATTCACAGCCCTTCTCCACCAAAGCTACTCCTTTCAGTATCGACTTCACCTCACGTCTTTGTACACTCAAGTCCCGGTCTACTGGCCACTCAATCATGGGTCACCCACATTCTCCACTTCCCTGAGCGTCGGCTCGGACTCACTGCAGAGCCTAGGATGTTCTTTCTCCCCCTGTGTTAGCGGAGATCCTACTTATTCTTCAAAGCCCTGCCCATAAAATGTAACCAGTGCTTCTTCTGCGGGCATTAATATGCACTCCATTTGATACGTAGTACTTTGTAGTACTGATAGTTATTTCCACAAATGCCTTTCTCACTAGATTATAATGATACTTTATAGAAAAGAAAATTCCCAAGGGCAGCATATTCTCTTGTGTGTGTGTGTGTGTGTGTATGCATAAGAATGCATATGTGTGCATTCAGGTATGTGCTGATGCAAATGCGGAGATGCACGTGTGCATGTGCGTTCATATGTGTGGAGGCCAGAGGACAACTCTAGCTGTTGTTCCTTGGCATCATCTACCATTTTAATTTTCTTCCCATTGGCCTGGAATTCCCAAAGAGGCTAAGCTTGCTGTCCAGTGAGATCCAGGGGTCCTCTGGTCCCCACCTCCCCAGCACCAGGATTACAAATATGTATCACCACATATGGCTTTTTACAAGGTTCTAGGGTTTGAACAGAGGCTCTGTGTTCAAAATTCTTTTATAAATTTAGTCCAATCTGCAGTCATCAGTTTTATCATTTTATATAAATAAAGATGCCCCTACCAATTCCCAAATAAAATACAAAACACACCAGTTGCACACTGTTAACTTCTGGAAAAGCAGGACTAGTGTGAGCACAGAGCACAAAGAAGGTTCTATCAAAGCTGGAACAACGCGTGTGCAGCCATCCTAAGTCCCTTTCCTAGAAAGGGAACAAAAAAAACCCCGGCCATTTTCAGCTTAATTTTTAAATTTTCAAGGCCGCAAAACAAACATTTGAGGAACCCAGGAGCTACAATTGTAAATACAAATTCATCAGATAACTAGTTGATCTGGTGAACTCAATTCAGTAGCTAACATAAACCTTTGGTTTTGTTTTCTGTTTCTTTTTGGGTTCGGTTGGTTTGGTTTGGTTTGGTTTGGTTTGGTTTGGTTTGGCTTGGCTTGGCTTGGCTTTTCAAGACAGGGTGTCTCTGTTTTGCCCTGGCTAGCCTGGAACTCACTATGCAGACCAGGCTGGCCTCAACCTGGAGATCTGCCTGCCTCTGCCTCGGCCTCTGGAGTGCTGGGATTAAAGGCGTGCGCCAACCACTTCCCTGCTGGTCTTTGATGTTAGGACGTGTCTTCACATTGTCTGTACCATCCATCATCTCTAACATATGACTACGATGAAGTCAGGTGTGTGCATCCTGGTTGTGCCTGGGGATCCATGTGTACCCCCAAGTTGCATGGTAAAACCTTCTAGACTCTGCCTCAGCTGGCCTCAGTGGGAGAGAGTGCACTTGGTCCTGCTGTGACTTGATGTGCCAAGATGGATTAGTACCCATGGTGGGGGCCTCTCCTTCTCACAGAAGGGGAGAGTAGGCTGGAGAAAGGGGGTGTGAGGGTGGGACTGGGAGGAGAGGAGGGAGGAGGCTGCAATCAGGCTAATAAATAAATAAATAAACAAATAAACAAATAAATACCTTCTAGCCTCATTCCCCACACATTTAGTTCTCACCTTCAGTAATTTACTAGTTTTCTATGCAGCGTTTTGCAAGTATAAGAATAAACCAATACTTGTCAGTGGTGTGGCTGGCTGGTAGAGCCTTGGATTCGCCTTCGATCCACCTGGGATCTTGGATGACATCTACAGTTTGCCATTGACTTTCTGGGGTGGTTCCTGCAGCTTCCTTAGACGTCTGACCAAGAAAGTTGCTGTTTCCGGCAGGAGTGGGAGGTGTGCATTTTGAGGGGACTAGGTTTTTGGTTTTTTTGTTTTGTTTTGTTTTTGGTTTTTTTGTTTTTTGTTTTTTGTTTTGTTTGTTTGTTTGTTTGTGAAAGAAAGATTTGAGTACCTTTCTATCGGATTATGGGAGCATCTTTCTGAGGATGAGTCAGAAGATCTCTGTTGGTTTTGGAAGTGTAACTTCCATGTCAAGCCTTGGGATTCTGGCTACAAAGTTAAGTCTGTGTTCATCCAAATTCCACCCCAGCTGAGCTCCTCTGCTGTGATCACATCCCTTCAGTTTCTCTCTGCATCTGTTCCCCTGTCTCCTTCCTCCCACAGACAGATCCTAGAGGGATACTGAACATGGCGGGGGTCTTAGAGCAAAGAAAATCATAAGGTGCAGTGGCAAACCAGTAATTCATCCTTTTTCAATTTTTATTTTAGGTGTATGGGTGTTTTTCCGTGTGTGTGTGTGTGTGTGTGTGTGTGTGTGTGTGTGTGTGTGTGTGTGTGTGTGTATACGTACCACTTGCATCACCCCAGAACTATAGTTGTAGACCGTTGTTATCTGCCATGTGACTACTTGGAAGTGGAACCAGATCCTCTGGGAAAGCAGTCAATCCTCTTAACCACAGAGTCATCTCTCCAGCCCTCTAAAAAAAGACATGGCGAACTTTAAAAGACAAGAAAAACTGTCGATGACAATCAGACATATTTGATACATGTGGCTACAGATTAATGAGAAGAGTAAGCCTTCTGGTCAATCAGAAGTCAAGAAGAAGAGGGCTTATTTGTCATTCTTTAAACATCATGAGTTAAAACATCAAGATATTATCTTCTCATGTTAAATTTGTAGAGTTTAATATCCAGAGTGTCCTGTGTCTACTACTAGCCCCATATCTCGGCAATTAATTTTGCAATATCATGAGAAATATATTTCCTTTGAGTTAGTAAATCTCTATTGTTAATTTTTCTCATAGAAATATATTTAAGGAGGATTTGAGATACTTTTTTTTTTACAGACTGCATACAGGATTGAAGAATTTTAAACCAGCTAGTTTGGCAGAAAAGCAAGTTAGTATTCCACTGGACACATTATTATTCCAATTTTAAATTGGTATTTACTGGGAAAGTTTGGTAATGTGACAAGTAGATACATTAAAGTCACCATTGGAAAAAAGTAAGCTATGTGAATATCCTACAGTATTAAAAAAAAAAAAAAAAAAGAAACAAAGGGAAAGGCTCAAGACAGAAAGAGATGATCCTAGGTGTTATTTTCTTTGGTTGGTGAATTTATGAATGATTTCATTTCTTCTTTCTACAGTTTCCATTTGTATGTTTTTTCAAATGTATCCCCATGTAACAAGTATTGCTTGGGTTGCTACACTGTTCCAAATACCTTGCAAGGTACCTGGATAGACAGTGATGAAAACAACATGGCTACTTCTCTTTTTTTATTATTATTATTATAATTTATTTTTTTTAATTTATTTTTTTATTTTTTTTATTTTTTTAATTAATTTATTCATATTACATCTTGATTGTTAGCCCTTCCCCTGTTTCCTCCCATTCCTCCCTCCCTCCCACTTCCCCCCTTCTCCCCTCCCCTATGTCTGTGATTGAGGGAGACTTCTTCCCCCTATATATGCTCTAAGATTATCGAGTCTCTTCTTGGTAACTTGCTATCCTTCTTCTGAGTGCCACCAGGCCTCCCCATCCAGGGGACATGGTCAGAAAAGGGGCACCAGAGTTCACGTGAGAATCAGATCTCACTCTCCACTCACCAGTGGAGAATATCGTGTTCATCGGCTAGGTCTTGGTAGGGGTTCGAAGTTTACTGCCTATTTCTCCTTGGCTGGTGCCTTAGTTTGAGGAGGACCCCAGGACCCAGATCTGCCTGTCATAAAGTTCTTCTTGTAGGTTTCCAGGACCCTGTGGGTCCTATTATTTCCCCATTCTTCCATGCTACTCTCGCCTAAAGACTCAATAGGATGTCCTCTCCTCTGACCCACTTTCTTGGTAAGTAAGGTTTTTCATGGGACGTATCCCTTGGACTAGTGTTTTGATATAAGTGAGTATATACCGTTTGTCTCTTTTTGCTTCTGGGTGAACTCACTCATTATGATAATTTCTAGGTCAATCCATTTGTCCACAAATTTCGGGAATTCCTCGTTTTTAATAGCTGAGTAATACTCCATAGTGTAAATGTACCATAGTTTCTTAGTCCATTCTTCTACTGAGGGACATTTAGGCTGTTTCCATGTTCTGGCTATTGTGTATAAAGCAGCTATGAACATGGTTGAGCATATGTCCCTGTTGTGTGTTAGGGCGTTTTCTGGGTATATTCCAAGGAGTGGGATAGCTGGGTCTTGAGGAAGCCCTATTCCCATTTTTCTGAGAAAACGCCAGATAGCTTTCCAAAGTGGTTGTACTAGTTTGCATTCCCACCAGCAGTGAAGGAGTGTTCCTCTCTCTCCACATCCTCGCCAACATGTGGTGTCATTTGAGTTTTTGATCTTAATGGCTACTTCTCTTGAGTGCCCATGTGACAGAAGGACAGCACACTGAGTTGTCCAGTTACATTTGAATTTCAGGCACAATTTTTATTAGAAGTATAGGATTTGGGGTGCAGAGATGGTTCTTCAGGAAAACGTTATAGCTGTGGGAGAGTGAAGACTTGAGTTTGAATCTGAAGCAATCATGTTAAAAAAAAAAAAAAACTAGCCGAGTGAGCACCTGTCACCCCTCTCACCAACTGAGAGCAAAGACGATGACCCACGAGTCTCGCTCCAGGCCCTTCGAGATCCTGTCTGAAGTGGGCAAGGTGATAATGATAGAGCAGTATATGTGACATCCTCCTCCACCTCCATGCACACATCACACACACACACACACACATACACATACACACCACCACACTCCCACATACACATTCACGCATGTACACCTACACACATACATACATAAACATACACCACACACACCACACCACACTCCCACAAACACCTACAGACAGAGATAAATAAACATACACCACACATACATACACCACAACACACACACACACACACACACACACACACACACACACACACACATACATCCACACATACACAATTTTAACCTATTTTTCAGGTATTTTATTCAACATTAACTCTCAAGGAATCCCATGGACACAATGTTTACAATAAACATCAATTTATTTTTAAACGTATTCTTCCTGTGAAAACATCAGATGCCAGTAAGCAGATGAGCTATTTTAAAGTGTACAGTTCAAACCACTAAGTACAACCACAGCACTGTGTGCCCATCACTGCTGCTTAGTTTAGAACTCCACTTCCTTAATGCAAAACTCCCATACACTTGAAGCTTTCATTCTCCAATCTCCACTCCCCTGACCCTGGTCACCCCCAAATTGATTTCTGTCCCTATAGACTTTTCTCTACATGGCTTACATTTTATGTAAATGATATGTAAGATGTGCCCTTTGTTTCTGAAAATCATTCCCTAGAGCAGTGTATTTAACAAGTCATGTCTTGGCATGTACCAGAGTGTCACTTCCTTTCATGGATGAATAACTTTCAATCACAGGGATACACCATGCTGTGTTCATCCATTGATCTAATGAGGATATCTGGGTTGTTCTTAACAGCCTCTGGCATGTGTGTATGGTTCACACATGTGTGAGCTCACCTGGGTCCACAGGTGCAAGTGCACAGCAAAGACCCGAAGTTGATGCTGAGCATCTTTCTGGATGGTTCCCATTTTATTTATTGAGGCAAGGTTTCTCACTGATACCAGCTCTTCTATGCCTCTCAGTTTTCCTCAAGGAGGAAGGCGCCATGTGTGCCCAGCTCCTCCATGGGTTTGTAGGGTCTAAACTCCAATCCTCATACTTGGGGGGCAACTTTGTTCACTGAGCCATCTCCCCAGTCAATTTCTAACTTCTGACCATTGTAGAGTATGTACAATTCTGCACCTTTTTAAAAAGCTTTCTGCTGTCCTGGACAAATGAGAAAAATATTTCTCAGAGCTTTGTCCTTTTCGGTTTTAAATGATGCTGAGTAAAACAGACCACCAAGTGATCATTTGTTACACAAGATGAAGGGTATGGATTTGTAACACACACAGAAAAAAAGAAGCATAAAACCTAAAACTGTCCATCAAAGCACTTAGATTTTTCCTTTGGAATGGGAGTCAAAATCCAGCATTTAAACCCAAACCTCTTAGCCAGGAGCAGCTGTTGATCTTACCAGCTCAGGCTTCCGTTGCAACAATAAGTAGGGCACATCACATCTGTGTAATTAAAATGCTTGTAAAATATGTGCTTCCTGGAAAAAAAAATCCCAAATAAGTCATATTTTCCAGTTGTTAACCCCGCCAAAAGTTCAGGAATGTAGAGAGATGGGGGGGCCTCTTTCAACATTGCCTTCCTCACAGTGCATGTACAATGACTAACTCCTACATTCCCATGTTTAGAGAGAAAGATTTTGCTGTTTTAGGTCTTCAGGGATTTTCAGACTTGCATCAGCCAATTCTTCCTGCACAGCTGGAAGATGCTGGCTCTAAAACCTTAGAAGCAGGACTTTTCCGAAGCTCACAGCGTAGAAACTGTGTCACAGTGTCACAGAGAGTGACACTGGAGTTTCTTTCAGCAGCCAGTGCCAGTGCCTAACCCAACAGCTGAGGAAATAGAGCAGGGCGGGGTTAAGAGAAAGGGTTGACACACCTGAGGGATGGAGACTCAAAACTGTCCTGGTTCTAAGTAGGTTCTTTCTCTGTTCTACAGTTTGGCCTGCCCTTCCTTCGCCTCTGCTCGCATTTCCTGTGTTTCCCCACTCTCTGATGCCCACCACTGCGCCACAAATAATCTCCTTCAGAACCCTGGGCAAGCACTGCCTTCTCCAAACAGGTTTTCTTCAGCAACGGTTCTCCCGTTTGCTGCTTCCCTCTTTTGGACTCCTGCGGGTCGTATACACGGATTCCTACAAAAGTCTCTTTTCCATTCTCCTTGAATGAATATCTCCACTCTAAATGATCCCCCACCTTCCCACCAAGAGTCTACGTACAGCAGTAGTCTGACTCTGTTGGTGTTTTCTTTGAGTTTCTTTTATGGGTCTTGAAGATCTGTAAGTGCCATCGATGGAAATATCAAATCCCTCCTTGGCGTCACAGCTTAGGATGTGTGAGGAATCTCAGCCCAGATGGGTTTCCTAAACCCACCTTCTGGCCTTCTGCCTTGGGCACACCACATGAGCTACTCCAGATACAAACAAGGAAACTTTAGCCGTGAGTATCTTTCTATATGCCATGCCGTCTTCTGCCCCAAATGCTTAAACCAACTAACTACTGGGGAAGCTCTGCAGAGCCCAGGCCTCCCCTCCTTCCCTCTCCCTGCATTCTCCCCAGCTTGCTCTCCTTTCAGTGAATTCAAGATTCACTGCTGTGTTGGCTGGTACTAGCTGGGACTTCCTCTGCAGGCTAACGGTAGCTAGAGCAATCCTCCCTGGCTTCTTCAGTCCTTTGAACTATCTTCAGAGCCTCTCACATGGTGAGATGACACTATACCACTTAGCTGTGGCTTTACTCTCTTTTCATTTCTTTGCCACAGCCCAACCTGATCTCCAGAGAAGCAAGACTTTGTTAAGTTGACCAAGGTAGCCATCGGTTTGTTCTGCAGCCCAGGCAAGCATCAACCAAACTAGTGATCTCCCTGCCACAGCCTACTAAGTAACTGACAGTAAGGGCCTTCTAGAATAAGGAAATCATTTTTTTAATCATCTGATTTTGATATGATTATCAGAGTTCCCAACACACACACACACACACACACACACACACACACACACACACACAATGGGTCAGTGTTCCTGGCATAGAACAAAGAGAAAGCTACCCCACATTCTCAGACACTCTTTCTTTTGAAGAATAGCTAGTCCATAAACATCAGAGAGCTATTTGGTCTCCTACTGTCTATCACATGGGTCAGTAGTCAGAATTTGTTGAGGTGCTAGTCCTTTTTCCCAAGCTTGCAGAAAATTTTTCTTGGAAAGCGATACAGGAGGTGAGAGGATTAATCCAAACTTTGTAAAACAAAGTTGTCCTTTCCTTCCTTTGTTCTAGAAACAAAACCCAAACCCATCAAATCTTGATTGACACAAGCAGGAATAACCCCTTGTTTTGTCTTGTATAATCCAGTGTTTCCATGAAGTAATTTGCAGAGTAAGAAAGAGGAAAGGGGTCTTTGTTCGGGCCTCCAGAGGCATTCTGCCCAAGAAAATCTGATTAATTTGAATAGTAAACTTGGAGTCTCAAGACCTCTCCATGAAAGCCCTGCCTAGCCGACGGGTTCCTGGCAGCAAGTTGCATCTCTCCTTCTGCCTGGAAATCCCACATCATCCCACCTGCACCACCCCGATGGACGAAAGCAATTCCTGATGCTGCCAAACTTAGCTTGGTCATAAAACATGACCAGCTTCCCTTGACTTCTACAATGGCATAACTCCTTACTATGAAACATACCAGAGAGATAACACACATTAGCCTTTAAAATTAAAGCTAAACACATCCTACGAATAGTCCCCCATAAAGCAACCTTTCAGAATTTACCTGCATTATCAGAACCATGCACACTAATGCAAATGGGATTGAAGAATTGCACTGTTGTTTATGACAAAATAAAGGCCTCCTGTCCACCCAGACACTGCAGTTCATGGCTCTCACAGGAATTCTTTTGTGAACTGCGGTGGTTGATTTAAATTACGCAGTCCAAAGCGTTAAGCAGAAACCTTAAGAAACAGATTAAGACACAGAAAGATTAGGGGAAAGCCCGCATCGCTAAAAATACCAGTAAATGAGTCCTGCCTCCAAATGTTTAAAAAAAAAAAAAAAAAAAAAGAAACGGTAGGTTATAAATGAACGCTCTTTGTGGGTAGCAGCCTGAGTCAGTGTGCAGGCCTGGATAAAGGAAACAATGAGTACCTCCTGACACCAGGCTGCACGTCTGCTGAGCATCCCTCAGTGCAAATGTTAGCACTGTGTGGGTATTTATTGTGCTTCTATAAAGTCCTAATGAGCTCCTTGGTGAGAGTGAGACCCTGTGCCGTTTCACACTGTGCTCAAGACCTCGAAGCTTCACGGGGTCAAATCTAGAGAAAGGGTAATGGACCATGAGGTCCCGCTTAATAGACCCGATATTAACACAGCAGCAAGAATGTCACCAAATGCAAAGTTTAGGGCAGGCAATGAATGAAGTATTTGTTACACTTAAATAATATACAAAGGTTATAACAGAGTAGTGGCACTCTATCACTGTCATCATTGCAAGACTTTGAAAGTCTGCCATGTATGAAATAGCCCTGTAATGCATCTTTTGGTTACAATAAGTGAATTTGCTTTCCAACAGCAAATAATAAATTAGAGCAGAATGTTCTGCAGCTGCCGTGACTATCTGCAATTACTTTTAGATATTGAAAATCCTTTGCCTTGTATAAATTACGAGGCTGCTATAAGTATCTAGCGCTCATATCATGGAAGTACGATGTCTCCTTCAGGATGGCTGTGTGCTTTCTATGTGTACATGCACGCTTTCTCAAAATGAGGCGGTGCTCAGAGTTCTTGGGATAGCAAAGATTCCCCTCGCTTCGAAATGGGTAGCACACGACCGCTGTGAGGCTGCAGTCCTAGGACAGAAGCGCTATTGTGAATGGAGCGTTCTTCATCTTTGTCCTCTTTCCATGCATTATTGACTGTCACAATAACCTTGCTCTTTTACACAGTGAATCTTCACTTCAGATGCTATGGTGTAAGCCATGGACCTGGGATCGCAGACTCCTGTATACCATGATTTGCTTGTAAGTTAAAATTGAAGGTGGCCTCATTCTCTCCTATAGGTAAAAGTGGGAAAATATAGAGGCAGGGGTCAGTAAAAATATCTGTACACAGTTTATCTTTCAGGTTCTTATTTTCTGCTAGGCTTATTAAACAGTTTTCTTTGGACTAGTGGGCTATAAATTATTTGAGACAGAGGACTATGTATCCTCCCCTATTTTATTTCTATTCCCAACATCAAAGACAGCAGCAGCAGCACCCTCAGTACATCCCAGAAAATGTGGGCAGTACATTGTCAAACTACTAAGCTAACATAAACTGTCGAACGGATTTCGAACTGGTATTTCTTCATCATTTTGCATTATGGATTTGATTTTCAGGAGGTAGTCTTATCCACTAATTGCCTGAGATTACTAGACCATCACTTTCTTATTTTTAAAAAGTAGGCCAGGTTAAATTGACAAACCTCACAAGTTTCACATAATTGCCTGGAAAATGAACTGGGGATGCTTAGAAAGCAAAAATGCTCCTGAGCTCTTCCGTTTTGTTGTTAGCTGTCATCATGTCTTTTTGACTAACAAAGACAGAAAGAATGGCATAATCATTTTCCTTTATTTTTGCCATAGTAAGGGAAATATATACGGATTTTTAAACAGAAACTAATGATTTTTTATTAATAAATGAAAAACCAAAAACATTTAACTATTGATATACGTGACCGTAAAGAAAAAAATATCAGAAGCTACCTCAACGTACATGAGTCAGGAATGCCAAAGCTCTAACCTGCCTAAAGAGATCTTTTCCACTCACCCACCAGAAGTCTTAGATTTTTGCCTCCAGACACTGCTGTGACTAGACAGCATTACAAAAACTCGTTAAAATGGAGATGCAATGTATTTAAGCAATAGTGTCTATTCTTTCTCCATATACATTAGCCAAGAGCAAGTCACAGCCAAGTAAAGGCTGTGTGGGACAAAACTGCAAACACAAACTCAAAGAAAGGAGGATGTGAAGGAATTCTGGGAAGTCAGGAAGTCTCAAAGATACCAGAAATGGAAAGAAAATACAACCTAAGCCCGCTAGTGGGATGCAGAAGGAAGTGTCTTTTTTTGGAATTGAACTCCCAGTCTGGTTCTGCCCCTTGGTAAATTGTTTATAAAGGGTTCCCGACAATTAGCACTTCTTACTAGAATTTAAGTTGATATCTCCTGTCTTACACATCAAAGGCCAGGTTGTGTTATGAAAGTAATTCATTTCCTCTGAGATGCTTTTGGAAACAAAACCAACATAAATGTTAGCATAGAGGCACTGGGGTGCATTTCAGCTAAGACGGAGAAACATGACCTGGATATTTCCCTCTCAGTATACACACACACACACACACACACACACACACACACACACACACATACACACACACACACACACAAACATACAGACATACACACACTCACAGACACACACAAACACACAGACACACACTCACATACACACAGACACATACACTCACATACACACAGACACACACACTCACAGACACATACACTCACAGACACAGACACAGACACAGACACACACACACACACACACACACACACACACACACACACACAAAATCTTAAAGCCACTAAACATAAAGAAGCAAAGAACAGTAATACTTGCGGTGATTCCCACAGACTTTATACAATAAAATAACTAATTCCACAGCAAACCTGAACAGAGGAAGCACAGAGTTCTATCTACACCGCCCACAACCTCCTCACATACACAGCCCCCTACTGCCAGCATCCGGCACCAGTGGCTCAGGCGGCCAATCAGAGAACCTGCATTGGCACATGATTATTAACCGGTCTGTAGTGACATTAGAGTTCAGTTCTGCTTTTTTGATATGCCTATGGTTTTAACATGTTACAAAAATGAACCTCTAACCCTTACAGATGTTTACATGGCGGCAGATTGTAGCCGTGATGAAATACAAAGACTCGTTACAAGAGCAAATTTAAAGTGCCTTGGCTGCTGCCAAAAATAATAGTGTCTTTCTACACAGCACTGAGAAAACGTGGGGCCAATTCCACCAAAGGCTTATTAATTGCCCTTCCCTAGCAACAGGCTTCTCTCAGTCCATAGTTAAGCTAAAATGGTGACCAACACACTCCATTGCTATACTAACACGTTTCTCCTACGGGGGGGAGGGGGGGGTGTCAAACATTCTTCTTTATTTTCTCTCCATTTTAAATGACTCCCCACTAAGAAATTTCATGCAATCTTCTTAAGCTTTAGGTAAATGAACTTTTAAAGGCAGTAATGGTCTGCTAACTGATGAAAACTGAGTATATAGTCAAAATATTTCTATCAAACACTAAAGAAAAATGAGGTTTCTTATTTTTCCTTAAGAATGACTCTTCTTTTGTTTTTTATTTATTCCTTTTAATTTTAGTTTAAATGTAGTTACTTCATACACATCCTCCCCTTCCATCCCCTCAGCCCATCCTATGTCCCTAGCTCCTTCACTCCCTTTCAAATTCATGATCTTTATCTTTCATTATTGTGTGTGTGTGTGTGTGTGTGTACACATGTGTGTGTGTGCGCGCGCGCGCAAAACTATATAAAACAACCTGCTAAGTCTGCTTCGCGATGCTCATGTGATTTAAGGGCAAATTACTTTGTATTAGATAACCCAGGAGAGACTAATTCTTCCTCTCTCCACAGCCCCTAGCTTCCTATAGTTCTTTGCCTAAGCATGGACCCCATGCGGTTCCTCCCGATTCCATGTTAGCATAGCTGTTGGTTCTGTCCTTGTTTGGGCAGCCATATTGTTGAGGTCTCTTGGGTGTAGCTTCCTTATCATTTCCAAGTGACAAAAAATGTCACCAGCAGACTTCCTGGTCCTCTGGATGTTAGAATCTTTCTGCTTCCTCTTTTGTAATGCTCCCTGAGCCTTGGGGGGGGGGGTGTGCTCTCGGGGTATCTTTTGGGAGTAGACTTTCCAGGATCAGCTGATCACTACGTTGTGAGCAGTTGTGCCTTTCTAGAATGGTCTTCACCTGGTGTGAAGAGAAACTTCACTGATACAGGATGAGAGCTACACTTATCCATAGGTGTTAAGGATACGTATTTAGAATGCACTTAGGCATTATGCAGGTTTAATAAAGTATCAGTTGAAGGTTTGCCTCCAAGACCCATGACCTCACTAGCCCCAACTAGTTGGCTAGGTTTCTAGTATTAGGCAGGACGCCCCTCCTGTTGAGCTGACTTTAAGTCCAATTAGAGAGCTATTGGTTACCTCCAGGATATAAGCACCACTGTAGCCCCTTTAGAGATATCTTGTCACGCTGGTCATTACGATGGTTTATAGGCATCACATCTGGGCAGCACTACTGACTGTCTTCTTCCCTGGGTAGCTTGCATAGCTCTTTCTGGTATTCTGAAAGCTAGACAACAGAAGGGGGCTATCTGGTTATATCCTACTCAAATCTCCCAAGCCCCAAGTCAGAAGTATGTGCATCTTCAAGAATACTACAGATTTACCTTAATCCTCTGAGAGGTCACAGGGGTGAAAACAGTAGACAATACCATTTCAGAGTCTCTTTGACTACCCTGACTAAAATGTGATGACTTTCCCATCTCTTGTATTGGGATTTTTGTTATATAGTTTATGGCTGGTATAAGGAACATTGTCAGCACAAATAAATAAAGTGTGTGTGTGTGTGTGTGTGTGTGTGTGTGTGTGTGTGTGTGTGTGTGTGTGTGTGTAAAACAGAGCTGCTTCCTGACTACACTAAAAGAAAGCATAACATGCATATCAGTCTTGGTTATGTTCCTTTTGATTTATCCTTGGTAAACTCTGAAATATGACACTGACTCAAACCACCTACCAAAGATTAAGTCATAATCTTTAGGACTTGTAAAATGCATCTTTCTTACGTCTTTCTGGTTTTTTGCTTGTTCGTTTTAGCTCTCTGTTTTAGAGAACTGGCGATGTAAAAATAGACATGAAATGTTGAGAACAAGTAAGACAGGGCTTTAACAGCTGTTCACTGTCTTTCCACTCAGTGTACCACAGTGACAGGTGAGTCCACTGAACCATCCCACTTTGGTATCATTCGGTCTCACTCTGTGCTTTATAGGAACATCACAGACATACGGAGGCAGGAGCTCACTTCTTACTGAGTTCTCACTGCAGAGATGAAAGGGGCAAAGGCGAGAGCGATCATTTGGCCATAAGATTCGGCACTGAAAACTCCAGTGCAGGTCCCCAAGGCAGTCGGAGGAGAAATGCCACCCCGACCCCAACACGATTCCCAAATGGACGGCTTGCTGAGCTGTGAGCCACGGGTCCTCTGCAGAACGCTGATGCTCACTCTTGCCATCTTGCATTTCTGGAAGATTGACTAAGATAGTGCAGTCTCTGGCACATCGTGTGTTCTTAATAACTGTCTCCAATGAGCAAACTTACAAAAGCAATTGTATTAGTCGCTATGGTTACCATAGCCGGAAGAGTCAGACAACAGAAGGTCATTGACTAACAGTTCAGAAGAACGAAAGTACAAAAACAAGTGTTGTGAAAGCTGGATCCTTCTGAACAAGCAGGTCCTCTGCAAGAGCAGCCCGTGCTCTTACCCAATGAGCCACTGTTCCAGCCTCTGTTTACATACTTATTTTACCACATTAACATTAGAACTATTGACTAGCTAGAAACAGCAATGTATTACTCAGGGTTCTCTAAAGGAACAAAACTGAGAGAATGAATGAATGAATGAATATATATTCAATATATATTCATTATACTTACTATATGCATTCATATATATATATATGTAAATATGTGTGTATATATGTATGTGTATATTATGTATGTGTATGTATGTATGTGTGTGTATGTATGTATGTGTGTGTGCATGTATGTGTGTATGTATGTATGTATGTGTGTATGTATGTATGTATGTGTGTGTGTACTTGAGTGTCTTTACAGGCTATGGCCCAGCTTGTCCCACAGTGGGACAGCAATGGCTGTCTCCCAATGGAAAGGCCAAGAATCCAGTAGTTGGTCAATCTGTGAGACTGGATGTCTCACCTGGCCTTCCATCTAAGTTGGAATCTTAGAGAAGTTGGTTCTGACACAAGGAAGTAATGCTTCAGCCGCAGGACAGGTGAACTTGCCAGTGAGATCAAAGGCAAACAGGCAAAACGCTAAAGCTTCCTTATTCTGTGGCCTTTTATGTGGGATGCCACGAAAAAAACATGGCCCAGTTTAGGGTGGGTCTTCCTACCTCAGATAGTGCAATCAAGAAAAATCCCTCACAACTGTGCTCAGCCTGCGGGTTTTAGCTGGTTCCAGGTGCAGTCAACTTGACAACCTAGTTTAGCTATCACAAACAACAGCAATAATAAGATTCTGAATCAAGTTGTTCCAGGTTTATACAAATGTTGCTTCCTATCTTGGAATCACACACATCAATCGCATAAGAGTCACAGAGCAGAAAGATTCTGGAACTTTTTCGAGGCCACACAACCACTGAGAGACAGAAACCATTGAGGGGAGGATGTCCTCAGGCCTCTGTGGCTCAAGGTGGCCACCATCATCCTGTATCAGCTCTTGTCACCTGTCACCTGTCACCTGTCACCTTTCTTATATACATGCCTGTCTCTAAGTCCACATTTCCCTTTATTAGAACACTTACCACAGGGCGACCTAGTCATAACTAGTTAAATAGGAAAGTGACCCTACTTCCAAATAAGGCCAGAGTCTGACGCAATGGGCGTTAGAACTCAACACAGGGACTCAGTGCATTACAGTAAGTAATAAAGGCTTTTCATGAAAATTCAGGCAATACCTTTTCTGACCACGTCCCCTGGATGGGGAGGCCTGGCGGCACTCAGAAGAAGGATAGCAAGTTACCAAGAAGAGACTCGATAATCTTAGAGCATAGATAGGGGGAGGAGGTCTCCCTCAATCACAGACATAGGGGAGGGGAGAAGGGGGGAAGTGGGAGGGAGGGAAGAATGGGAGGAAACAGGGGAAGGGCTAACAATCAAGATGTAATATGAACAAATTAATAAAAAAATGGTAAAAAAAAAGAAAGAAAGAAAGAAAGAAAGAAAATTCAGGCAATATAAAAAATATCTCCTTTCAACTTACAACATTTTATATGTCTTTCTGCCCCACCCCCACACACACACCATGCATATAATCTTGTATTTAAGCATATACAGCCCTTTCACAGAAGATAATTCATATTACTCATATATTAGCTGGTTGCCTCTTTGAGCATATTACTTTATACGCCTATAAATTGAGATTATAGGCATATTTGCCCCCCTGGTAGATATTCAGAGAATTTCCAGACTAAAGTGTTAATTTTTAAATATTTTTAAATGCTTTATGTATATGAGTGTTTGCCTCATGAGGTGTGTGCACCATATGTGTGCTTGGTGCTCACAGATGTCATAGAGTACATTGGTTCCCATAGGACCAGAGTGAGCGGTGGATGTGAGCCATCATGTGGTTGCTAAGAATTGGAGTTAGGTCCTCTGCAAGGCCAGCAAATGCTCTTCGCCACTGAGCCACCACTCTATCCCCATGTTTTTTATAACGAAGTAGTGTATGGTTTTACTTATGCTTTTCCTTAAAATCTAGCACTTTTATCTATGAAAGTTAAGATTTTTATTGTTTTTTTTTAAGATAGTGTATAAAGTAATGGGTGTTGAAGGTTATTTTTACATAGTTGTGTTTTTTTCTCTTAGTTACTTAACCCAGCTATCACACAACTAATTGAGACTCTTTTATATTTGTTTATAAAGCTTTACAACACAATCTTGAGCAGTTTAAGTCTGTTCTTAACCCTCTATGCTATCCTGACTCCATCTTTGCCAAAATCCCCAGGTTACTTGCTTTTTAGTTCTTTCTTGGCTCAGCTGAATCTTCTTCATCTCTCCAGCACCTCTGCCTGTGGCTGAATCCCTACTTCCTCTTCTAACTCCTCCTCCCCTGGCTGGCAGGAAGTCCAGCCCTATTCTCTCCCCTGATCAGTGATTGGCTGTAAGCTGCTTTATTGACATACCAGAGGAGCAGAGCTTAAATGACATTGAGACAGGATATTCTCAGAACAAGGCTTACAACCAGATATGGAGGATTCAGAAATCATCATTTGAATTACACAATAACTTTTGCCAACAAATGGGTCTCGTTGTAGCATTATTACATTTCCTTATTGTGATTTGCCTTAAGAAGCAGTATTTCTAGATCAAAGATATACAATGTGAAATTCAATACTACAGACGACTTTTTAAAAATATGTTAGTGATTCATTCGAAAACATAGTGCTCACTAGATTTACATCTTTTTTCATACTTGTGCCAACGTGCATTTGATAAACTAAATTTCTTGAGTTTCTATGACACAGGAATGGTCAACCTTCTTTTGAGTGCTATGTATGCTATCCCTCACTACCACTGAGTGGCGTCTTCATTTTTTTACTCTTCCAAAAATTACCACATCACACATCATCCTATTTTTTCTCTGAATTCCTTGTCTCTTACAATCTTGTAAGTCATATTCATTGAAAGGCGATGAATAATTTGCATGCTGCAGGTGCTCTTTTCCAGCCTGCCATCTGTTCTTTCCTTTGTACTGGTGTCTTTTACCATTTAAAATTTTTTCCTTTTTTAAAAGCATTTATCAGTAAATAAATACTGAGACGAGTGACATATACCTTGCTCCTCTCTTGTCTCCCGCCCCCGAGACACACACACACACACACACACACACACACACACACACACGCACGCACACACACACACACAAGCCATGGACTGCCCTTTCACTGTGCAAAGAAAGACATTCTGTCCCTTGTATAAACATGGATGACATTATTTTAAGTGAAATAAGCTAGGAGCAGAAATATAAGTATGCTATGACCTGACCTCTGTGTGGACTCTACAAGAGTGAGCCCCACAGAAGTATAGAATAGGGATATCTAGTAAGAACCTGTCTTTAGAAAATAATTTAAAAAGGAAAAAGAGAGGGAGGGAGGGAGAAAGGGAAGAAAGGAGGGAAAAAGGACGTTTAAAACTTAAACAACTTGGCATGTTTGTGCACACCTATAATTTTAGTGTAAAGGTGAAGATAGAGCCAGGAGGATCAAAAGTTTGGGGACAGCCTCGGGTACATAGCAAGCTACTGGTCACCTTAGGCTACATAAGACCCTATGTCAAAACATTAAAAATAAAATAAAATACAATTTACCCTTGCAATACACTATAAAGTTCACTGTCACATTGGTGAAAATTGATTAATTGCTGGGTTTTTTTTTTAACTTAACTTTAAGATACTAAATTTTTAAAAGTTTTAAATCTTAACAAAATTAAACTTTTATTTCTATTATATGAATTTATGGGCCACCACATAATAATTTGATATATTTTCATAATCTGTAATGATCAAATTAGGGTGATTAATGTGAAATTAAAACCTTTCTAAGTGGCATTAAATTAAAGTCTTTATCTAGAGATAGAATGGTTTTAGTGGTATAGCACCTCAGAGATGATTATGGGTGTATGCGTGTGTGTGTGTGTGTGTCTGTGTGTGTAATATATATGTGTGTGTGTGTAATATATATATGTGTGTGTGTAATATATATATGTGTGTATGTGTAATATATGTATATGTGCGTGCATTATATATCAACAATAGATTAAAAAGAAGAGGTAATGATTGTGAGAGAGAGAGAGTGAGAGAAGAAACAGGAGAAGTTAGAGAGGGGAGAAGGTGGGCTATAGGTGATGCAAACATAGTATTCATGTATAAAATTCTTAAAAACATTAAATTCTTTATTAAAAATAGCTATAACTACACAGATGACAGGGCCACGTATGGGAAACAGCTGCAGAGCACTCGCTCCGTCAGCCCGCCTCCAGCAGCATCTGACCTGGACAGCGCTCAGTGCACAGCTCTGTGCACGAGGCTGTTTGTGCAGAGTGTTCACACTATTCAGTGTAATGGATTGTGTCGGCTCCCCACCCTATATGCCCAGGGCTTTCCCACAACCTCATTCATTTTTTTTTCCCGGACAGATTGAAATTACATTCTGTTGCTCTTATTAAGGAGATGTGGGGAGATTAAGCATGACTTTTCCCATCTGCCCCACATGCGTGCTATGCATATGTTTTTAGGCTTTTTGATCAAAGGCATGCTTATAACATTTTTTTCAGGAGAAACCAATGGGCCTGACACAAACTGTCAGAGTGAATAGCTTTCATTATTGAGAAGAGTAATGTCAAACTATTCCAGAATGTAGGATGAAATATCAGTCAAGTATTCACTACCTTATTAAAAAGATTGGCGTTTATCCTAAATTTACCATATGTGGTATAATAGCTCTGCTTGAAACATCTCCAAATAGAAAGGTTAATTTGGAAATGCAGTGATAAAACGTTACCTCAGATTGTGACATGAAACGCTCGTTATCTGTGAGTCGAAGAGGTGGTACCTCCAACCTCTGCACTGAGTGCCGTAATATGTTAATATACACACATGTCAAAACAACTTGCAATAGGCACCTGCCCCATTAAACTAAACAAATAAGCAGCAACCGCCAGACGGAATTCCTTAAAAATAGCACGAGAAGAGAAAGGAGTGTCTTGACACGATTGTGACAGGGACGCTCACTATGCCTTTTAACCTTCTGCTGGGGACATCACACAAAGTCAGTAGAAAATGCAAATGAGTTGAGGTTTAGTAATAGCTTGTGAGGACTGCAGAAGCTAGGGCCAGAGAGATGGCCTGGCCACTAAGGGCACAAGGAGAGATGGCTCAGGGGCTCAGGGGCACTGGCTGCTCTTACAAAAGACATGGCTTCCATTTCCGTCACCCCACAGCAGCTCAGACCCATGTCTACCTCTAGTTCCAGGAGATCCGACATCCTTTTCTGACCTCCTTGGGAACTTCAAGTGTGTGGCACACATACACAAATATGCAGTCAAAATATTTATACAAATAAGGCAAAGTGAGTAATTTTTTTAAACGTTTAACTCTCAATGCAAAGGAGTCTACTATAGGGAGTTGGAGTATTTGTTGTCCTGTGCTATGCCCAGATTAGCCTTTACATGATAACAAATTACAAACTTGGCAGAGAAGATCTGCAAGGTTTTGTAGGCTTTTGTAATGTAAACATGTCACACCAATACCAATTTGCTTTTTCTGAATTTATTTAATTTTCTTAAAAATGGACTTGCTTGTCTTCATATGTGAGAGATTTGTTATTGTGACTGATTGAAGACATTTCTGGTCTCATAGGTCTCCACCCTCAATGGCCAATCAGTGGTGACTACCTTCCACACAAAGCCTTCTTCTTCCGGACATGGAGGCAAAGGCAGCGCTGCCACCATCAGGAGCATGCAAACCCCTCTGTCTCCATTCAAACCCAAAACCCCCATTTTCCTTTCTTAAGACTCTACTCTTAGGTATATATACAATCAACAACAGAAGCAAGCGGGAACTGGATACAATCACATCCTATATAAAAGAAAATAAAAGGCACATGTGAAATTATAAGCTTAGAGGCAAATATTTTACAAAGCCTGCTATAGCAGTTATTTGTAGTAATTATCTCTATTAAATGCGTAGTCATCTCCATGAAAATGCCTTTCCCTTACACAACACTCTCATACTACAATACAAAGAAAAATATTCAAAGAACATGGTAACGTGTTTAATAAGGAATTCAGTAGATGTGTCACTTGTCCATGCTTGAAAATGCTGTATAAAATCAAAAAATACATAACATCTTCATTCTTCTGTTTGCTGCAATGTTTTGAAGCTATTGTGAAAAATAAAGATTTTATGTTACAAAAGCATCACACAAAAATGACTGAGAAAAATTAGGCTGGGGAGATCTCTTAGTGAGCACATACTGTTCATCAAGAGAACCCAAATTAGTTCCCAGCACTCAGGCTAGGCAGCTCACAGCTATTGGAGCTTCAAATCCAGGTGATCCAATGCCCATTTCTGACCTCCACAGGTACCTGTCTTCATGTGTACATAACCACACAGAGACACATATTTTTAAAATAAAATAAATTTTTAGATGAAATACCAACATTTAAAAGCTATATAATACAGTTTTTAAAATTAAGTTTCATATACTTGAGTTTTACAGGTTATAATTATGCTTTAATATATAAATGCTATTGACGGCTAAGTATATTGAAAACTCATACATTCAAAAACTAGCATGGTCCTTGGTCTGTAATTATCTTTTGGGATCTTAGAAAAGCTTTTCTGGGTTTGTTTCTATAGTCTCTACCATGAGAAAATTGTGGGACACCATTAAATTACCAGACCCTCCCATCCATTTTTAATCCTTTCAAATAGTTCAAACAGAACATCAAAACCCTCGTTCAGGTACACCCACACAATTTCCATTGATTTTCCTTTGGGAATATCTATATTGTTGAGATATAATGAAATATCCATGGTCATCAACTTGTAAAGCAAAATGCTTTTTTTTTCTCTCTCACAGAGTTGAGGATTCCACTCCATGGTTAGTTAGAAATTGCTACCAGAGAAGTTGGAAACTCATTGTAAAATCAGCCAAAATGTCCGCCAGCACATAAATGAATAAAGATTGGAGATAGATGGATAGATATAAAATAGATAGATAGATAGATAGATAGATAGATAGATGATAGATGAGAGAGAGGGGGGGAGAGAGGGAGGGAGAGAGAGAGAGAGAGAGATGGACAGATGGATAAAGTGTTACTCAGCCATAAAAGAGAATGAATTGTTGCCATTGTCATGGAGGCGTAAAACACTGGCCAGCGTCATGTTAACGTAGATGCTGACCCCACAAAGACAGACCAGACACACTGCTTCACATGCGCAGCCTGCAGGCAGAAAAGTGGGGACTACTAGGGAAGCGGACAAGGAAGGGAAGGTCAACATGAAATTCCTTCTTGGTACAATGAATACAGACTAATAGAAACTTTAAAACAAAGCGGTTAAATGCTTACAGAGGTCTGTATCCTACAGCATATCGCTTTCTACTCCTGCGCGACTGTCCACCCAATTAACTGTCTCCTCAGCTACAAAGGACAGGAATTCGGTGTGACCCGACCTTGAATCTTCAATCTGCAGTACTTGGGAAGTGAAGAAGCATAAATCTGACCCCTCTAAAACAGGACCTCGGGTTTATCTGCCCGCATTAAATGAGTTTTTAATGTCACAGTTGGAGCTACCGTGGAGGCTGCATAACTAGCTTGATGCTCTTCTATTAATTATACAAATAGGAACCTGTGATGATAACTGCTTTATTATAAATCAACCTGCCTCTCACTTTTACTGGTATTCAGGAAATGCAACACACTGAAGAAGAGACAGAGAGTTGGAAGCAGGCTGGGGAAATTATACACCACACCTACTTGTCACATAGGACTTCTCCTAAGGAGCTTGACTGACAAGCAATAATCAGCTGATCTAATCACCTCTCAGACCCAAACCCTAACCCCAACCCTGTTGGTCCTAATTTCCTCCCAGCATGACACATCTGACGTCTCCCCAAGTGTAGCACATCTCTGCAGGTGAGTGCCGTTTTTGGTTTTGGTTGTTTTGTTTTTGTTTTGTTTTTTGCTATGACAAAACCTCATGATCAGGATAGGGTTATTTGGAACTTAGGGTTCCAGAGGAATAAGAGTCCATCCCTATCACGTCAGTGCACTGATACAGGGAGGCGTATCCATCCCAGCAGCAGCAGCAGCAGCCAAGAGCTCACATCATGATCCACAAGCAGAGAGTGCACTTCTGATGGATGCCTCAGAGCCCACTCCAAACATGCCTCATCCAACAAGGCAGCCACACCCCATTCATTTTTCCCAAACAGTTCCTACAACTGTAGTCCAAATATTCAAACACACAAGCCTACAGGTACCATACTCATTCTAAATCGATAAAGGAAATTTTCCATGTAAAACGGTCTCATGTTATTATTTTAAATGAAGCCACCTGTAAAGGGAATACACTGATGCTCAGGACAAGGTAGATTTACTTTTCCAAGATTTATTTAACATTTTAAAGCGTTTATTTTACTAGTTTTTGAATATTTCAAAAACGAGCACTTTGTTTACACCATTTTCTCCCATGTTACACTTCAATTTCTCCCATGTTCCCCGCTCCCTCTCAGCTTTATCTTTTCTTCATTATTAATGTTATTCATAACATAATATATTTTATATTATTATACAATATATTAGTACACTATTTCCACAAGCTGCAGGGTAACGGACTTACATACAGAACTATAAGATTGTGTGGCTGCTATGGAAACAAGCGTGGCAGTTACTCAGGATGCTGGGAATAGATCTGCCTCAAGAGCCGACCACACCGTTCTTGGGAGTATACCCAAAGGATGCTACAGAGATACTGTTCACTCATGTTCATTGTTGCTCTACTTCAAATAGTCAGGAACCAGAAACAGCCTGGATGTCCGTCCATGAATGTACAGATATAGAAAATGTGGTACATTTGCACATTGGAATTTCCTTCAGCTTTTAAAAAATGAAATTGTGAAACTCATAGGTTAATAGATGGAGCTGGGGGGGGGGGGGGGAATCACCCTGAGTGAGGTAACCCAGGCCCCAAAAGGCAAACATTGGATGTTTTATCTAATCATATGTAACATTCACAGATGTTAGCTTCTAAGCCTTCGATGGGCATGTTACAGTCCAGATATCCACAGAGGTTAGGCCTACAGTTAGTGAGATATTATGCTAGGGTACGCCTGCACGCCGCAGTGCTCTCTGACAGGATCCACATCAATGGATTCTTACTCCTCTAAAACGAGACCTTAACCTTCCTTTCCTTCTATAAGTTGGCCTAGTCATGATTTCTTATCACAGCAATAAAAAAAAATAATAATTGAGAAAAGTCCGAGCCTGGACACTCACATGCAGAGATGTGTTACACTGGGGAGACAGGGGAGGTTAGGGCGGGGCTGGGGGAGAGGAGAAGATTTTCCAAGGACCGGAAGAGAGACTCTAGGCTGTGGAGACAAAGGGAGAGACCCGACTAGGAGGATTAAATAGGAGAGGTCGTGAGGGAGATGGGCAAGGGAGGGACTATAAAGAAGGACAACTAGCACTAATATACATCTGAGGGGCCATATTTAAACCTAATGACGTAGAAGCCTCCTAAAATACATACGTAATATGAAAGAAATCCTTCCTTATTTGGGCCGAATGGATCAGACAGAATGTCACGTGCACTGCTCCCACGGCCCAGTAGAGGGCGCCATCAGTCATTACTTCTGGTTTTCTCCTGGATTCTTCCACACTACTTAATACACACACACACACACACACACACACACACACACACACACACACACACACACACACACACACACACACACACACACACACACACACACACACACACACACACACTTTCTAAATCTGTTTCCATCTACATATGACAGATTTCTAACATGGTTGCCCTTAAGAGTTTTCAGCAGACCTCTCTGAACTTTTTTTTTTCCCTTCACTTAAGCCTTAGGACAACCAAATGTGTTGGGTAGGATTTGTCACTTTGCCATTCTGCACTAAAGAGCAGGATAAATTAGGTTATCTTTCTCCACGATCAAGCACACAGAGGGTGGGAGGTTGAGGCTGAAATCCAAGGCTGCACCTCATTGCCCCTTTATAATAATTACAACTTCAGGTCCACTGGAGGGTTGTGGGCTCTTAAGCAGGTGACCCAGGGTGCAGGGCTCTGAGGTTCATTTGTGTCTGCCCTTTGGTTATAATAATAATAATAATAATAATAATAATAATAATAATAATAATAATAATAATAATAATCATGGTGGTAGTGTATGGAAATTACATATTTATATTACACAGTTCTGATAATGTTTAAAATATGACAAAAACATAAAAATATATTTGTTGCAATATGCATTTAACAAGTTTGAAAGAGAAATTGCTGATAAGTATTCATCAAAATTCTGAGTTCTCAAAAATAACAGGTTTTGGTGTTGGGGATATTCCCAGTGGGTAAGTGCATTTGCTGTGAATGCAAGAAGATCTAAGTTTAAAGTCCCAGCACCCGCATTTTTTAAAAGTCCAGCACGGCCAGGCATGCCTGTAAATCTAAAGGCAGGAGGGGGAAGACAACTGGGCTCTGGGACCTGGTGGCCCAATAACCTTGACAAAATGGTGGGTCTTAGGTCCGTGTGAGACTCTCCCTCTAAAAACAAAGTGGAGAAAGATACAAGGAGACATTCGTCATCCCTTCTCTCCTGCACATGCACACACATTACTCTGCACACCATCCTACCACATTTACACACATGCACTCACTCACACACAGGCACGCACACACAGACACACACAGGCATGCACACACATGCACACACATGACTATGCATGCCATCACACCACATGCACACATTCATGCACAGTCACACACACTCACATACACATGCACAGACATGCATGCACACACACACAGACACACACAGGCATGCACACACATGCACAGGCACACACACACACATCAGTTAAAAAAACAGTTTTCTTGGTGGTGTTTCCTTGAAGTGCTTCATGTAATGAATCATATTCATCATCACCAGCAGCCTGAATTCTCCCTTTAGTCACCCTCTCATATGTCTCCAGTCTTTCTGTTTTTATCCTATAAGCATGTGTGTATGATTTTACATATCTAGTGAAGCATGGGATACACAAATGAGAAAAATATAAAATATTTGCCTTTCTGAGTCTGGCATATTTTGTTTAATATAATAATGATCTCAAGTGGCATCCATTTTTCTTTTTTCTTTTTGTTTCTTTTTCTTTCTTTCTTTCTTTCTTTTTTGAGACAGGGTTTCTCTGTGTAGCCCCAGCAGTCCTGGACTCACTGTGTAGACCAGGCTGGCCTTGAACTCACAGAGATCCACCTGCCTCTGCTTCCCAGGTGTGTGCCACTGTGCCCAGCTGGATCCATTTTCTTGAATAATCACATAATTTCATTCTTCTTTATGGCCAAACAAAATTCCATTATGTATATGTGTCACCTTTTCTCTGTCCGTTCATCTATTGAGAGTACATATACTGATTCCATAGCTGGACTATTATGAACAGAACTGCAGTAAACATAGATGCACGGCTCTCACTGTGGTCTGTTAACTTAGAAGAGGTGCATCAAGTGGTAGTTCAAGTTCTAAATTTTTGAGGCGCATCCATACTGAGGCACATCCATACTGAGGAGGCACATCCATACTGAGGAGGCACATCCATACTGAGGCACATCATACTGAGGCACATCCATACTGAGGAGGCACATCCATACTGAGGAGGCACATCCATACTGAGGAGGCACATCCATACTGAGGAGGCACATCCATACTGAGGCACATCATACTGAGGCACGTCCATACTGAGGCACATCCACACTGAGACGCATCCATACTGAGGCACATCCATACTGAGGCACATCCATACTGATTTCTACAGCAGCTGAAGGAATGCCAGCTTTGAAGTGATGACCCATATTGTAAGGAGAGTAAGTTGGCAATACCTAGTCATGAAAAAGCATCACATGAGGGAGATGTAGCTCAGTGGTAAAGCGCTTGCCTGTGATCTGCAAGAGCTTGGGTCTGATCCTCAGCACAAGAAGAGGAGGGAGATGGGGAGGAAGGAGACAAGGAGAGAATCTAAGAGATTGTGTCTGGTTTTCTTATTAACAGAATAGCACATACTCATTGAAGACACACCACATTCATCAAAGAAACACTAATCACGTCATTCCATAAATGCAGAAACTGAGAGGGAATGCCCAGTGTCTCGTATATGATCACAGTAGTTGTCAGCTGAGACCAGACCTTGGATCTCCACCAAAGTGCACACCTGTTATGAGCCAGCTTTGCAGCGTCAAATCTTCTGATCTTTCCACAGAGTATAAAAGTGTGCACTGATGTAGCTACACTGAACTGAGGTAGATGTTTAGAAAAGTTATACTTTCAAATAAGAAAAAAATTAGTCTCAGGTAACATCCTAGAAGATGGGGCAGAAAAAAAAATGTGAGAGTCAGAGGTGGGGGGGAGCACTATGAAGTGCTGTCCTCGGGGATGACCCAGTTGTCACCACTGCTGTGCCCATGAACTCACAGCAGCTGTGGTCACTAGCACAAGAGCCGCACAAGATTGAGCGTGTGGATAGTCTAGCACAGATGGGGGAGGGGCTAACGAGGCCCCACCCAGTCACTGCCTGTTGGAGGGAGGGGATTTGACTATTCTAATGGGATGACTGTTTGTAAGTTATCTGTGTCAGAGCGAATAGCCTCACATTCACACTTATGCAGCAAGCCTAATTAAACTCAGTGGGTCATAGAAATATGTAAACAAAATAAGCAAATACTATTGTTGTTTTGTTGTTGTTTAATGTACTGTGCAAAGCCTCTACTGCATCTGGCTCAGATGAGGGAAAACTGAAAAGTGTGCCAGAGGCGTTCCTTCCAGGGTTTGAGCACGTTGGCAGGGCCACGGAGGCTTAAGGTACACTTATGATACAAGGTCAGAGATCAGAGTCATTTCTTAAGGCTTTCAGTTGTCCAGAGAACATTTCCATGCTGGTCTGAGAAATAAAAGGGTTAACTGCAGAGATTTTTTTTCAAACATCAATTTGCACATAGCAAACATGTATATTACTTAAGGGAGCTTCACGTCCCTTTTAAGTACAGGACAGAATCAGTCTTTTCCCCTGAGATAGATTTAATCTTTGTTTTGATTTCAAGCTTTATTCCATTGTGTTAATACGCAGAGTGCGAGGCTGAAGAAATGGCTCAGCAGTTAAAAGTGCACACTGCTCTTTCCAAGCATTCAAGTTCAGTTCCTGGCACCCACATAAGGTGCCTAACACCTGCCTGTAACCTCAGCTGGAGGGGTGCCTGGCCTCTGCACGCACCTAAACACACTTTTTCCTGTACTCCCCAAACACACACACAAACACACAATTTAAGATAGTTATATAAACCTTTTGTAAAGACTGCATGGAGTTTATTCAATTTGTAGAGGTTTTTTTTTTCTGTCTCCCAATATGTGGCCTATTTGAAAGAACCCCCCCCCCATGGACTGCTGAATCTTTTATAAGTCCATCTAAATATAATAAGGAACTTGCATCTTTCAAAATATAATAGCATAAAACAAACACTAGTGACCACGAAGCTATGCATCCTAAAAGCTTTTGTTAAGAAACCACAATTAGGCGCTAAGGAAAATGAATTTAAAGGCACACTCCCAACATGGCGGGAGTCCACTGCAAACAGAAAGCCTAAGAACTGGCAACTCCCTCGAGGCCAGCCAAAGCCACATTCCAAACTGACCTGCTCACAGAGCACTGACTTGTTCAGAAAGTGTCCACTTGGTGGCACCCCGGTGCTGCCACAGGGATCAGCCTCTCCTGTGGGGTGCCACCTGTGACTTATGGAGGGTTTCATGACTCTTAAACATGTGGTCAGACCACAGGACATGCCAACAACTTACAATCGCCCTAGTCATTTGCACAGAGGAAAAAAGAAAAGAAAAGAAAAAGTATTTGTAGGTTGCTCAAGCAGGACAGCGTAGGTCAGGTTCCTGAGGACCTGCAGGACTGGTTGAGCAATGAGTAGGCGGCTGAGAGCTAACACAAGCCTCCCTTTATCTACAGCCATGGACAGGAGTGTCTCTGTCTATTTGGTTGTTCTTTATTTTCATAGTCTTGGGACTCGATTCTGATCAGAGAAACAGGCACCAACCACTTGAGCCCGGATGAAAATTGCACCGCGTTTGTTTCTTAATAAACATCTGTTGGATACCTGATATATCACTATTGGGCGCCTTAGGTTTTGTTGTGGAAGAATAAACGCAGTTCGTACTTGGGTGTCTTGCGGTCCGCCTGCGAAGGAAAGATGTGCGCATGCGTGTGAAGCAGATATTGTTGAACCGCGTGTTGAAGAGAAAGCTAACCGGAAGAATGGTCACGAAAGGCTTCTCTCTTAAAGAATGGTTTCTCTGTGGCCTACCGCACATTTCTGCACAGCTCGAGCTCCGGCTGTCATCTCTGTCACCGCAGCAGCATAGGAAAGGGGTGGCACAGTTTCCCGATGGACTTCCCCTCCACCAGTTAACACCTCACTGAAAGGGCCCACTGACTCGCTGGCCTAGCTTTCTAAAACAAGTACACTGCTCCAGACATTGGATGGACTATATCTCCTGAATCATTTAATTCACAATTATATAGTTGACTTAGAAAGTTGGGCCCATGCTGGGTGCTGGGCATGGTGGTTCACATCTATAGTCCCAGCAGCACCAGCACTCCCTAGGCTGAGGCAGGAGAATGGAGAGTTAGAAGTCAGCCTATGCTACACAGGCCCTGTTTCAATGTGTGTGTGTGTGTGTGTGTGTGTGAGAGAGAGAGAGAGAGAGAGAGAGAGAGAGAGAGAGAGAGAGAGAGAGAGAGAGAGAGACAGGCAGGCAGACAGACAGACACAGAAAGACAGAGAGAGACAGAGAGATGGGGGAAGGGAGGAATTATAGATAAATATAGCCAACAAATCTCATGGTTTGGGGGGGGGCAGAATCTTGCTATGTAGCCTCATGTGGCCTTAAATTCTAAATCCTCCTGCTTCACCCTCCTGAGTGCTGGCATTACAGATGTGTGTCACCCTGACCAGTTTCAAAAGCCTATACTTTTAGAAGTATGTTGATGACATTTAATAATTTAATGTTTAATTCGTACCAAAGTGTATATACATAAAATCTTATGGAGTATGGATGTGCTTTAAGATGTTTAAAGAAAGGCGAGTGAAATGGATGACACTGTAATTTTGACAGTTGTCAGTGTGGACGTTAACTATGTAGAGATGTATTTATTCTGTCATTCTGGTTTTGTGTGTTTAGAAACTTTTGATACCTGTTCCTCAAAGTCAATGGTTTGAAAAGGGAATTCCAGAAAATGGGAAAGATGGAACCTAAGGGATGTGGATGATGCTGTTAGTCCTAGGATACCTGGCACCATGCTCACACACACCTGGAAAGAACATTACTCCTCACCCTCTCAAAAAAAAAGAAAAGAAATGTATGTCCTCCCAGAGATGTTTACTAATTTAAATAGGCTCTAACATAAGACACTGATTCTCTGGGCACCATATGGGCCACAGCAAGTACAGGTCACCAGGACTACACTGTACAGATAAGCGCCTACTAAGCAAGGTTAGATGTCTTCAAGTGCCAAGTACAAAGTCCCACAAAAATGTGAGAAAAGCCATGCTTGTCTCTGACGGTCTTCTCTTATCTGTGGGCTAAAGGGAGGCAGATAACAAACCAGGGGAAACTTCAAAGGAAATGTGGGAAGGAATGGGGAAGAGGAGGAGGAGGAGGAGGATTGACTTAAAATGGGCTGAGCCTATGACCAAAAGTAAGAAAACTCAGAATTCTAGTTCTTTGACTTTTAGCTTGTGGGATTGAGAACAAGACATGTAAATTTTCCAATAATCAAGTTTTCTATGACAAAGCAGACGTGCAAAGAATTGCCCAGGCACCCTATGAAGAATAGATAGTGTGGGCATGATTTACAACATGGATGCTCTCTTCACCTCCTAGCCTTATATGCACAGGTCCTAAAGCCCAGCACCGACGGAAACAAATACACGAAATGACAAGTCATAGGTAGAACAGAGACCCCACTGTGTGTGACACACTAGCCATCTGGGAATGATGGGGAAAGGGAGACCCTGTGGCTGTTCTTTACCACGTGGAAGATAAACCATAAAACACCCCCAGAGGATTGCTGTGCGAGGGAAAGTAAGGGAGAGAGGTGGAGGGGAAAGGACGGGACGAAAGGCCTTTCCCATTCGCAGTGCTTTTCTCTTGTCCTTGGTGGGAAGCTTCACTCCTCCACAAAAGAGTGGGAACTGTAGCCAGACAGTGGTGGCGCACGCCTTTAATCCCAGCACTCGGGAGGCAGAGGCAGGCAGATCGCTGTGAGTCCAGGACAGCCAGGGCTACACAGAGAGACTCTGTCTTGGAAAAAAAAGGGGGGGTGGGGATTGTGGCATAAGCATAACCCAGCCCTTACCTCCCCCCTTTCCTCATGGCATCTGTTTGCTAAGACACGAATTCTGCCTGGCTTTGTTATTGATAGCCCCATTGGTGGGTACAGCACAGGCCCATGGACAATGGGCCTTTCTAGCCCTGAGATCCAGAATTGGGCACCCATGTGTTCCAGAATTGTAAGCCTTCCCCACAGAGAGCAAACCCTCATCTGTAGCCAAGCTAACCACAGGGCCTGCACAGTTCTGCTTGAAGTATATGTATATAGTTGTACTACATACGGAAAATGGTGTTGGCTGATTACACTTTTCTAAGTCAACATGTAGACAATAGGGTGATTTTGCAAAATGAACCTACAAAGTAGGCCCCTAGTTTAAGATTATGAGCCTGGTGGCGGTAGTACACACCTTTAATCCCAGCACTTGGGAGGCAGAGACAGGCGGATCCCTGTGAGTTTGAGGCCAGCCTGGTCTACAAAGGGAGTCCAGGACAGTCAAGGCTACACAGAGAAACCCTGTCTGGAAAAAAAAAAGATTATGAAGGCAAGTGCTAGAGTCCTGGTGCTCTTGTGATCACAGTATTTTATACATTCCCATAAATATGGAGGTTGCCAAGGATGGACTCCTAGGAACAGAGATTAGAACAGTGGCTCCCAGAGTCCAGGAAGGACAAGGCGGAGAGTGAGGTGGGACAGGGTTGGCTAATGTGCACCAATGGACACCGTTCCATTGCGGTGGTCTATGTCCTAGTTGTGACTTAGATAACAGTGACTTTTTGCACACATGAAAATTGTTAGAAGGCAGCATTCTGTATTTCCCTAATGCAAAAAAAGGATAATGTTCTAGGTGGAGATAATATTTCCTATGATCTTAATATCATCAAATATATGTATGACATGCATGCCTATTACATATCAATTTTGTTAACCTAAAGAAGAAAAGGACTTTAACAACTAATACAATTATTGACTGCTATTGGACATAGAAGAAAGAGACCATGGTCTTTTAAGAGTGACTTTGATGTCATTCTTCGTAGTGCAAGCCCGAGGCAAGAGGACCACTATTTCAAGGCCTAAATATACCACAGAGTGAGTTCAAGGCCAGCCTGGGTTACTTAATGAGATTTTTGCCTCAAAATGTTTCTTAAAAATACAAAGAGAGCCGGGCGTGGTGGCGCACGCCTTTAATCCCAGCACTCGGGAGGCAGAGGCAGGCGGATCACTGTGAGTTCGAGGCCAGCCTGGTCTACAAAGGGAGTCCAGGACAGCCAAGGCTACACAGAGAAACCCTGTCTCGAAAAACCAAAAACAAAAAAAAACAAAAAAACAAAAAAAAACCCAAAGAGATCTGGGGGTATGGCTCAGCGGTAGACTAGCAGGCATGAGGCCCTGGATTCCATCGACAGTACCTCGGAGAAAATGAAGCAAAATAAACAATAAAATTGAGTTGCTGTTCTCCCACCTCAACTGTATACAACCCAACATCCTCACCTTGTCTCAACTTAATTCTTAAAGTTCATTTGTTTAGAGATGCCGCAATATGTACCTAGAGGGCAACTTGGTTAGAAGCCAGTTTTTTTCCCTTCTACCGTGTGGGTTCCTGGGAATGAACTCGGGTCATCAGGACTGACTGCAGGTGCCACGCCCACTGAGCCCTTCGCTGGCTCTGATCTACAGAATTTCTTAAGTGCAGCATCCTATTTGCCTCCCCAAAGTCCTGACGACAAATAAGAATTACTCTAGATAGCCGTGTGCCCACTTGATGATTTCCATTTCTTCCAGATGGAATTCAAACTGTGGAGACAGAGACTCTCTCTTGTTTTCTGTTTGTGCGAAGAATCCCTAAAGCAATAAATATGTGTTTGTGCATAAAAGGAATGGATTATTATTGAGCTGTGGTTTGTCTAAACCAGAAGAGACTCAAGGCTTAAGAGACTTGGGAAGTTCACTAAAAGGAAGAAAACAGTGTCACCCAGAGACAAGGAATGAGTCCCTTGTTTGGTGACCACAGCCAGAGAACGGCTGCCCTCACTCATGTAATGGGGAGGTATAGTATTTTAAATTAGACTTTATTTTTATATCTTAGAATGTATACAGTATATTACTCTAATAGTATATTATAAAATTTAAAGTAAATAAACATGAACATAGGAAAACGAGGCCCCATATTATTTTATTTATGGGTTATATGATCAAAAAATATCTAGGGAGAGCTCTCCAAAAAAAGGATTTCCCAAGGGAACTGAGGTTGGGGTGGTTGGCACAAGCAACTCTGCACATTGGGTGTTATTTTAAGCAGATGAGGCAGTGCTGTAAAATCAGTTATTTGTTTGTGACATGGTCACACTATATGTCTGGAAACTACTATACTATATACTATATGGGGGGGGGGGCTGGAAACAACCATGTAGGCCAAGCTGGCCCCAAACTCAATAGCTCCTGCCTGTGTCTTCCAGGGGGCATCAAAGGTGTGCACCACCACACCCAGATCAGCAATGTTTTCAAGCCACAGAAGACTGCTAACAATTGGGGACCTATCTCTTTTTTGGGAGGATGTCTATTTTTAATTACCCTGATAATTGTTCTTTTTAAGCTTTTTTCTTTAAGAAAATGAGGTAAAAATGCTCTTGAAGTAATATAAAAATAACCACCCAGAGTTAATTCATGTTAGCATCTTGTCATATTTAAGGCTGTTTATAAAGAAACAAAATGTGACTGATAAATATGGAGTCTATGTGTGACCAACGCCAACTCGATCTATTAATAACATTTTCTCACTAGCATGTGCATACATGCACACACACACACACACACACACACACACACACACACACACACCACATTACCTTTTCACTCATTATTTTCTAGAGTTATCTTCGTTCACAAATCCAGAACTAGTTAATTCTACCTAATACCGTTATAGGGTTGTACCATGTGAATGAATATCTTAGGCAGACATTTAGGGATGGGCGTTTGGATCACTTCAAATTGCTGGTTGATACCACTGACTTCCAGAGAAAAACTCTTTTTTTAGGCTTAAGAAAAATTTAGGTATATTCTGTCAAGACATTTGATAGTAAAGGAATCAAATATAATTAAATATTTTGAATCTAAGATGTGTATTATATATTAATCTACATTTCAATACATATATTAAATTATTTGTATGAAATATGAGTATGAATAAGAAGTCAAAGTATCCTTACTTGCAGATTATATGATTCTGCATATTAGCAATCCTGAATCGTCCATCAGAAACCCCTAGAACAAAACAGGATGCTACAAAATTACACACGTGTCTGGAGCCAGACTAATGCCAGACTTTCTCAGAGGCCCTGATGAAAGGACAAAGGAGACTTTAGTTTTGTGTCCTTGTCCAGGAGTGGACTTGGCAAGGCTAGTCTGGGGCAGGAGCCAGCGTCTCCTCAGAGGAGTTAGGGGAGAGTTTTGGGGGACCCGAATCTTCCCCCTAGGCTAAAGAGCCAGCTATGTCAGAGGTATGCTATGTTCCCTTTGCCAACACTGTCAGACTTAGCTCTTTGCTCACCTTCACGTTCCCGCCCCCACCCCCCACGCCCCCCACCTCCGGCAAAAAAAATATGCTGTACTTCTTAGTAAACATGCTAGGCATAAGTCATCAGCTTATGCAGGACTATCTGGGTCCCAGCTACTGCCTTTGTCTTCTTTGTTTCTCATCTTTTTTTACTTCTCATCTCTGGTCCTCTCACTTGACACCTTGCCTTTTGGGGCCCTTGTTCCTGCTGGTGTGAGAAGCCTTCATATTCCAAACACACTGAGGATGAACTCACAGAAGCAATCCCACCCACAATAGCCTCAAAAAACACCTTGAAATAAGCCGGGTGTGGTAGCACACGCCTTTGATCCCAGAACTCAGGAGGCAGGGGCAGGTGGATTGCTGTGAGTTTGAGCCAGCCTGGTCTACAAAGAGAGTTCCAGGACAGCCAGGGCTACACAGAGAAACTAACAAACTTGAAATAAACGTAAACAAGGGAAGCAAAAGGATTCTAGAGGTTGCTAGAAGATGGAAAGGTTCCCTAGGCATGTGGATTTGAAGAATTAATGCTTTGAACGTGGCCCTCCTACCAAAGCAATCTTAGGCTTTATTGCAATCTTCATCGACTCCCAAAGCCACTCCCCACAGACATTTCATTTAATCTTTTAAAAAATTCACATGGAACCACAGAAGATGCCAGATTGCTCCATCAATCCTGACCAAAACGAATAACAAGGAAGGTAATTCCACACTTTGCTCCAGCTACACTACAGAGCCATAGTAACGAAAAATATGGTGTTGGCAGACTACAACTACATGAATTTTTATTAAGATGTCAAAAATACACATCATGGAATAAGGACATTATCGACAAGCAATCCTGGGAGAATGGGTCTCCATATGTTGACTAAAGGCCGCTATGCCTCATCCTTTCCAAAGGTCAAATCCACATGAGCCAAATCCCTTTTTTAAAAGACTTTATTATATTTTATTTTATTGGCATATACATTTATATTATTACATGTAAATTAAAAAATTGCATACAGCAAGAAGAACCAAAAAACAATCAGGGATCATATTAATGTTACATTCATGGTATTTTGGCTAATTGTATTTGGCAACCTTGTAGAAAACATCTCTCCTATCTTGGTGAGTCTAAAATTCTGAGTGAGAATCAATATCTATCATATCTCATCTCTGTCAACTTACAACGTCTATCTAGACCTAAAAACATCTTAATCCCTAAACAGCTAAGGTTGACTGTAAGACTAAACTATCTTAAAGTAAGCTTCCAGACTCTGAAACTATGAAAAGAAAATGATGGGGGAAACCCTGGAAGATTCAGGCATAGCTGAGGACCTTCTGGATAAAGCTCAACTGCTCAGGAAACAGTGCTCACAACTTACAAACGGGACTTTATGAAACTGAGAAACTTCTGTGCAGCAAAAGAAACAGTTAATTGAGTCAAGAGAGAGCCTACATCATGGAAGAAAATCTCTGCTAGCTGCTAGCTATACGTCCGACAGAGGGTCGCTGTCTAGAATACACAAAACCACACTGAGATTCCACACCCCTCCGCTGGTCCAAATGCAGTTGTTAATAAAACAAATAACAAGTGTTCATGAGTAAGGCGATAAGAGAAAATCCTTACACACTGCCAGTGGGAATGTAATCTGGTCCAGCCACCATGGAAGCTAGTATGGAGGTTTCTCTAATAACTCAAAATAGATCTGGTTTATGACCCAGCTATGCCATTTCTGGATATTTACCTGAAGGATCCCAAGGCTGACACATAACAGAGATATCTGCCTATGACAGAAATTAGTAACTTTCATATTCCAATTACAAGATTGCCAAGAAAGAAATGGGAGGGGCAAAGCTGAAAACACTAGAAGATGGAAAGGCCTCCCCTGTTTGTGGATTGGAAAAATTAATATTGTGAAACTGGATACAACACACTAAACAATCTACAGAGTCTATGCCGTCTCCACCAAAATGTCAATGACATTCTTCACAGAAGCAGAAAACAAAACCTAAAATTCATACAGAAAGCCAAAAGCCCAGAATAACCCAAGCAGTCCTTAGCAGATGCTAGAGATATCACAATATCTTATCTCAAATTATACTATGGAGCCATGGTAACAAAAACAGCAGACAGGTAGATAAGTGGAATAGGACAGAAGACGCAGAAATAAATTTGAATAGCTACAGTCCCCTAGTTTTGATAACACTACTTAAGACATAGCTGTAGGAAAATGACCTCCTTTACAATGAAGCTAGGGAAATTATGTTTCCATACGTAGAAAGATGAAAATAAAGTCATATCTCTCTATGTACGTAAATTATCAATTCAAAAGGGTTCAAAACCTTTAATCTGAAATCCGGAAACTTTGAAACTGCTAGAGAAAGCACAGGTAAAACATTTGCAGCTACAGGCAGAGGAAATCATTTCCTGAAAGGAATTACAAGAGTACAGGAAAGTTCCCTTAAGAATTGACCAAAAAAGAAAAAGAAAAAAGAAAAAAATGCCTGGTGGCAAGTGTCTTTAATCCCAGCACTGGGAGGCAGAAGCAAGTGAATCTCTGTGAGTTCAAGGCCAGCCAAGCTACATGGTAAAACCCTACCACAAAAATAAAAAAGGAAAGAAAAAAGAAAGAACAAAAGAAGGGAGGAAGGAAGGAAAGAAAGAAAGATTAAAAGAATTGACAAGCAGGATTGCATGAAATTGAAAACTACTGTACAGCAAAGAAAATCACCAGAGTGAAGAGACAGTCTACAGAATGATGTAAGAGTATGTGTGTGTGTGTGGGGAGGGTAGTATGTGGTATGTGTGTGGGGGGGGTGTATGTATGTGTGGTGTTTGTGTTTGGTGTGTGTCTATGTGTATGTAGTGTGTGTTCGTATGTGATACGTATGCGTGTGTGGTGTGGCTGGGTGTTGTATGTGTGTGTGTTTGTGTGTGGTGTATGTGCTGGTTGTTGTGTGTGTGTGTTGTATGTATGTGCTTGTTTGTGTGTGTGGTTTGCATGCGCTTGTGTGTGTGTGCATGTGATAAAACTGGAAAAGAGATCATGAGCTCAAAGGATATCTTAAGGGAAGGGGAAAAAAGAAAAATTAATAAAATAGCATGTCATAGCTAGGGTATCTATTGCTGCAATAAGCCCTATGAACAAAAGTAATTTGGGAAGGAATAGGTTTATTTCAGCTCACCTTCCATCACTGAAGGAAGTCAGGGCAGGAACTCAAGACAGGAACCCAGAGTCAGGAGCTGAGGCAGAGGGCATGAAGGAAAGATGCTCACTCACGAACTCCTTGTAGCTTGTTCACTCTGCTTTCTTATCTGCCTCAGGACCATCTGCCCAGAGGTAGCACCATGCCCAGAGAACTGCACCCTCCTACATCAATGTTAAGCAAGAAAATGCCCCACAGGCTTGCCTACAGGCCAATCTGGTGTCAACACTCTCAACTGAGGTTCTTCTTGCAAATAATGTCTAGGTTTGTGTCAAGTTGGGAAAAAAAAACCCAGCACAACATATGACATGAAATCAGAGAGGTTAACTGTCTGAAGGAGGGTAAGGAACTAGTTAGTAGTGGGCAGGTGACACAGGAGAGAGAAGTGAGGGCAGAGAACAAAAAGAACAAAGTATAATTATATATATATATATATATATATATATATATATATATATATATATAATGACATAATGAAACATTACTTTGTATGCAAACCTGTAAAATTATTTCTAATTACCTCACAGAAACTCAGGAAATATTTGTAACTAATAAGTAAGTAGATAAATGGAGAAACACCTGACGCAATTACTAAATATATGTCATCAAAATGGCAAAGGTTGAGATTAAAGAACAAGCCGAGACTTTTCAGATCAAGGTGAATTAAAATAAAGCAACGGGGAAGAATAAATTGTTTAAAAGTAAATTCAGGTCAAAGAAAATAAACAAGATAAAAGGCATCAGTCCACAATAAATACACACAATTGGCCTTTGGGTACTAAATAAAAGCTTTAAAACATTGGAAGTTATAATATATATATATATATAACTTATAATGTAATATATTAATATATATATATTCCTAAATACAGCCTGCTCGGTATGTATAATGCTGACGGTGCGGATGTTTTCAAGGCTGACTCTTAGTGTGCTCTTCCCTAGGAAGAGCCACCTCTGCCATTCTTGCCAATTCCCTTGTTTCCTGTAGTTCTTTGTGTAGGACTGAGGCCTCATGGGCTTTTCCCTGTCCACTTTGCAAGTCCACCGATGTCATTCCTGTTCAGCTCACATTTGGGCAGCCATGTTGGTGAGACTTTGTGGGCGTGGCTTCTGGCATTACTAGGAGGCACAATCTCACAACAAGCTTCCTGATCCTCTGGCTCTTAGAATCTTTCCACCTCCTCTTCCACAGCGTCCCTTAAGCCTTGGGTGCAGGAGTGTTTTACGGATGTATCCGTTGGGACTAGGATCCAGAGCTCTGCATTTTGATTGGCTGTGGGTTTCTGCCGTGGTCTCCATCTGTTGCCCAGAGACGTTTCCTTAAAGAGGGCTGCAGATTCCATTTATCTGTGGGAATGAGGACAAGAGTTTAAAGATTGTTTTTAGGAATGATGTTGGTTATATAAATTAGTGATTGTATAGTCTTCTCCAATAAACATGACATCACCAGTACTGAGTAACTTCCTTAAATATGCCTGTGTAACACAGGAGTAGACATGGCCTCTGACCAGACGGCAAAATTTAAATCAGTTTATAAAAGTTTTTTCAGTATCTGCCAGTAACAGAAAAAAAAAAAAAAAAGAGTAAATACAACACTTTAAATCTAAATTAAATTAGCATTTTAAATTAAATGCCACTTTCCAGAATTCCTGTGTCACCTTCCTGCTGACATTTTTCTTAGCATTTATCACTTTCCGTTGGTTACATCTTTGACTTCATCCCAGTTTCCTAGAATGTAAAACTCCAAGAAGACAGAGGTTTCTTTGTGCTATTCTAACCACTTTATCTTAAGCACCCAAAGTATATCCTGGCTCACACAGATAGTTACTAAAATTAATTAATGAACTGCCAATTTCACTGAAAGGCAAATATACACCCTAATTTTTATTTTTAAAAAAATTAAAGAAGAAAAATCATCCAACTCCAGTTGAAAAACATAGATTGCAGTCAGTCAAGAAAACCAAACATAATTCCTGAATAAGCTGGGAAGTCAGTAAAGGAAAAGATTCTATTTTTAAGTAGCTTAATGAATTAACAATTCTTGATCTGTAATTCATGAACCTCCAATGAATCTAATGGATGAAAGTGGGAAGTCTCAGACAAAGCAAAACGGGGACAAGAAAGTAGCTACTATAAAAACTAAAAAGAGAATCATATTATTACTGAGTGTATTTATAATTCTATGTCCCCAGATTTTAACCTTAAAAGTAAACAACCTTCTCTAAAAACATAAATTATAAAATTTGACTTATAAACAAAACCAGAGTAGATTAGCTATTATTTACCAAGAAATGAAAATTTATCAAATATTTATCTTAATTATAAAAGATTCTTGAGGATTTTTTTCATCTTATCCTATAAATTTTCAACAACAACAACAACAACAACAAAAGAGCCTCTGTGCTATAGGAGGTGACTAAGGAATATTGAAAAAAGAGGAAGTTGGGCTTGGATTTTACCAAGTGACTTTTCACCATTCTCCTTTTTCTCTGGGTCTGTTGATCCTACTCACAGTGTTACAAAAAAACGCCTGAGTGATGAAGCATCCTGCGGAACTGTGGGACAGTCCTTTAACCCTACTGTTGAGCTCACTTTGTTCATCCAACTGCACAAGAGACTGCTAAATACCCAATTAAAGGGGAGGTTTTCAAGAATAGTTCATGATATGGGAAAATGCTTACCGCTTTTCCCCATCCCATTTATTAGCTCCATATTTGAAAGTTGTACATCCTATCCTTATTCTGCCAGTACAGAATTTCCTGTACAGGGCAGCCTCAGCCTGAACCTCCACCTGGACTTGCGTTGGTTCTTGTTCATTGATAGAAGGTGATCTCCGGGAATCTGGTAAATATGCTAGCCACAGTCTAAAATGCCAGGGGAAAGGCTGGTGAGACCATTTTGTTCAGAGAGTTCCCCAGTTTGACAGTGTTGGTCATAATTTTGCTACGGTCTGACCTTGCTTTCCCCCACCCCCAGCCTCCACCCCGAGTCGAGTTCCAACCCTGAAACGTAACGGCTATTGTGATCATATGATGAGGAGATGTCTAGATAGTGATGAGATCAGTGATCTGGCAAAGATGTGTCGAGGAGACCTTGACTCCTTCCATCATACGAGGACACCTGATATCTTATCTAGAGATGTCACCCACGAAGAACAGACCCCTAACCAGATAGACACTGCAGGTTCCCAAGCCTCCAGAAAATGAGCAATACACTTCTGTTGTTTATAAACATCCCTTGTAAGACATTTTGTTATGATAGCACAAAGGGAGTGATGTATTTTCCCATTCTGATTACCACACTGAAAAGTTGAAAGGGTGTAGACAACGCTAAGTTAATACCACAAAGTATTCAGCTAACTTTCTTTAATATTATTTGTTTCATTCCTTCAATTAAATATTGTTGTCAGAAGGAGCAAAATCCCCTTTTCCCATTTATATTAAGTAGCTGGTAACAAACCCTTCTGCTCCTAGACTAAAATTGTGGATTCTTCATGTATCCTTCCTGTGTAGTTTTGCATATTTCTCATCATTTGCACATTATCCAGGTTTACACAACGTTTGCCTGTTACAGTCTGTATTTGGATATGTTTGCATTTGCTATTTGTGTCCAAGTTAAATAAACCGGGGTGGGGGCAGGGCGGGGAGGTTCTTTTAAATGGAAAGGTTGTAATTGAAAGGTTGATTCTGTGGAAGGGCAGAAGACCTAGAAGAGTCAAGCTTAACTTGAGTAAAGGATGGCATTTATTTAATGGGTTTAGAAACAATGCTGACCAGATTCTTTGTGTGGTGTACGCATCCGTAGAGCAGTTTCCTCTTGATTGAAACATTCCATCTGGAGCCAGGTTCCTGAGCACTCAGGATGCAAGCAAGTCCAACAAGGCTCAGGACATAAACAACTGGCAAGTCCCAGGAAGTTTCTGAAACTTACAAGGGTACAAAACCCTTCTCCAACGCTTTGTAGGCAGTAATAATTGCTGAAATGGGGAGACTCTCTGATCTACCTAGCTGTCTGTGAGCTGTCCAGAAGATTCCATGGCTAAAATGGACTTTTAGATGATGCAGATGTCTTTGAGTCACTCAGGGTCTTCTAAATAGCACCTCATCCATATTCCTGTAAGTAACCCCAATAAACACCCTGGGTCACCAAGTTTGACCTTGGTAGAATTCTGACTTTGGTCTGTCACTGGTTCTCCATCTGAGGTGAGTAGATACTAGTTCCTGTCTCCAGTGGAAAAGTCATAAAATGTAGCACAGCATCTTGTCACTTTAGAACTTGGAAGGTTATTCTGTTTCATAAGAAAATGAAAATGAAACACCAGAATTTTTATTACGACCAAAAAGAAAAAGTGCGAAGGAGGAACATTTGACCCTTTCCCTTTGCCTTATCAGTGTCTTAGTCAGTATGTCTGTGGTGTAAACATTTCTGGAGGAAGGAAAGTTCAGGAACTGGGGACTTCCTCAACGGGGAGCAATACATTTCTGTTCTCTACACATGCTGTCTGCTGCACAAAACACTCATCCAGTAGCAAAAATACTTTCCCTTACTTGTCAAGAAGAACAGAAGACAGGAAAGGAGGGAGGGAGGGAGGGACGGAGGGAGGGAGAGAGGAATGTGAAATACTTGATCTATCTTTCAAAGTTGTACCTAAATGTCCCAATCCTCCACTTCCTCTGTTCAGTAGAGGAACCAGTCACGACTTCTGGGAATGGAAGTCCCATCTTTACTTGATTCTGGCAGCATCTATTTCAGAATAGCAACAACTCTGGTTGGCTCCCCTGCTAGGAGAATGGGCGCAACTCTTTGCATTTCCTTCCTTGCTCTAATCCAAAGAACTTAGACTTCCCCTCTCTAGCCACAGTTCACAGACCAGCACTCCAGTCTCCATCTCTTCAGGAAGAAGTTGTCACAACACTAATCTGGCAGTAACGAGCTCACTCACCACTAGCTGCTCTGTGCGGGGGGGAAACTGGGAGAGGCTGCAGTTTGCACCACCTCCTTTAAGTATGCTGTAATTATCCTGGTAATTAGCTCAGACTATTCTCCCACTTCGTGCCTGCCCGCTGAGACGTGGCTAAAGCCCTAGGGAGACAGCTGCACTTCAGCGTGAGGGTGAGTGTGCTCCAGTTCGTATTTTAGGCTGTTGGTTCTTCTCTGTCCCAGCAGAGGAGAATCTGGCAGAAATGAGATGACGACAAATAGCAAAAGAAATCACCAAAGCAGCAACAGGCATCTAGAACAAGAAGAATTGAGAACACAGGCACAAAAATAACCGCTCTCTTTATTTTGTTATACAGAGATGAAAGCGGAGTAGAGAGCGGGGCCCGGCCTAAATAAACCGTCCCTGTGTCTGGCCTGGAACAGGGGCTCAACTGCTCATTGCATTCAGTAGATGTTAACTAGTGGCGCTACTAGCTCCTAGTGGGAAAAGATGTCATTGAGATGCTCCACGTGCAGCCTCTGGCCACGTGGCAATTTAAGGGGAGATAGTGAGAGCAGAGCACTGGACTGGGCAGAGACCCAAGCAGGCACCTAAACACCCAGTGCTCTCTCTGTTGCTCGTGATTATCACGTGCACTTGGTAAAGCAGGCATAAGCTGCAGGAGCAGCCCAAATCCCCTCTCATCTTTACACATTCCTAAGAGATTAAAGAAGGAAATTAACCAGGACCCGAGCTGTGTCAGGCTCTGAGCCAAGTACTTTAAAGCATTGTTTCATTTAATTGCCCAGAGCACGACCGACTCAGAGAAAGCAAGTACCCTGGCAAGGTTTTGGAGAGCTAAGATTCAAACTCAGACCTGCCTTGCTGAGCAGCCCATTCCACCGTGCAAAAAGAAAGGGGGAAAATGCTTGATCTCCAGTAAATAGTTCCTTTCCAGAAGAGACCATTGAGCACCATACAATGTCAGCATACATACAACCCCGCCTAACCCTGCTCTTTTCTGGAATGAGTGTCTATGGCGTCCGAGATTTGTGAGGACTTCCAGAAAACTGACAACTGATGGATGCAACATTTTGTCCATCTCTGGACTCCCTCTCTTCTGGCGAGGAAGCAAATTTTAAAAGCCTACTATTTCTCTCCGTCTGAACTTGAGGTCCTCTGTTATTTTCCACTGTCAAAACTCAGACAAACTCTATTATTTTATTAGGTCACTGGCTATGATTTATATGTCTCCTAGGTGGAGCGTCTGCACAATGGGAGAGTGATAGGATTATCAGCCCCAGAGTGGACTGAGCTCGCCCATTACAGCTAGCCTGTGTGGCCTGCGCTTACCAGGCACAACTGCAGCTTTTGCCTCTTGCAGAACCCAGTGCGGGTCCTGGAGAGCCAGTTGCAGGCGCAGCACCATGGCAGCTGTTACTGTCCAGACATGCCAATCGTTTCCACATCTGGGGCACAGAGTGCCATAACACTTCCCTCATTACCTACCTTTGGGGGTTCCACCCCGAGGAATTTTAATAACCAACAAGAACCTGATATGGCTTTGAAACAATTTCCTATTGTTTCACCACACTCGGGTTCAGCCAGTTTCTAGGCAGGCAATGATTGCGTCTTAATAGCGCCCCAGTACTCTGAAGGCACCTGCTTCTCCTGACCAGCCGTCACTGTGTTATAACAACCCTACAGGGCCAGTGAGCTCAACGTTCTGACCACTTGCTCTCCGTAACAGCTGTCTTCAGCTATTCAGTGGACAAATGCAGATGCTAGGATACATAATAATTTCTTTGTATTAACCAGGGGTAAGTGAAGTCATGTTGCAGTAACAAGCGACCACCAAATCACAGAGTCTTTAAAAACATGCTTATTCTTCATTCATATTAAACTGTGGCCTGCGTTGTGGATTAGCGTAGTGTGTTCCTTCTAAGACCCAGACTAGTAGGGCCACGCCCCCCACCCCGCCCCCGCAGTCAAGACACAGGAAGCAAGGCAAAACAGAAGCTCTTCGGAGAGCCCCCTCCTTACTTTATTAACAGGGCAAGGTGTATGGCCTCTTCAACAAATAGAAGAGAAACCTTCATCCAAGATCCAACCACTTAGGAAAGCAAGGCATACGGCAACACTACAATCTAGAATAATGTAGTAACTTTGATGGACAGAAATAGAGAGGGCCATTTGTAAAACACACGTCTCGGGGTTCCCCGGGTTGGGCAACGGAGACTGCACTTCCTCAACAGCACCCGCCATGTTGCATTCTGGTCCTCTGTCACTGGCAGACGGACTTCCTGCGGTGAGTCAAGGTGTTGCTCCTGGTCTCTGACATTTCCATCTTGTGGGACCCTAATACCTAAAGAAGCAGACCTCACCGGAGCCCAGCCCCTGGGTTGAGTAGGAACCCAACTCCTGTCCAGCCACTGAGTTGAGCAGATTTCAAATCCTTGCCCAGTGCAGGTGATAAGCCCCTCTGCTGGAGCCTTTCAGCTGTCAGGGAAGGACACTGCACTTCTTTTACAGCTTGAGAGAGACCAAAGGAGATCGATCGTGTTTTGTTTTAGTTTAGTTAGTTAGTTTTGTTGCACCAGCAAATATTCAAAACAGTAGTCTCTGATACATCTTTATCAGGTTAGTAGTATAAATGCACTTGACATTTAAGGCTGGGATTGCCTCTATATTAAAATATCTGGGTCTTGGAGGCTGGAGAAATGGCTCAGTGGTTAAGAGCACTGGATGCTCTTTCAGAGATCCCACATTCAATTCCCAGCCCCAAACTAGTGGCCCACAATCATCTGTAACTCCAGACTCAAGAGATCTGATGCCCTGCCCTGGCCTCTGTGGGCACTGCATGTATATATGGTGCACAGACACACATACAGAAAAAAACACCCACATGTATAAAATAAAACTAAATAAAACCTCAAAACAAAGATATAATATATGGTACAGAAGATGCTAATTCTGTTCCTGATAAGGTGAGATACACTTAACATGACATGAAGATGAGTTGAATATTTGCATTATGCTAATAAATAGACAATGTCTGCACATAGATTCTTTGAAATATGGTTAATCAAAACCTAGCAGAAGATCATTTAAAAAAGAGTTCATATGGTCATTTTAAATATATTATCTGAGGGCTGTATACACACATGCATACACACAGTTTGTATAGTATTGTATGTATTATGAATTTTACACATCTATTATTACTCATATAAATAAAGACAGAGGTAAGAACTGCAGATAATATATTTAAAAGAATCATATCAACTCTTTGAAATGGTCTTCCGCTAGATATTGATTAACCATATTTCAAAGATCTGAACTTCCTGATCACCCTACAAGCCCCTCGCTCTCACCCATCACCTTACTTTTATCTCTGATACGCCTTCAGCACCCTAGAGATTTGAAATTCACAGATCCCATGGTGATACAAAAGGCTCAGCTTCTAATCTCCAAGTCATATGCCACAGCATTCCATCGAAGCGTACTGCTCATCTTATCCAAAGGGGATTGCCCCCGAAATGATAGGTTGACAGGCCCTCGTAGAGACGGCCTCACATGTATTCATCTTTTCCTCTCTATTTCTAAAACTGGCAGTAACTTCTTCTCCACGGTTCTCTCACTGTCTTCTACATAAAAACTGACAGGATCACTTTCTTCAGATCTCAGGGTGGGGAAAGTTCACCTCTCCTACTGGAGGATGAGAGCGAAGTATTCTGTTGTGTCTCCTTCTTGCTGTGAGCTAATAGGATACTCAGAGCTGAGGATAATGCTAAATTGCTATGAGTTTTCTTAATCTTCTTTTCTTCTCTGGTGTCTCTTCAATGTTTCTTATTTTATATGTTGTTGTTGTTGTTGTTGTTGCATTGATTATTGACTTTCTTAAGTACCTAAGTAAGTCATAAATGTGTATTAAAACATGATCTAATTATTTTTATTTTGGTTGACTGCTTTCTCTAGCTATATTGACAGTATGGAGATAACATATCAAAACAGAAAATTTATGCCAGTTAATCATTAACAATCTCTTTGGTAAGTAAATTAAACAAATTAAGTGACTTGTATTTTCCACTCTAAAGACAGTATTTCTTATCCAGGAAGAAAAAACAACAACAAAAAACCACTCTGGATAGCTGGTTATTACTGGATCCTTCAGTTTAGAGGATCCAGAGGTGAGTGCATCCTCAAGAAATTTACCATCTAGAGTAGAAGAGATTTTATTCGTTCACACTTCTCTTCAGAACCAGCGTTGATTTATAAGTTTAAAAACTAGTTTGCAGAAGAATATGTTTTGAGAGGAAACTAGTCTCCCCACTTGGCTCTATTATCTCGTGACAGTAGATAACACTCACAAAAGAAATCGATTCTGTGCATCCTACAGGTGCAGGCTGCCTCAAAGACGTAGGTAATGCTTTTAAAATTGCTTCTACAACAAGAGTTGATGAAGGCTCCCCACAGCTCCTGACAAGCCACGAGGGTGGGGGGGGGGTTTCCTTTTGATCTATCCTGCTCTTGTCAACATCAAACTCTTTTTAAGTGTTTGGAATCAATACTTGGCTTAGGAAGGCTGAAGTTTGCCCACCTAACTATTCAGGATGCTCTTTAAATATCAGTCATAATTCTGAGCAGGTTTTACACCTTTTTAAGCTTGGTGCATAGCTTTATGTCATCGGCAATGCGCCTAGAATATCGACGGAGGCGTTTTTCAGACTTGCAGGTTATAGACCTAACTAGTCCCAGTGGGTTCTCCTCAATGTTGGCACTCTTTGTTCATGTTGCTAATCATCTCTAGTGCGCCCATCAATACTACACGCTGCAGTATAAAGAGCTGCTAAACAAGACAGGCATGTCCTCTGCCCTCATGGACCTGAGTCAACGGATGACACAAACAATAAACAACATGTTGTTCAAAGTGGGATGGATGTAAGCTGAAGGCATCTGCAACGCACCAGCCCAAAACGTGCCATTCTGAGATATTAGTTATCTGGAGCTAAAGATCTTGTAAGAGGGGCGCATTCTATAAAAAAAAAAAGAGTCTGCTTTGTCCTTTTTCTTCAACACAAGAGATGAGGACTGCATGTTTCCACGTGAGATCTGCCCTCCCTATAGCAGAAGGAAAGACGCATTCTTCTCATCAGGGGCAGGAAGCTGAGACCTGCAGAATTCTGAGCAAATAGATTTTGTTAAGATAATTTTTATCTTCTTTTACTTTCCCATGTATTTTGGTTATTTCTCCAAAATTACCTGCCTTTGTCCAATCTAGTATAAATGCCTTGAGTCTTTAGGGTTTTCATTTCCTTCTGCAGGCTCCCATGTCAAGTGAAGCTTACATTAAATCACTTATTATACATATATATTTTACTCTAGAATGTTCTCTAGTCTCTTACGCCAGTCTGACTCCCAGGCTGAACTGTGCCCTGAGAATAAAGGTGAAGTGTTTCCTCCTCTATTGAGCTCCTGAGGGCAAAGGTTTGTGCTCACGGCTGTCACTATGGCATCTCTGATGCATACAGAGTGGTGCTTGGCTCAACAACTAAAGGAAGCACAGAGTTCTACAGAGCATCGCCTAGTCTTCAGGGCTGGGGAAGGTGGTCCTGATGAGCCGGTGGTACATCTGATACTTACAAGGTAAAGTAAAGAGGAGAGGGAAGAGATTGTGGTGAATGACAAGCTACACTCGAAGGCCCAGACGCAACACCCTGAAGTTCAAAAACCGAATTCATAAGTACTAAGAATGACGAGGAGGGCAAGTGCACAGGCAGAGCTGGTGTTGCAAAGCCGGGTAGCAGCCAGCTTAGGCAGTTGCAGCAAGCACAGGCAGTGGGGAGGCACTGACAGGTTTCCAGTTGGCAGGGGAGGCCACTAGATTTGTCATGTGTTTGTTTTGAGACAGGGTTTCTCTGTGCAGCCTTGGCTGTCCTGGAACTTGCTCTGTAAGCCAGGCTGGCCTTGAATTCAGAGATCCATCTCAGCACAGACAGGCCACCAAACAAGAAGCAAGTAGTTCTTCAGAGGCTCTGAGAAGGCTTCCAAGGATTTTAGCCCCCAAATATACCGTTTACAGAAAAGGTGGCGATGTTATAGTTACACTGGCAAATCCCATAGGATGCCTAACAAAAAAAAGACAGCCCAATTTTAGATGAACAAACAACAGAAAGCCTCTTCAGATCCCTCCCACTTAAATTTCCCAAGGTTCGTGAGTTTAAAGTAGTTGCCATGAAGGCGAGGCTCCAAACCAAAATATAAAGTAATTGCTATGCTATAACCTTCAGACTTAAAGCTTAATGATGCACTCCTGGGCATTTTCTAAGAGTTTGTGTAAAACTTGCTCTCTTCTCCACACCATGGTGGTGAGAGCCCAAAAGTAGGGACCAAGATAAATAGCGCATAATAGTAAAAAACAAAGACACTGGACAAATTTGTAGATCCAAGGCACTTCACTCTGTTGTAAAGAACATGTGAAATTAGCCAGGTGTGATGGTACATGCCAGCAATCTCAGTATTCAGGAGCCAGAGGCGGGAAATTTGTCACAAGTTTGAGGGCAGGCTGATCTACATGGCGAGCCAACCAGGGATGCATAGTAAAATCCTCTCAAAAAAAAAAAACTACAAAACAAAACAATGTAAGAATATATTAATTATTAGATTATACCAAAAAATGCACGGGGCAGCATCACTACTTAAGACTTAAAAGGGTTGCAGTTGTTACCATGACTAATTGTTTAAGCATCACCTAGTATGGTGTGTATTCCATGTGTGAGCGAGTTGGTGATTTTAGGGTTGGATCCCACCCACCCATCTCACCCTGTGTGTGTTCTTTGTTGCATCCTTGAGAGTTGCAGTTCGTTGACTTGGTGAAATGCTTATTGAATGTCTCTTGCATCAAGCAGTGAGCTCCATCCCCTCAGGGACGATGTCAGTCTCATTGGCATCCATACCACCACGACTAACACATCCCTGATGTGGTGTGAGCGGCCTTAGTCGTTCATACTTTCTTGCTTTCTGCAGAATAAAACAGTGTTTACACACTCTTTACCTTATGTCAAGTGACGCCAATAAAGCCATTCCGTTTAAGAGCCCCGAGATGCTGGCTTGTTTTGTAGACAATTTTCTTGTCTCTCTGAAACCCAGTGTCCTTCCTTCTCGTGTACTTGCCATTGTGACACAGCCAAATGTGCCACTAGCCTGGAACTGACAGCCGACGACGGTCCATCTTCTTCTTGTTACATCTCTAGCAATCACATTTGACAAATTGAATCGCGGCCCCCAAATGATAAACAAATCTATTAAAAGAAATTATGGCTCACCAGAATTTATTTATTTATTTTTCACATTAAGGGAATTCTGAAATTGAAATATTGCTAAGGGAAGGGTGACATAAAACAAAACAAAACAAAACAAAACATTAGCGGAGTCCGGAGTTAGAGAGACGAAAGAAACAGAGACTCCCAGCTAAAAAATCTAAAAATTAAATTGCCTCTCTATCAACCAGGTGCTGAGATTTGTGGTTTAGGAGGGGCAGGGCGGCTTCAGAGTCAGCAGTCCCAGTGGTTGAGAGTGATCAGAACAGAGGCTCTGCACTGTAGAACAGGCGTCTCTTCAGACTTCTAAGGCATCTGCTACGGCTTAACAGATCGCCCTCTGCTATAACAGCTGTGTAAGCAACTGACTCTGTAGCCAGCAGGGCAGCTGTGGGAAGCAGCCGAGAGTGGGAGGGGGCGAGACACCTCACAGTTTTCAAACAGTGCATTTGATAACATCTGAGACATCTTCTTCCATCAATAGCAACAGGCTAGGAAACCTATGTTTAATCGTATCTTTTTTCATGGATGACTCATATTGATGGACCCAAAGTACCGTGTTTCTACACCTGGGAGGTGAACAGTTGATAGGAACCCAGACCTAGTCTAAAGTGCTCATTGCAGGCTGTGGCTAGACTCTCTTAAGAACCGTGTGCTGGGCTGGAGAGATGGCTCAGTGGTTAAGAGCACTGTCTGCTCTTCCGGAGGTCCTGAGTTCAATTCCCAGCAACCACATGGTGGCTCACAACCATCTATACTGGGATCTGATGCCCTCTTCTGGCCTGCAGGTATACATGCAGATACAGTAGTCATATACATTAAAAAAAATAAAGAAAGAACTGTGTGCTAAGTACTTGCCATTGTGCTCCTGTAGCAAACACGTAAGGTCCCAACACATCACCTGTCCCTGAGAGGGGTCTCCCACCACTCAGCTATGGGCTTATAAAATAGAAGATTTAATTATACTGTATTCTTTAATAAGATTAATAACAGAAAAATAAACTGTCATTTGACTAGAAATACTTGAAAGAAGCTGGAGAGATGGACCAGTGGTTAAGAACACTGGCTGCTCTTTCAAAGTACTGATGTTCAATTCCTAGTACCCACATGATGGTTCACAACACGGTCTGTAACTCCAGTCTGAGTGGATGCAGTGCCCTCTTCTGGTGCCCTTGGTCACTGCACACAGATGATGCATACGCATACATGGATGCAAAAACACAAGAAAAATTGGGGGAAAAAATCCTAATTAGTTACACACTGGACTCAATTTCTTGTCTGCTGACTTTCTGCTGGGGTAATGCAAACATATCCTTAGGCAATACCTTTCGTTTGTTTTCTTGTTAACCGGAGACTAGAGAAAGTATGGATTTAAGTGCGTGGGGAGGGCTATGAGGAAATGCTGCTAGCATCCCAGCTCTCTGTGTAGTGAAAGCTCTGTGGTGTGGGAGGATAACAGTGTAGTACAGAGAGGAGGGCACAGACCAGCCTGGTGCCTAGAACCAGTGAGGGTTCCAGACGGTACTTCTTTCAAGCAGGCCCTGCTGCCAAATACAGCTCAGTAAGCAATGAGAACCAGAAAGCCATCATTGAGTCTGTTGATCATAGCTCAGAGCCTTCCCAATGAAAACTTATAGTCCAAAAAAGGTTTCTCCCATTAGTGACTTTTACATCAAATTTTTACAAGTTGTGAGTTTGAAGCCAGCCTGGCCTACAAAGCAAGTCCAGGACAGCCAAGGCTACACAAAGAAACCCTGTCTCAAAAAAAAAAATGTGTAAATCATCCAGTGGCACTTTATTAATTTAAGATGTCTTCTTTTTAAAAAGCAAATTATAGCCAGGTGGCAGTAGTGTACTCCTTTAAGCTCAGCACTCAGGAGGCAGAGGCAGGCATGTCTCTGAGTTTGAGGCCAGCCTGGTCTACAGAACAAGTTCCAGAACAGCCAATACTACACAGAGAAACCCTCTCTCAAAACAAAATGAAAACAAAACAAAGTCTGAATTATATGATTGTAGAAATATGCTGAAAAAAATCCAGTAAATATGAGTGTCATTCTGAGCTGAAACATGAACTATGCCACGGGCCCCAAATCTACACTAAAATTGTGATTACAACCCTAAGGGAGCCAGCTCAAATTCCTATGTATTCTACCAGACTATTCTGTGGTTAATTCCATATACAAGCCTATGAAGGAAGAACATGTACTTGCCTATAATGTATGCATATATGTATGCATATGCATGTAAACATATATACACCATATAATATATACTAATATATGTATATGTGATATATATATAGATAGATAGAGAGAGAGATAGAGAGAGAGAGAGAGAAGAGAGAGGTAATAAATGTCCATACAGTTTGGAGACAGTTGAGTAAATACTAATGTGTGGTAAAATGGCTAACACCTGGATGGGTTTTGGGATAGCGTGGCAGCCTGTGAACTGATCTGTTTCCACGGCAGCATCTTCACCTTTTAACTCAGCCAAGCCGCGTGTCTCACTTTCCCTGGGGGAAGCCAGGGTGGCCATATGACTAAGTCTTGACTAGTCAAAATCAGCCGGCAGCTCAATCTCTGCCCTTTTGTCGGCACCCTTTCTCCCTTCCTGTGGGAATTCAGACGTGAGGGCTGTGCTTCAGCCACAAGTGACCTTGGAGATGGGATCGAAGAGGAGCGAGGACCACAGCGGAGGGACTCAGGGAACCAAGATGCTCTGTGAAGCGCAGCTGTCACGTGAGCACTGCTCTGTCCACATCTGGGCTTGGAGAAGAAACCTATTCTTTTTCTTAGCAAAGCTCACCGATAAAGCTAACCTTAGATACCACAAGCACGCCAAATGACCAAAGAGAGTGTGTTAGCTACAGACCAGGAGAAACCAGATGCAGAAGGAACAGTCAAAAAGATGGAAGGAAACCAGGAGTAAATGATATTTGAAAGCACACGGTTATTGTTCATAAATTATTCAGCCTTGGGCGTTTTGTTTTAGAAGCACAAACAGGCTGAAACAATAGACATTGTTGACAGCAGATAGTTAACAGTGATCACCCCGAGACATTTGCTCAATGGCGCAGTCAGCTCCAGTCCCATAGCAAGGGGGTTATAGTTAATAATGTGCTGTATATTTCAAAATGGCTAGAAAAGGGTGTAGTCAAGACTATATGATGATAAATATTTGAGGTGAGGGGACGCTATCTAGCCTGACTCCTTATTCTCCACTAAACTTGGGTATCAAAGCATCACATTGCATCATGTTGATAATAACTGTTCTTCCCCCTCAGTCACAGTCATAGGGGAGGGGAGTAAGGGGAAAATGGGAGGGAGGGAGGAATGGGAGGATACAAGGGAGGGGATAACCATTGAGATGTAATGTGAATAAATTAATAAAATTAAATTTAAAAAAAGAAAAAAGAAATAAATAATAACTGTTCTACACCAGTGAAATCCAGACTTCAAAACTTATCTTATTTGGTCCTCACAATAATTCACGTTGCCAATGAGGAATCCGGCACAGAGAAAACGTACACACATCACCAAGGCCACACAGCAGCCAGAGGGGAATCGGAAGCCGATCCGCATCTACGGGCCCTCTGTCGATTCCCGTACTCTTCTGCAAACTCACCTCCAAGGCCCATGGAGACACCATCGCAGAGAACGTCAGTAGACTATGAGGACGGAATCCAGGTCATAGGGTCTGGGAAAGGAGGAAGTAAGAAAAAAACAAAACAAAACAGAACACCAGAATAGTTTTTAACTGACTTCAATCAAAGAAACAGAAGACGCAGATGAGAAGGTAAGATGAAAAGACTTGCTTTAAGAAATAAAACCTACAGAGGCACAGGGAAGAAGTGTTCTAGGATGGAGCAGATAAACACAGGTGGGAGGATGGCCTAGAAGTGGGATTTGCGCTGTGAGTGAGGTCATCTAAAAGGGCTGCCAGAGCCAGAGTACAAGTGTTGACTGTACTGCGCATGCCTGGTGGGGTCTAACATGGGCGAGGGATAACTTAGATTTAACGCTCCAGATGGAGAAGAGGGCATGGACAGAGTAACTCACCTTGACAGGAGAAAGCACGCCTCATGGCTTAAGTTATTTAAAAGCAGAACGAGTTGAGACCGCAATTTTCTTACTCTAGAAAGCACTTTGGTAAACACTCTTTGGATCCCAAGGGAGGAATCTTAACTCTGCTAACATTTCATAAATACCACTAAGTATTATCCTGCCTATGGGAAGACTTTTTGGAGCGCCCTTTCTATTATTTACAGGTAATAAAAGCGGGAACCGGCTTGCCTTCGTTTCTGGCACAATCAAAGCCTCTCGAGTGTTGGAAGTAACTTGAGTCACTGTTTCAACTCACAATCGGGTGTCCTAAGTACAATTCCCTTTTCCTATCGCAGTAAATAGGAGGCCCTTTTTTTATGTATCTTCAGCGTCACTCAGCACATTCTATAGATAAGGAAAATAGTGAGTCTCACGTCCCAGTTCGTAGATAAAACTTTACTTCCAAAGTAGAGGGACCATGATTCCGTGGGTTAATAAAGAGAAAGAAAGGAAGAACCCACCAAATCCCGCGCACATCTCAGCGCACCCCAAATCAGTCCCACAGCGACTCTCTGCTGTTCTTTCTCCCCAGCCTGAAGATGCCAGCCTTGCCACCAGAACATTGGAAAGGAAGCTGGAACTAAAGCCGCCTGGCCTCAGGAAAAAAGAGCACATTCACCAAAGCGCTTGCTTTTTTTTTCTCTGCAAAGAGGCAAAGCCCAGCCTGGTGTGAGTTCAGGAGAATGTCGCCATCTGCTCCACCTGTTGTGGAAACAGTTGATGAGGAGACCAGGAGACCATGTAGACCGCATGCCTGAGCTGGCCTTTCCAGAACTGCAAGATCAAGTGTCCCATGAAAACTAACTCAAACTCACAGAGTCACGAGGGACCTGAACCTTCCATCTCTTGTCGGAAACGTAAAAAACAGATTGCTCGCCTTGCAGTTCTGGCTTGTGAATTTAGAAAGATGGTTTCTAAGGTCGCTTTGACTTTTAGCCTGAGTTGAGACGCTGTAGCCCGCCCTACCTGTGGGTGGGCCTTGCACAGTTGCAGTTGCCCCTGTTCTACGGGAAGGATGGATTTAACATGGAAAACACTTAGAAGAAGATGCTGCATTATTCACACAACTGTTATGATATTATATTCTTACATTGGTCTGTTTTGTTGTTAGCTGTTATTAGCTGTTGTTGTTAGTTGGCTACTGTACTTAATTTATAAATTAAACATTATCAGAGGTGCGCATGTTTATGTCAGATGTGCAGGGTTTGGTAATCTCCACCACTTCTGGCAACACCTGTAGGTTTTACATGCATCTCACACAGATAAAGATAGCTATTGTATGGGGCTGGAGAGATGGCTCAGTGGATAAGAGCGCTGTCTGTTCTTCCAAAGGTCCTGAGTTCAATTCCCAGCACCCATAGGGTGGTTCATAATAACCATCTATAATGAGATCTGGTGCCCTCTCCTGGAAGGTAGGCATACATATAGGCAGAGCATTGTATACATAATAAATAAATAAATAAATCTTTTTAAAAAAATAAAAAAGATAGCTATTGTATGGAAGTTGCTTTAGAAAAATGCTTTTTTTTTTATCTTTTCATGCCTTATAAAAACATAGTAATCAGGGGAAATTTTCTACGCATGTGCATGAACAGGTGCATATTATGTCTGTATGTGTAACAGTTTGGACCTTCATCTCTGAAACTTCAGAGTAGCAAACCTGCTTGACAACACACGAGCCTTGCATCATCACGAGGCATGACAGGAGAAAAGGAGAAGAATCTATTTAAGTGCTGTGGGTGTCTTCAAATGCCCTTAAGCAAGGGTTCTCAACCTGTGGGCCATGACCCCTTGGGGAATAAATGACCTTTTTATAGGGGTTACATCAGACCATCTGCATAGCAGACATTTACACTACAATCCATAACTGCAGAATTACAGTTATGAAGCAGCAAAGAAATAATTTTATGTTGGGAAGGTCACCAGAACATGAGGAACTATTAAGGGGCCCAGAGCATTAGGAAGGTGGAGAGCCACTGCTAAAAAGAAACAACAGTTTGGAGTGGCAGTTTTATTGTCAGTATTTGTGATTTCGGGGCTGGAGAGATGGCTCAGTGGTTAAGAGCACTGCCTGCTCTTCCAAAGGACCCGGGTTCAATTCCCAGCACCCACATGGCAGCTCACAACTGTCTGTAATGCCAAGATCTGACACCCTCACACCAATGCACATAAGTTAAAATTAAATAAAATATTTTTTTAAAAAAGAAAAGTATTTGTGATTTCTCACAACCATGAAAGTTAACAAGGACAAACCACAAAGGCACAGTTGTAAGATTCTCTGGTGCCCCTACAAACTATGTCACCGCATGTAGAGAAACATGTACTTTTTCTTTTCATCTTGTAGATACCAAGTAGATACGTACGATGTAATCACGACGTTTTCTTTAGAATGTTTATAAGGTTGCGGGTGTTTGCAATGTTTAGAAGCAGTAGAATGGAAAGCAGACCTCAGCATGACCAAGGCCTAACAGCTAGCTCGTTTTGTAAATCAGTTTATCAGTTTCTTCCTTCTGAGGTAAAAGTGAGAGGAAGAGAGGACATTGTCACTGGGTCGGTTTGGAGCCAGAGCTGTTAATGGCCATCCACCAGGGGGCAGCGCCGAGCCAGGAATCAAGAGGTTAGCTGTGGTCAAACTCAGCTGAGTCTCCTTGGTTATCTGAACTCCCTGGACCTGTTTGCTCATCATAACAGGTCAGGTTAGTCTGTTTTGTTTTGTTTAACTAGTATATTGTTCATAAAAGTCTGTTTTTGAACGACTTGGAGTCTTGCCGATTCTCCCTCTGGAGGTACACTGGCTTGCTTGAAGGGCAGGGAGCCAATGGGGAGAAGAGGGAAGCCCGGAGTAAGTGGGGGAGTGGGCGGTTTAAGCGCTCAGATTTTCTCCTTACACTACTTCTCTGCAGTGTGGTTGGCTACGGGGACAAGACGCATGCAAATAAGTTACATTCTGCTAATTTACTAGACGTTGCTCTCTTCGGCATCAGGACACGTGTGCCTGTGTTCAGAGCGCTTGAGCAGACTGAAATGAAAAACAGAAGCATGCTTGACGAATATTTAGCGCTTCTAAATATTCTTCTTTAAAGGCGTCCCACAGGCCCGGTCTTAGTGGTAAGAGCAGACAGAATATTTGAGATTAGGTAGCTAAAGACCCCCTCTCCTCTCCTGTGGCATAATATTATCTTGCAGCATTAATTTTTACCAGTAAGCTTGGGAGCTATTCAGTGGTTCTCAAATAGAATAAATGACCCCGGGTTCTTTTTTTTTTTTTTTTTTTTTTTTTTTAATGGTTGTCCCGGGCATGGCTTAGTAGTATACAGACAGCTCTGGAGTTCAAATGCCTGGGTTCTGGTCATGACACTGACTTGCCTTATCAGCTTGGCAGATCCGATCCCTCTCATCCCCACCCCTGCTCTCTCTTTCTGAGAGAGCCAGGTAGCCCTGACTGACCTGGAATTGACTGTACAGACCAAGCTAGCCTTGACCTCACAAAGATCCTCCTGCCTCTGCCTCCCAGGTGCTGCCACTTATGTCCAGCTACCCTTCTTCGTCTCTTAAATCAGGCCTGACAGTTTGCTACATGGTATGCACTGGAAGATCAGCTGCTTCTGGAATGTTCTTACCCATTCCATCTGCAATGTGTCTACAGTAATGATATGCATGCTCTATAACAACGTGATGTTATGCCACAGCCAAGTACTTCCACAGAGGGCACATGACGCCATCCAGCCCCAGCATTATCATCACCGCCATTTTGCGGTGCATCACAGTGTTAAGATGACGCTTTAAAAGTGGAGGCACATGTGGTCCAAAAGCACGAAGAAAATAAGTATCTGTTTCCGGTTGAAGTGTTTTCAAATTAGGGCCACAGCCTTCAAATGTAGAAAACACGTTGATGCAGCCACCATGCGCTCTGGAGAGAGATTAAGAGCAGGAGAACAGAGCATAGTGGGAAGAAAGGAAGGGTTGAAAGAAAAAGAGGAGGAGGAAGAGGAAGAGGAGGAAGAGGAAAAGAAGAAGGAGGAGGGAGAAAGAGGAGGAAAGGGGGAAAAGACGTGAAACAAAAGTGGCAAGGAACGGGGCGGGGGGAGGGAGAGGAGAGGAAGGGGGAGGTCACATAAAGAGAGGTCTTGGGGACTTATTTGTCATCATTAGCGAAGTCCACTGTGAAATTCTGCACGCGTTGGGGTGCATTGTGCACTTTTATTCTTATTTTCACTTTATTAATTGGGCAACTTAGGAAAACATGGTTCTAAGGTGCAGGTGGAAGTGGTAAAGTGGGGGGCTGACGTGCTGGCTCACTGGGTAAAGGGACCAGCCTGACAGCCCGAGTTCAATCCCCTGGTCCCTAAGGGTGGGTGACGAGGACTGACTCCCAAAAGTTGTCCTCAGATTTCATACTCTTGCCGATGGCCCAGCCCCCACCTCAATAAATGATAAACAAATGTAATTCTTTCCGGTTGTGAAGTACTATTAAAGAATGTGGAACTCACTGGGACTCAGCTGGATCTCTGTCTTTTGCAGCTGGTTTCCGAACCACTCCATTCAGGTAATGTATGTCATCTCGAGCAAGTTTCTAATCTCATCTTACGGGTTTAAGGCTTAAGAAGCTGCAAGCTAAAAATACAGTTGAATGCATAAATCATTAGTACAAATAATCGATAAAAAGGATTTATAAAAGACTATAACGGCCTATAGAACCGTTTGGACAAATGAATTATTTGTAAGGACTTGACGACTCTTCAAGAAATTTATAATCGCACGGTCATCAATGCTTTGGGTAATTTTCAGGATGTAAAATAGCGACAGTGTAATAGAACGAATCCTTGACATTTGGAATACAGCGAGCATAATGGCTGCTGAATAAATCATGGCTTAATTCCTCTGTCTTGAACTGTTGGATTGTGTCCACTGCCTTCTGGTGCTAATTTTTCCAGCTTGAAGAACACTCACCATCCATCTCTGCTCCTAGCAGCTCCTCACTCTGATTTACCTTTCCATAGCTGCACATACCCGCTACCCGGAATTCCAGGCACAGGCAACAGGTGCTGCTATATTTAAAAGTTAAATTAATTTAAAAAATAAATTAAAAAAAAATGGACAAATGGGCAGCTTGGAAACCCAGGTCCTGTAGGCCAAATAGACAAAAGTCCTTGTTCATTATTCATATTTTCTCGGAGGACGTCTGTATGAGGGTTGGTGGAGACCTTGCCGCCTAGTTTTGAGATCAATAGCAATAGGCTAGCATTCTCATAGGTGATGCCCATATGGCTACGGAGGTCCAGTTTTTCTCTCCCTTGTGTCAAAGTGCTTTATGGCTTACATATAAACCATCCCCCCAGAAAACTTCATGTGTTGAACATTTGATCCCTAGTGCAGTACTCACAGGTGGGCTGAGAGGAAGTCACTGGACCCTGATGGCTCTGATCTAATCAAAGGATTGGTCTACTGATAGGGTCATACTTCATCCGACCTTTGGAAGGACTGCAACTGTGGAAGTGGGATCTGACCAGAGGCATGACTCCCAGGGGATGCCTCTGAGGGTGTGTGGTCCCTGACCCAGTACTCTGATTGTCCCTGGTTCCTGAGCATCAGGAAATGAGCATCTTTACACCATAAGCTCCCAGCATGCTGCTCTGCCTCACCAGAGTCTAAAGCAGATGGAGTCACCTGACCATGGACTAAACCCATGAGCCAAAAGCTGCCCTGCTCTGAACTGTTTTCTGAGGTATGCTTCCATGAGTGAAAAAGTAACCAACATAGCAACCATTCAATAGGGATGAACTCATACTATTCTTTGGGTGAGGAGAAGGAGAAGAAGAAGAAGAGGAAGAGGAAGAAGAAGAGGAGGAGGAGAAAAGAAGAGGAGGAGGAGGAGGAGGAGGAGGAGGAGAAGGAGGAGGAGGAGACCAAGAAAGATATTAGTGTCTGAATGAAGAGCTGTCCAGATCATAAAAGCTTTCTGTCCTGCTCCATGTTTTCAGAAAATGTACCTGACTGTAGTTAGTTATCTACCATACAACATCCTCACCTAAGGTTCAGGGGACATTTCAGAAGCCAGAAGACCAGGATGCTAGCTGTGTGGCGGTGTTTTCTAGACATAACCTGAATGTTGCACATACAGAATGCCAACAGTACAGTTGCCTTAAGCAAGACTTTAATAATGACCATGCCTGCTAACTGCGTGGTTTTGGCTATGGGACTCTAATGGTGCAGGATTAAGGAGGAAGGAGAGCTTCAATACCAGAGGCCTCAGGTGAGGATGGCATGAGTCAGCCCTCTCCCTGGTCCCAACCTGGGGCCATAAAGTTGGCTGCCCTACCATTAGCCCTATTAAGATTTATTACCCTTACAATTATCAGGCTTTCCTCCTTGTTTGACCTTGCGAGGTTCTTACACACACACACACACACACACACACACACACACACACACAGCCTCTGAGTATGCAGATGAAGATGAAGTATCTTCCAACACCCTTAGTCTGGCCAATTAAACAGGGCCACATGAATGTTGCCCAGGGAACCTGGTCACCTCCCCAGAGGCATAAATACCCCCCTTTTCTCCTCCAATAAAGTAACCAGTTCTCCAAAGCTTTGCACCAGCACTTACCAAGCCAATCAAGATCCTGCCTGCACCCACCTGCCCCAGCTAAGACCCTCTCCCTCCAGTCCATCTCAGTGCACAATGGGCCTGGCTATCCCAAGGGGGAGAGGTGGACACGGGTGACACTTTGCTTCTGGTGAACCGCTTGCTTGCTTTATTTCCCCTTACACCAGGATGTAGCTTTTCTGTGTTCTTTCCCTTTCCAAGGCTCTCTGTAAAATGCACTTGAGGCTGCTCTGGGAGAAGCGTTTCTCTGGTGCTTAATACCGCCTCTACCGGACAACAGTCAGCCCTAAACCCATGTACATATGAGCATCCCTAACTTGTGTCAGGTGTGTATGTGTATGTGTGTGAGAAGGGGTGTGTCATGAATCCAAGAGGGAATAGGAAAGGGTAGGGAGTAGTAGAAATGATGTAAATATGTAAATACAATATACTCATGATATATAAAATTATTATAAACACACATATATGTATATATGTACATATATATGAAATCATATGTATGGTAGCTGACACACATTTCAGTCTCTATATCTTTTTGTTATTGATAAAAAAAAGAGTGGATTCTTCTAGGCTTCTTGCTTGTCAGCCTCCTCGGTTCCCTTTATAACTCAGCCAGGATTTACTGCATGACCGCCGTATGTACAGCGAGGACTCTTATGAAGGGAAGGAAAATCTAAAGACACACACGCATTGCTGTGCTAAACAAACATCCTAGAGAAACAGAGCTGAAGAACACAGTAACTGACCGAAAAGCCACTGCAGGTGCTTCCCATCAGACTGGAGCTGACAGAGGGAAAGTCTGGTTGGTGAACATGCAAACAGGACACTGGGGCTAAGTCAATCAGAGCAGGAAAGGAAAAGGAGGAGAAGCAGCCTGGTGGGGTGACCTGACCAATGCTTAAAAAGCTTTTCAGGAGAATCAGAAAGCACACTTAAATAAGTTGCCACTGAACACTTCTCAAACATGGGTGCAGCCACTTAGAACAAGAATGGCCCCTGTTGCGGTTTGGCTGTAAAGGTTTCTCCCCCCCAGGCTTGTGTGTTGGATGCTCAGTCCCCAGGTGGGGGCGCTGTTTTGGTAACTGATAAAATACATTATGACCTGAAAACCAGCTTGGAGAAGCACATCCCTGGGGGTAAGCTTTTAAAGCCTATCCATGCTTTCTTCCTTCTGTCTCTGCTACGGGTCAACCAAGAGCTGAGCTTCTGCTGCCATTGTGTGTCATCACAGGCCCAGAATTAGTGGGGCAAAGGTCAGTGGGTTGAAAGCAGGAGCCAACATGTGCCTTTCCAACCTAAAGGTTTTTTTTTCTGTCAGGTATTTTGACAGAATTACAGTTACAATTACAGTCTGACTGACATATCCTCAAGGTCCATGTGTCAAAGGCTTGGTTCCAGCATGGTACTATTGTGATGTACATAAGACCAAGTGCAACTATTTAGAGTGCATGGCCAGGAAGGGGATTCTGGGATTCTGGTCTCTTCTTCCTCTCTTACAGCAAATGGAATCTTCATCAAGACACACCATGACAGACATCATGACACATAGGTCATACACTGAACCTTTTATTTTGAGGGGAAAAAACTAAAACCTTTCTTGTTTTTAAGGTGATTTTTCTCAGGTGTTTGCCACAATAATAGAAAGCCAGGTGACCCACTGGAGAAAGGAATATGCATCTACATGGAATATACATTTAGGTGGAAAATACATCTATGTTTGTGAAACCAATGGGATTTGGCCTATGAATCCCAAGACCTTACCAAGTAGTCAAAAATCAAAAACAGAGACTTTTTCACATACAAATGATCCTTCATTAAACATTGGCATATTTCTTAGCTGAAATCTTTCAGACCAGAATGGAGTAGGAAGATATATTCAAAGTATTACAAGGGAAAAACAACAACAACAACGCTATGTTACAATTGATGTCTTGGATCCACAGTGAAGAGGGTTTGTCGTGTTGAGTTGGGTTTGTCTCCTAGGTTTTGATCAGAGGTGGCTGGATCTTTCAAGATATTGCTTGGCCAGGCCTATATTGTAATGTCATGGTCAATGTCCCTCAAGCTTGGCTGTCGTGTGTGTACCTTTAGGCCCGAACCCACATCCCAGGGTCTAAAACCTGGCTCCATCCACCACAGCACTGGCCAGCACGTGCTATAAAGCATCTTGCCTGGCAGCTAGAAAGGAGGAAGTCACAGTGAAGTGCCTCCCAGTTGGAGAAGGAGTTTGGGCCTGTATTAGTCAGGTTTCCAGGAAGAATGCATACACACAGGAAGGAGGGTTACTAGGTTGGCTTAGGGGCTGGTTAGTCCGGAAATAGTTGTCTGCACGTTGGAGTGGCTGAGAATCACTCAGCAGCCCACCCTAGTAAGCAGGGCCCGGAGGGGTTTCTGAGGAGCGATGGTCTTCAGTTCACATCGCAAGCCGGAAGCCAGGAGCCTGAAGCAGCTGGGCCCTGATGTCAGCATCGGAATGCAGCAGCGCTGACAGCAACAGTGGAGCAAACTCACAATCAAGATAGTGAACTCGTCGGTGAGACAGGAAACGCGAAAGCTTTTCCCCAGGTTCCTTCTGTCTTGGCTGCCACAAGAAGCTGCCACTATATTTAGGGCAGGTCTCCTCGCTTCAGATAACCCAATCAAGAGCATGCCTCAGAGCCGTGCCCAGCCCTTATCTCATAGATGATTCCAGATAGAGTCCATCTCACAGCCAAGATTAATCTCAACAGCCCATCCTGATTTGGGCATTTTAGAAGGAGGGACCGTACAGGGACTTGGTAGAGGCTGAGAAGTAAACTGTACATGGGTCTCTGGGGCTATCTGAAAGGGCAACCAGCAGAGAGTCAGAGGCCAGCCGTGGGGATCGGAAGCTCCTGCTGCAGGGTCCATGGAGAAGCTCTTGCCTCTGCATTCATCTGTCTACTGTGCCAGGCCTGGACTAGGCAACAGCAGGGTGGCAGGTGTCCACTGGCTTGGTCACTTCATCCCTTTGGTCATCTAGTATACTGTAAGTGATGCCCCAACAAAACGAAATTAGGAAAGGAAGTATTTATTTTAGCTCATAATTCCAAGGTAGAGTCCATCTGGGGAGGCCAAAGTAGCAGGAACTTGAAGCGGCTAGTCACTTCCACAGTCAGAAGCAGACAGAATGAATGAATGCATGCGTGCTTAGCATCCAACCAGTTTCCTTCCTTGAATTCACTGCAGACAGCAAGTCCAGGGAAGGGGGCCACCCGTAATGGGCAAGTCTTCCTTCCTCAGTTAATGTGATCAAGACGGTCTCCCACAGATGTATCCAGTAGACCCATCTGATCTAGGCAATCCCTCACAGAGACTTGCTTCCCACGTGATACCTAGATTATGTCAAATTGTCATTTAGAAATAGCACAGCTAGCCGGGCTTGGTGGCGCATGCCTTTAATCCCAGCACTCGGGTGGTAGAGGCAGGTGGATCGCTGTTAGTTCGAGGCCAGCCTGGTCTACAAAGTGAGTCCAGGACAGCCAGCATTACATAGAGAAACCCTGTCTTGAAAAACTAAAAAAGAAAAGAAAAGAAAAGAAAAAAAAAAGAAATAGCACAGCTATCACTAAATGTAAGCTTCAAACTGTAGTATGGAGCCATGGTGACAAAACCGGCATGGAACGGGTACCCGGACGAAAAGAAAGCCATGTAGATCAACAGAACAGAACCCCAATAAAAACCTGGGCAGCCCCAGCCACATGGTCTCTGACAAAGATGCCAAAAATAGACATTGTGATAAAAGACAGTGTCTTCAATAAATGGCGCTTGGACAACCACAAGAATGAAACCAGATACCTATTGTTTATCCAATACAAAAATCACTGAAGGCTAACTCAGCAGTGCCAAGTACTTTAGTGCTCTTGTAGAAGAGCCAGGTCTAGTACCCAGATCCCTTAAAGCAGTTGACAACTGTCTGAAAAAGTTCCAGAGAATGTTGTGTTCTCTGGCCTTGGCAGGTTCTGCATATATGTGGTATACATAAACACACACACACAGACACACAGACACACACACACAGATTTTTAAAAAAAAAACTTTTAAATGGTTTAAAAAATAGACTCTACATAGACTAAAGTCCTTAATTTAAGCTCTGAAACTAACAGAGGAAGAAGTAGGGAAACTCTTTTAAGACAGCGACATTAGCAAGCATTTTCCTAACAGAACTCCAGCCACTTGGGGAATAGCCTAATGATTGGCAAATAAAAGGAAATGTCTTTACTGCAAGGAATCAATGAACTGGCTGAAGAGACAGAGGACAGAGCAGGAGAAGATCTTCGTTAGCTGTATCTCACAGAGGATTAACTTCTAGACTGTATAAAGACCTTTTTCAAAAAGGCCCCCAAATGACAAGAACTCGAATGATCCCGCCAGGAAACAGGCTAGCGGAATGAGCAGACAGTCATCAAAAGGTGCAATATAAGTAGCCAATAAGCATACGGAAACACAATCAACACCACCAGCCATCAGAGGAATAGAAATGAAAACTACATTGAAATTTCATCTTACCCCAGCCAGAATGGCAGTTAATGAGAAAACATACATCATGGCTGCCAAGATGGCTTAGCAGACAACGGCCGCCGTTGACAAGCCTGGTAGCCCGAGTTCGGTCCCTGGAACCTACACGGTGAAAAGAGAGAACCAACCCCTGCAAGTTGTCCTCCGGCCTCCATACATACGCCACGGCATCCAATGGCACTAAACACATAAATGAATAAGTGTTGAAGTGTTGAAGTCAGTAAATACTGGCAAGGATGCAGACACAAAGAAATCTATCTGTGCTATTGGTGGGAATGTAAACCAAGTTTAGCCATTATGGGGTCAGCCAGGGGTTCCTTTAAAAACCACAAACAGGCCTTCCACATCCTGCTCCTGGACATTTACCCAACAGATTCAAGTCAGCCTGTCACACTTGAGTGTCAATTTTTATCACAACCTTTCACAATAAAGTTATACAGGTGTGGCAATCACAAGTTGAGGAGTAAAGTTGTATATATGCACAGAAGTATTCCTTTTTGTCTTTCTGTTTCTCTGTCTCTCTGCCTTTGTGTCTCTGTCTCTGTATCTCTGTCCTACAGGAAAATGGGTGTGCCTGGAGCTAATCACAATAATTGAATTAAGCCGGTCTCAGAAAGACAGCTCAGGCCACCAAAAAGTTCCTCGGTTGCTCAATTACCTGACTATCTCCAGCACAGCATGCTAAGAAAGTGAACAGCCGACCCAGCATCACAGTTGTGCTCTGTGGTGACTGACGATGAATGCGATGCTCCTGTCACTGCCAAGGCTCACAGAATCAAACACAGCACTGAGGCACAAGGTTGTGGTGTCAGAATAGAATACAGAGACCAGAAGAGTATATTCTCTTACAATCTACTTTCCCAGAAAATGCCTGGGGAAAAGCATTGGGCTGCCACTGTTACCGCTATTATTAAACCAGGATGATATTTCAAACGCTGAAAATTACAATCATTGTGAAGAGGCTAGAAATGGCTCCTTAGTCAATGGTCTATTATGGCCATTTTCTTTTTTCACATCTTACAGACACTGCTCCATTTAAGATTTATATAAAGCTTTGTTTTTCTCATCAGATGGGCAAGATAACTAACCAAGGTCTAGAAAGCTTTCTATTGGTCCCAGTTTGCTTTCTATTGCTGTGACAAAAAGCGTGACCAAAAGCAACTTGGGACAGAGAAAAGTTTATTTGGCCTACACTTCCATGTCACAGTCCATCACTGATGGACATCAGGACAGGAACCTGGAGGAAGGAACTGATACAGAAGCCATGGAGTAATACTGCCTTGCTCCTCCATGGCTTGCTCAGCCTGCTTTCTAATGCAACCCTGGACCACTTGCCCAGGGGTGACCCCAAGCACAATGGGCAGGACCCTCCCAATATCAATTGTCAATTAAGAAAGTGCTCCACAGACTTGCCTTCAGGCCAATCTGATGGAGGCATTTTCTCATGTGAGGCTCCTCTTCCCAGATGAGCGTAGCCTGCGTCAGGTTGACACAGATGAGCCTTCACACCAAATAAGTGATATGACGGGTGTTGAACTTCTGGTCACTTGACTCCCGCGTCCCATTTCCCAACTTGCACTTCGGCCTCTCAGATGTCAAGTCCCAGAGAGGAAATCCTAGGTCCTGGGAGCTCTGGATCCCCACTTGCCTGTGGGTTCATTTACCCCTTGTGGAAGTCTTGCATTACCTGGGAACAGATGCGTAGCTTGCTCTCTTGAGTCACTGACATTGGCTCCTCATACACTGGTTCCTCACTAAACTCTGTGGCCCTTTAAGAGTCCTGTCGCAGCCCATCAGAAGGAAAGGTGAGAAGCTACAAGACATGGAAGGTGGACGGGTCAGCTGTGTTCTCACCATAGCTTTGAGTACAGCTGAAAGACTTTGGACGTAGTAAATAGAATTAAACTGCAGGATTTTCCTCCCCGTCAGCCCCTCACTCATCTGGATAGGATGCAACGAGCCGGCCAGTAGCCAAATCCCACTTACAATTGTGCGTATCAGAAGGGAAAACCTCAGACATTATAACTTGTAGTGCTTTAGAGTCTCTTTTATGGCTAGATCTCTGCAAATAGGCTTTGTGAACAGCATCTAACTCCTACGAAAATGTAATTTTCCGGGTTCTATTCAGTCTTTTAGAAAATTTGATGAAGTTGAGCTAACACATGGCTGTCAATATCTTTTAGACACTTATATAATTTTCCCATGGTGCTTTAATTTTTTAGACTTGTTTTATATTACGCATATGAATCTTTTGCCTGCATTTATACATGTGCACAGCATGCATGCAATGCTCATGGAAGCCAGAAGAGGGCATCAGATTCCCCGGGAACTGCAGTCACAGATGGCTGTGAACAGCCACGTGGGTGCTAGAAACCAAACCCGGGTCCTCTGTAACAGCAACCAGTGTTCTTAACTGCTGAGCTGTATCTCCAGGCCCTAGAGGGCTTTTTTGTGATTCAAAAGATGCTAGAAGTATTAATAACCAAATGTTATGCAGACAAACGAGTCCATCCTATTGTTTTAATGATTTCTAGAAAAGACAATTCACAGTATCCCTCAGTTGCCCTTCCCTGAGGGTATCAGTGTTCACTGAAGGGATCTCTGTAATACCTAAGTCCCATTTCCTTGAGTGATTGGCATTTCTTCACTCCATGCCAATGAATGAAGAGGGATGTGTCGCAGGGAGAGGGGAGGAAGAGTTAATCTGTACGCGATGAAATGCTTCTGAGTTTTAGAGCAAGAAAGATAAGACCTAGAAATTAAATTTTAATAAACCTCAAGATTTGGGCAGCAATCAAAGGTTCTGTCTATCGTAACAATTACACACCTCACCGATCAGAGATCAAATATTTATGTCTTCTCCCTGATAGAAAAAGAAAATGCTAGCATGTTTCTGGTTGCAGATATCACTGGGGCAATTCGATAGAAGGTCAGAGAGACTAAAGATGTCTTTCACAGCGTAACCTACAATGGAAAGCAACAAGACGCCTGGAAATGATGAGGAACGGCTGGAACTGAGTGAGCATGGAAACAAAGCTTCGTGCTTGAGTGGATATTTTAGGCTATAATTCTAACTTCTGCTGAAGGACTGTCCTGCCTATCAGTGAAACACACACAAAGGCAGAAGAAGAAGGCTCGTGCCAACAGGAAACAAAAGCTCCCCCACTTCCTACAAGCACTTTCGTTTCTAGGAGTGCACAGTTTGAATAAGGCTCTTCCATTATGCCTTGGGGGACATGCAACCTTTCCCTTTTTTTCAAGATGAAATACAGAATATGCTTCCCCATGGAAAGACATTTCCATTGGTGTTTGTAATGTAGAAAGCAGTAACAGATTAAATTCTGCTCACACAGGATGCGGCTAAACAATGCTAGTGTCTTCTGAGAGGTAAGGGAGTGGGGGATGGGGAGGAGAGAGGGGCTATGATTGGGATGTAAAGTAAATAATAATAATAATAATAATAATAATAATAATAATAATAATAATAATAAACAACAGTACTGCTAATGTCTCACCCACCTTAGAGGACTGGGGCTTGCTTCCCTTAGCCCATCAGTAGCAGCAGCAGTAGTGTCACATTGTCAGCTGCCACCAGCTGTATCTTTGGTTGTATAATTCTGTGCTCCATATCCTTTTCAGAAATAATTATAGAGCTGCCTCTGGAGAACTTTAGACTTAATAACTCACAGTAAATTATATTGCCTACACAACTTTCTTATAGGATTTTCCCTTCTGTTTTGGTTTGGTTTGGTTTTTTGTTTTGTTGTTGTTGTTGTTGTTTGGGTGATTTTATTTGACTTCAAAGAGTCTATAAAATTCTGTTAACTTTTTTTCTCAGTGAGTTCAGAATACACAGGCCAGCTAGGCCATCCATAGATTTGCCCATACCCTATGCACACGGTGCTTGATAAGTCAAGTAGGGAGACACTGAAGCCCTCGACCATCCATCTGTTATGTTAGCTGTTGATCTAACTCTCTACCTGCCACTAGGCCTGGTTGGCATTGCTACTACTAACCCTGCAAATGCTTTGCTGGCTGTTAAGCTAGGCTGCTTAATTATCCCATTTTTGTGACAAGCTTATAGTTTTCATTATGGGTCTTTCCCCTTGCTACTTACTCATAATAAGCACTCTTGCCTCAGAAATATCAGACCAAAGAAAGACCAAAACTTAGGGCAAACACCGAACCCTGTGGCACACCGTGCCTAGCATCACAGGCTTGTGACACAATCATGTGGGTGACAATAGCCCCCTCACTGTCACCTGCAACATGCTCAGCCTTTCTCTTGAGCCAGCTCCACGCCATGACACCTGCAGTTATCCCTCATAGGTGTCTCACAGTGCTGACATTTCCAGCATCCTGGCATCTCATCACAGCTTAGGCATCTCAGCTTAGAGTGGCTTCGTGGGACCTCCCCATAGAGAAGCTGAGCCCCTGCTGCCTGCTGCATAGCTTTGGAGGCTGTCTGGAAACGTGGGGCTCTCCTGTGTGACCCTGTAACTCTTGCATCTTTCATGGCTGCAAAACCAGCACCACGGGAACGATGCTGCCAAGTTCTGCCACCAGCCTGACATGCAACCTGACCTCTGGATTACAGCTGCAATAGCCTGCCTGGGCCTTTAAGGTGGACTCCGGGGAAGCGTTTTCTTGGGGGGTTGCTTTTTTGTTTATTTGTTTTTGTTTTGTTTGTTTGTTTGTTTCATGATGGGATATTAGTTTGGTGGCTTCCGTTTTAAGCTCCCTCCTTTAAAATGAGTCTTCAAGCTATAGTTTGGAGCATTTGAGGATCGGAGGGCGGGGTCTTAATATTAGGGTACCTTTCCTATTGCTCCCGTGCAAAGCACTGAGGTTTCTCCTTAATGGTGTGAATCTCTGAAACAGTTACAGCTGTTTCCCCATCTACCTTGCCTGCAACCTCCAATGCTCACACCTCACTTGCCCAAATACACACTTCTCCCATACACACTATTCCCACCCTCCACTTACTGCTCTCTCCCTGACAGACACAACTTGAATGCTCGTCTGTCTAGGACTTTTGAGTTCAGCCTCACCCAAGCTCTCGGGACAGCTGCAGAAAGCAGCCAGGTTGTTGCTGTTGTTGTTGTTGTTGTTGTCATTGTTACTGTGATGCAACAGGAATGACCTCTAACCCAGTTCCTAGAAAGAGTTTCCCTTCCCTCTGACACGCTGCTTAAGAAGGCTTCCGTGTGTGCGTTTCTACCAGTGTTCTGGTCTTCCAAACTCCTACCCGAATGGTCCATTAAACTCTGCTTTCACGTTCCTCCCTTAAACCAATTCCAAAGGCCTTAGAACAGCAGTTCTCAATCTATTGGTCAAGCACCCTATGGAGGCTGAAACACCTTTTCACAGGGGTCAAAGACCATCAGAAAACACAGGTATTCACGATTCATTACCATAGCAAAAAATTACAATTATGAAGCAGCAATGAAAATAATTGTACGGTTGGGGTTGCCCCAACATGAGGAACTGTGTTAAAGGGTCCCAGCATTAGGAAGATTGAGAAGCACTACCTTAGACCAATGTGGTTATCTTTATAGTAGCAATGGCCCCACTGCTCAGTACCAGTTTGGTACGTTGCTCTTTTGTTTCTCATTACTATGACAAAATACCTGATACAAGCAACTTGAGGAACAAAAAGGTCGTTCTGGCTTTCCGTTCTGAAGGATACCGTCCATCATGGTATCGCAGGTATGCTGCGGAAGGAGCAGGAGGCAGCTGGCCCCGTTTCACCCACAGTCAGGAAGCAAAGTGATAAATTCTGGTGCTCAGCTTGTTTTCCCCTTTGTATCCAGCCCAGGACCCCAGCCCATGGATCCTGCCACCCAGAGGTTTGCTTTCTAGGTGACTCTTGAATGCAAGGGATGCAGTAAAGAAGCCAAAATAGCCTATTTTATCCCAAATTGTCAAGGCTGTCTCTTAGGAAAGCAGAGAGAAGAGATGGGAAAAACATCTCCGGGTACCTGGGAGGAGGGGAGCCTGTGAGCTGGGGTGGGGGGCTCGGAAGTGTATGACAAGTGCGTGTGAGGGAGCCTGTAGTCCAGCACGGGCCTCCATATGCTGATGGGCACCAAAGGCACAAGCAAATGGAAGAGCCATATGTCCCTTTTGCTAGAGACAAGGAGAATGACTCCTTTTGGCAAATGGGAAGTAGTTCCCCCAAGTCCCCGAGGGAATGCTGGCTTTGTCTATCTACCAGGATGCGGGGAGAAGGCCTTTCTTCCAGACCTGATTATTCTAAATTCAGATAAGCTATCAATGAAGGTGAACCGTCACAGTTAATATGAAGATTGAACAAGAAAATGCACACATTAGGCAGAGCACGTCGCCAAAGAGGTACATGATGGATCTCTGCTGTCTGCCCTTCTGCTGTTTAGAAATACATGTTTCATGCATGTTGTCAACAAGTCTAGAAAATACAGAGACGCATTGTCAAACAGCTAAATACCATGATTTTTCACTACGTACAGGTGTTACATTCTCAGGCAAACCAAAAACGCCTTGGATGTAACCAGGAATTGCCACATTCATCAGATGAAGTCCAATTGCTCCAGCAAGTGCCCCTCCCTGCTTCCCACGTGTTTAACATAATTCCAGGCACACCGGTGCCTCTTCTCGATTTGCTGAGAGAATTACTGCTCAACCTGGGGCCATTCCATGAAAGGAGAGATGGTGAGTGGCTAGGAATTCTGAGGGGTGACACCTCAGGTGTAATCATTTCTGGCAAAAATGGAAGTCCTTACTAAACACATGACACATAGATCCACATGTCAAAGGTACTTAAAAGTTCTCGTCAGAATCTAAGCCCCTTGAGGACCAGTTAGTGTCCTGGTCACCTCAGGGTCCCAGATGCACGGCACATGGATGGCTAAGGACCATCTCTTGGATGTGAACCTTGATATAAATCGTCTTAGCTATTTCTCTTTCCCTCCCAACAAAGGAGGAACCCAGCGTGACAAAGTGAACAGCTTGCCCGAGTTGACTCGATTTATAAGCAGCACAGTCAAGACTTGTAGTAACTTCACTGTAGGCACACTTCTTTAAAAATCTATTTTACTTAATTTTCTTACGTCTCTACCTTCCTTCTCTACCCCAATCCCTTCCGCCACCTGAATACCAGGTAGAAAAGAAAGAAGACTAGAAAGGAAAAGGGAAGGTAGCCCTCTTTCGACTTCGTTTTGGCTCTTTAGGGCCACTGGATTCCTTGGGGACAGGTCCAATCTTTGTTTCAGGACATCTCCAACTCCTCAGACTGCATCGACAGTAATCAGGAGAGGCTGGGGGAGCAGCAGCAGTCTTCTTTCTTGGAGCCCCCCTCCCCCCAGTCTTATTTTCTCTCCAGAGTCCTCATAATTAAACAACTGTCTGCAGCTGGTAAAAAAAAAAAAAAAAAAAGCCCCTCTCAGACCCGCACGAGGCAAACAGTTTGCTGCTGTGGACAATCTGAATCAGCCCCATCCCCAACACCTGGGATTAAAACAAAAACATGTTTACATATCACAACTGAGTTTTTAAAGACACCAAAACTTTCCACTATACTGTACATCTTGGGGCCTTCATGTTTCCAACAAAGGTACTCTGTGTGCGCAGCCACCTTTTGAAGTGGGGGAGGGGGTGAAGAGGGGAGGGAGAGTGGGGCCAAAATACGCAACTTGAAGGAGAAAGGGGAAGCTGGGGATAGGAACATTTATCTCTCTTTGTGAATTTGCCTATATTTACAACCTAACTGATGAATGGCCAGGCTGGCAAGTCTTCAGCCCTGGGTGGGTGACACAGAGAGAGCCATGCTTGGGTCTTGGTTTTTCCCTCTAACTGCTTTGCAAAGCCCTTTGCATTTTTATCCTAAGTCTCACAGAGACAGAGGACCTGCTGACCCTCAGCAAGTTGATAAGGCAGTGCTCTGCCAGCCTGCCTCGCCTCTACTGCAGCAGCCATGCTCCTGGAAATAAGCCTGTTAGGACCGGCTTCTGCAGGAGGAAGGCTTCGTCCCTGCCACCTCTTTCTTCTCCCAGCATCCACTCCAGGAACTGTCTTAGCAACTGTCTGAATATGACGCACCTGACTAGGTTTTAAGCTCTACATTTATTGGGGGATGTTTGCATATTTTTTTTGAAAAAAGAAGGTACAGAGACGTTAGAGGGGTTGGAGAGATGGCTCAGTTGTTAAGAACAGTGGCTGCTCTTTCAGAGGACTTGGGTTCAGGCATATACGTGCTGCACAGATGTATGTGCAGGAAAAAAACACCCATACACGTAAAATAAATCTTTTAAAAAAATGTAAAGCTGGTAAGGATATAAAGTTCCAGGTGGGAAAATGACCTCTTTCAACCATTTTCTGTTTTGATTTAGAAAAGCTGTGTCTTTGACATCTCCAGACCACCTCCAGATGGCTTTTCAAAACTATAAACAGAACCTGAGACGGAGTTCCATGGCAGAGGGCTTTTCTACTCCTCAGTTCTCTCCCTAGCATATCAACCAATAAGCCAAACAGTAAGCTTGCAAAACCATAACTGATCATCCTTTCATATTTCCTTTCAGGATCTACTCACACCCAAATAAAATATTATTCACGTATAGTGCCTGCACATATGTGTTCTCAGGTTTAGACACGTTCTGCAAATTCTATGCATCCAATATTGCGCATTTGGTACTTTTGCATAGCTGGGACCAAGTTCCTGATAGAAACAATCTAAAGGAAGGAATTGCTCGTTCTTAACTCACAGTTTCAGAAGCTTTATCTTGGCTGTGCATGCTTGGGCACAGCGACATGCTGTACTGTAACAGACCTGGTGCTGTCACATGAGCAAAAGCCAGGAACTGAGTCTCCAAGCTGAACTTTGTTCTGAAAGCTGGCAATCTACAAAGCCAGAGAGAAATCTCTCTTCTAAATTCTTTCCTCATTAGTGGTTTTATAGAGAATCGGAACAAAGAAAATCAATTAAAAGTCCAGGCTTATCCTTCTGGCCAGGTGGCTCATTTCTCTGCGATTTGCCCTTCCTCCCCAGCAGTAGAGGAAGGTCTGCACAGCCAACCCACCAAGTCTTGTCCACCCCTCCTTTGGGGTGTGTGTGTGTGTGTGTGTGTGTGTGTGTGTGTGTGTGTGTGTGTGTGTGTTGGGGGTAAGTCAACTCAGAACAAGAATCATCAGCAATCTGCCTTACATGCAGAGTCATCCTTACAGGATGCCCAGGAATGCATACTTGCAATGCTCCTAGCATTGGGTCCTTATATTATGAGCACGTGGTAGAGAACCATCGCTTGTAGAAACAGAAGGAAAAGGAAGAGGCTACTCCGCAGGCCTTCGGCTCCCCCTTCATTCAGTCCAAGGCCCTGCCTAGGGAGAAGTACCACCATGTCTGAGGCCTGCCCCAGCCTAGGGGGAAGTGCCAAAGGTGGCTTTAACAGCCTCCCTAATCCACACAGAGAAAGAGAAAGTGTAGGCTCCAAAGTTAAGAGCAGTGTGCTTTGTGACCGTTTGCAAAGCCCACGCCTTATATTGTAGACATGCTTATTACTTTTAAAAGTCTCATGATAGCAACTCTTACTTGAGCTCGCATTTCTTCAGGTATACAACCTCCCTCTCACCTACACTGCTGTCTGAGACCTCAGTAAGCTGGGCCACAGTCCACAGCTACGCTGGGTGTAAAAGCATGGCAAATCTGCTTTTTGAAAAAGAGGATGCTACACTTTGCACAGAGCGCTTTGTGATACCTGTGGCTTCATCTACCAGGTTGAAGGAGACAGCTAATGGCTTGTGGAAAAGACTGGATGTATGTGAAATAAGGGTAGCATCTAAGTATTTGGTCCGATAAAGGGCTGTGCTGACTAGTTTTACGTCAAGTTGACACAAGCTAGAGTTATCCGAAATGAGGAAATGTCAACTGAGAAAAATGCCTCTGTAAGGTTCAGGTGTAGGACATTTTTTTTTTTCTTTTTTTTTTTGAGACAGGGTTTCTCTGTGTAGCCTTGGCTGTCCTGGACTCGATTTGTAGACCAGGCTGGCCTTGAACTCACAGCGATCCGCCTGCCTCTGCCTCCCGAGTGCTGGGATTAAAGGCGTGTGCCACCACGCCCGGCTGTAGGACATTTTCTTAATTAGTGAACCATGGGGGGAGGGCTCAGCCCAATTTGGGTAACACCATCCCTGGCTGGTGGTCCTGGGCTCTATGAGAAAGCAGGCTGAGCAAAGCATGAGGAGCAAGCCGGTAAGAAGCACCCCTCCAGTGCCTCTGCATCAGCTCCTGCCTCCAGGTTCCTGCCCTGCTTGAGTTCCTGTCGGGGCGTCATTTGGTAGTGAACAGTGATGCAGAAGTGTAAGGATAAACCCTTCGCTTCGCTTGCTTGAGTCACGGGGTTTCATCACATCATCAGTCTAGCTACTGTTCTGTACTAATTACCAGGCACTGTGCATGATGGCCCCATCTTCAATGTCAGCTTGACTGGATTAGGGGCCACCTAGGAGACACGCCTCCGGGCAAGTCTGTGAGGACGTTCTAGAGAAGAGGAAAGACCTCCCCAACTGTGACTGACACCACCCATGGCTGCGATCCATACCAAACCAAAAAAAGAGGACGGAAGCAGAAGGAAATTGGCTGTGTTCCGTCCTTCTTCCTGACTCCAACACTCTGTGAAGCAATGCCTTGTACGCCCGATGGCACAGCTAGAGGCTCTCTCGATGCCACGCCACATGTTACGTCTCTGCTTTGCCTCATAGCATCCAAGACACATTAGCAAAGCCATCCCCTTGCTTGTACCCGCAATTCCTTCCCCCTCTTTCCAACCGCTGAACTCCTCTGGTGAACCTCAACCCTACTTGTAGCCAACTGCCCACCTACTTGTCACATACATCTGAGATATGGCCTGTACCAGAAATAAACAACACCCTAAAACAAACAAGGTGATGGAAAACATCACCACACCCCCACACCCCCCCACATGACCATCCTGACAGGTTTTACTTTCATTTCCTGACCTTATGTAGGGTATTGGTGTTTTCCCTTGAGAGGTTCCCATCCATGCCCTCTCTAGGAGTCTTAAGCAAACATCCCATTCCTTCTTTCTGCATTAACTTTCAAATTATCTTGCCTGCCTGCTAGTAAGTTTGGTTTCCACTCTATGGAGAAAAGAGAACTTTGATCTGAAATAGCTTTTGATCCGCGAAGACACTATGCTAAGTAAAATAAGCCAATCATAGACAGGCAAACACCGCCTGTATCATCCCACTTAAATAAAGGCGCTTTGTAGTCAAAACAGAAAGTAGAGGGTTGTGTGTAGATTGGGGGAGACTGCACAAACGGCAGAGAGTTTCAGTTTTGCAGGGGGAAAAAAAAAGCTTCACTGCACAGGAGTGTAAATGTATGCTTTTTAAATAGCACATGCAAATGTTGAGGTGATCCCTTTTATGTTATTTTGTTGGTTTTATCCCTGATTTGGACAAACAACAAAAACCGCGTCCTGTCCTCTTCGGGTCTCTTTTCTGTGAAGTTATGGTATTCTCACCAGTCTTGAGCCTCCTGCTATATGTTTCCTCCCAGATAGTGGGGACCCAGGCTGGTAATGCTCTGCGGCTGCTGGGCAAGGAGGCAGACTGTGCTTGTCAGGGTGGAGAGAACACACGGGGCTTCCCTGGCCCCTGTGACTTCCTCTGCCTGAAGTCAGCAGCACGGGCATCATCTGCTAAGCAGTTCCTCGCCCTCCATACTTAAGCAGGGTGCCACTAAAGGTGACCCAGAGATGGACGCATAGCATTAATAAACACCACCAGAAAGATGGGCTCCTTTTGCCAAGAATAGGGCTCTTAAGAACAGCCACAGAAGAAGCCAAGTAACATCATCGTGGACGAGAACACGTTCACAAGAGACACAAAGAATGCAGTGTACCAGGAGGGAATCTGGCATAGGGAGGAACGATTATTGGGGGGCACTGCCCAGAATCTCCACCAGGAAGGTGAGTGGCTGGCCGGAGGAAAGCTGTTAACCCCATCCTACATGCGTGCTGTCAGGATGGGGCTCAAGACTACTCAAGACTCAGTAGAGAGGCCTGGAGACAACCAGGACTTAGCTGTCTAACCTGTGACGGTGAGGAGCCTTGTGGGTAATTTTCTTTGGAGAAAAATATGGCTCACTCACAATTCCTTTTTCAAATACCATTTTTTTTTTTTTTTTACTTTCTTTCCAGATTCAGTCAGGAGACTATTTAAGAAGACATGGTAGAACATTCCTATAATTCTAGCCCCTGGGAAACTGAAGCAGAAGAATAGAGTATTGAAACCAAGGCCAGCTTGGGCCACATAGCAAGACCCCATGCCAAGAAATTTGAAACTATTAAAAATAAAAGCGCACTTAACACCTGGCCAAGCATTCACCTGGAGCCTTTTCTTGCAGCTTTTTACTAATCCTATGAAGTTCTTTTGTGATTTCGTCCATAATAAGCCCTAAGGAGAAATGTATAATTGTTGAAAGTAATGAATAAAAAAATCAACATATCAATAAGTGGTTCTTTGTAATTGTCTCTTTGTAGATTATTCACAAGGAGGAATAATGCCATCCCAGTCAGTGGGGGAAGGGACAGCATAACCCAGGGGTCCCTAAAAGGGTCCTCTGAAAGGGCCAAGGGATAACTATTTTTGATGTAGGCCACAAAGGTTCAGCAAATGAGATAAAGATGCAAAGAGGGCTCAGGTAGTTCTGTGAGCTGAATATATTCATAAAAATGCACTCCTTCTGAGGCTGGGGACTAACTCAGTTGTCGAACACGTGTAAGCACAGTATCATGGTTCAATCCCAGGCGTCAGAAAACAACCAAACACAACAAAACAACCAAACACGCACCTTCCACTAATTTAAAAAAACATCAAGAGCCAGGTAAGGGCATGAGTATTGCTCTGAGTTTGAGGCCATACTATTTTTCTGTCGCTGCAATAAAATAACATGACTGTATTAGTCAGGTTTCTCTGGAGCAATAAAACTTATAGAATGAATATATATATAATGTAATATAAATATATACATATATACACATATGACTTATTAGAATGATTTACAGGCTGCAGTCCAGCTAATCCAACGATGGCTGCCTACCAGCGGACGGTCCAAGAATCCACAAGGCTGGATGTCTCAGTTGGCCTTCAGGAGAGGCTGGAATCCTGAAGAAGCAGGTGCTAATGCCAGTGTAGGGAATGCACTTGGCAGCAAGGTGAGAGCAAACGGGGCGAAGAACAAAGAGTTCCTTCCCCTGGGTCTTTATATAGGCTCCCAGCAGGAGCTGCAGCCCAGTGAGATCTGGATTACAGATGCGGCTTCCTACCTCGGAGATCTGAGTTAGCTGTAGATCTTCCTGCTCCAAATTAAACAGAAATCCCTCACAGGTGTGTCCCTCCATCTTAGGGGTTGTAGTTAATTCCAGATGTAATCAGGTCAACCAAGAGTGGCCATCACTATGACCAAAGCCCATTTGCAGGAGGGAAGAATTCATTTTGGTTTTGGTTCTAGAGGGAGAGGCCACAGTGCTGGGGGAAGTATGACAGCAGGCTACCAGAGCAACCAGAGCAGGGAGCTGGAAGATCACAACTGACACGGAAAGCAAAGAAAGTGAAGTGGAAGAGAGAGGAGGCTATACACGCTCAAAGTGTGTAACCCCAGGGAAAGTCTTCCTCCGGCAAGCCCCACCCTTTAAAGAGCCTAACACCTTCCCAAGGGGCACTGTCATCTGGGGACCAGATGTTCAAATACCCAAGCTTCCGGAGGGAGGGAGTTTATCATTCAAGCCACCACACTGGGCTACACAGCGAGCTCCAGACCAGCAGAGACTAAGTAGTGAGACTTGACATGAAAACAAAGGGAAACAAAACACAGCACACATTGGCCAATGGACTAGAGTAGAGACCGTCCCACACACTCACAGTCAATTGATCACACATTGAACAGCGGAGCAGATTAGGGATTTCTGGGATAAACCTACATGCTTATAGTCAATTGATTTTAAACAAATGTGTAAAGAACACACAGTGGGGAATGTTCACACGCAGAAGAATCAAGTGAGAGTCAGATCCGTATCTCAGCTCACCTATAGAATCCAGCTTAAACTGGTTAAAAAACAGGCAACCAACCTCAACAGGCATTTACCAAAAGAAAGCCCACAAGTGGACAAAAAGCATAGAAACACATTCTGAATATTACAATTTTAATGATTTTAAAAAAGTAAATTAAAACAAGCTCACATCTTTTAGAATGACTAGTGTTTTAAAGAAAAGGACAAAAGGGAAGACTTGTCAAGGATGGAGAAAATAAAACCTTTACAAGTTCCTGCCTGAAATGTACATAAGTAACACCACTCTGAAGAAACAGCTTGGAGGCTCCTTTGAAAAGCAAAACTATTGCATGGCACAGAAATCAGATGCAATCTGCTCCAGGGAACCTGCTTCCACATGTGTGTTTGGCACTAGTCACAACAGTCAACATAGCAAGTCAAAAGTCAAGTGTGGTAGCACTGAGGTAGGGGCAGGAGAATCCAGAAGGAGAGGCAAGTCTGCACTACATAGAAGGTTCAAATCCAACCTGGGTTATCTTGTGAGACCTCTATCTTAAAAAACAAAGAGAACTCCAAACAACAAGTGACCTGAAGAGGCGACATATACACAATGGGATTATTGTCCTTTCAGAAGATGGAAATGCCATCCCATGTGATATGGATAAACTCTGAGGACATTAATCCCTGTGAAAAAAGGAGTCTTGGAAAGACAAAGATGGCATGATTTTGATTCTATGAAGAATTACTGATTGATTGAAAGCAGATCTTGCTGTGTTTCCAAGGCTGATGAAAGTCTTGGGCTCAAATGATGCTTCTGTCTCAGCATCCTGATTGTTGTGACTACAGACACATGGCCACTGAAGAACTTAAAAAGAGCAAGCTCCCAAAAGCAGAGAGTAAAGTGGAGTGCTTCAGTTACAAGAATAGGACCCCAAGATGTACAGTACAGAACTTATAATGACCAGCGTGACAAGGCACAGTGCCTTTGACTAGTCACATGCACGCATGCATGGGTGTGCACAGACATGCACACACACACACAACTCATGTGAACACATGCATGTGAACACATACTCACATACTCATTCATATACTCATGCGTACACACACACACATACACACACACACACACACGTGCATTCACATACACACACACTCACACACACACTTTTTTATAAATGACAAGGCTTCTCTGAGTAGTTCCAGCTGGCCTGGCAGCCCCGTGGGGCATTGGGAGCAGCGCATATAGTGCTAATGGACCTCTTAGTGCCCCAAGTTCTCTTTCCAGTAATTTCTGGAAGGAGACAAGTTGAACTGCTTCATTCAGTACGTGAAGTCTTCTAGAAATTTCCTTCCATTACAGTACTGCTGTAAGGAGATTCCCAAATTCTTGCTTTTATCCCTCTGGAGAAGTGTTCCCCTTCTGTTATCAGTAACAGTTAGTCCCAGTACCTTTTGAAGAAGATACCCAGCAGCAGCCAGGCTAGCGTGTATTAACTGCCCTGGCATCTTCTCACCATCGCATTAGGCCACATCCCCTTTGCTACATCTCCTAGGAACATTTACATTTACTTTTCCTTCTGCCCAGACGGCCCTTCGGATAGCAGTTGCCAACATTACTCCTTCACTTTCTCTAGGTCTCCCCGACAATGCCGCAGTAGATAAGACAGGCTACGTTCATAGTAGCCAGGAAGTGGTTGCAGTAGGATTCAGCAACGGGCTGGCTCGGGTAGACAGGGAGAAGAAGCAGGGCTTAAAATAGCTTTGGCTTATGCAGTTTATGTCTGTCTGTCTTTCAGTCTTAGGATTATTGGCTTCTTTGAGGAGCTTGTATCGTTCATTGGTTCACACAGTTTGGGGCAGAGATGATAAATTTACTAAATTTCAACTGTGGAAAGAAGGTGCAAGAGATGTTCAGTAGTGCAGGCAAATACACCTCCGAGAATAAGGACGCGGATCTAGACTGCAACTTGACAGTGCCGTCAGGTCGGCTGCAGCGCCACAATTTTCAGGGGCCAGTGCTATAACGTAACAATTCCCTCTGAACAGAAGTATCCAAAACATCCCATCCTGGAGAACGATCAGGAAGCAGACCTCCTCCGTCTCAGGAAATTCCTTAACCTTACGAGATTCTGAAGCCCCACGCCACGCCCAAGGATATGTAAGTGTTAGAGTTGCTGAAGATGATTTCCCAGGTCCAGGCAGCTTGAAGGAAATTCTGACCTGCTGAACAACACGCAGGTCCAGGGAGGCAGAGATCTAGGGATGCCTATGCTGGGATGGCCTCTAAGCCACACCTGCTCCTGCAGGTAACACTCACTGATTTACCATATTGGACTCTGGTGGAGCTGTTACTTGGTTCTCTATCTGGGTTAAGGAGAATTGTTGATGCCTCTCCTGAAAAAGTCACACAAAAGCTACAGGACAAAACATAAGGGTGCTGGAGAGATTAAGTGGTTAAGAGCAGTACAGAGCTCATGCCTGGCTTCTCATAACTCCAGGCCTGATGCCCTCTGCTGGCCTCCTCAGGCACTGCATTCAAGTGCACAAAGCCATACACATGCATATACAAATAATTACAAATAAGGCATATATATATATATATATATATATATATATATATATATATATATATATATTTTTTTTTTTTTTTTTAAGGATATACCTATATAGGCACGTTGGCAAGGGGCAGAGGTCAAGCCAGCTATGTCTTTTTTTACTTTTCCAGGCAATCCACAGGACTGAGGCACACAGCCTCTGTCCCTGGGCGGAGGGAGGCATCCTCTACTCTTTAGTCTGGGTGACTGAGGTACTGGCGATCCAGGTCAGGGACAGCTGCTGTCATCCCTTACCATGACCCTGGTCCCTATGCCTGTGCCCAGACTTCCATGGTGGTCTCAGGTATGCTCAGGAGGACTTGCAGGGCCAAGATGGAGGAACACCACAGCTGCTAGCTGAGAGCCCACTTCACAGAGATGGAGGAACAGATGGGGACAAGGCTTGCACGTGAATGGAGGCACTGTCCCATCTGACCTCACTGACAAAATTCAATTTCAAAGACAAATGCTATTAAGAAATTTAAGATTGCCCGGCAGGCAGTGTGGGTGAGCACACCTTCAATTCCAGCTCTCAGGAAGCAGAGGCAGGCAAATCTCTGAGTTCTAGGCCAGTGTGGTCTACAGAGTGAGTTCCAGGACAGCCAGGGCTACACAGAGAAACGGTGTCTCAAAAAACCAAAACCAAAACAAACAAAAAGATGACAAGTGTAGGCCTATAAAAACCTTCAGGAGCTTTGGAATACAGGGACTTTGTGAGCACACTTTCTTTCCTTTTTTTTTTTTAAGTTTTTCTTTTTCGGTTTTTTGAGACAGGGTCTCTCTGTGTAGTCCTGGCTGTCCTGGACTCGCATTGTAGACCAGGCTGGCCTCGAACTCACAGCGATCCGCCTGCCTCTGCCTCCCGAGTGCTGGGATTAAAGGTGTGCGCCACCATACCCAGCGAACTCTTCTTTCTTGTGACAGCGCTTAAAGTTGTAAAACAGCATCAGTTTTATAGGGAAGGAAAAGGAGCCACAGACTAAAGCCAGTGGGAGTGCTATCATTCACAGGCAGGGCAGGAAAGCATCTTTCTTGTTGAAGACCAATGAGTGAGAAACTATTTGGTCTGCGACCTGACTTGGAAAAGCTATGCAAATACAAACACACTGGCCACATAAAGCCAGGGGCATCTTCTCTCGCAAATTGGCAAACTGTGCATAATACACCCAATTCTTTAGGATCAAGGGTGTGGCTCTTATATAGGGCTATTATTTGTATTAATTTTGCAACATATATTGGTCAATTGGGAAAGAAAAACAGGGCATGAGAAAGTGTATTAATGGACCAGACGGGTGTACTAATAATAGACTCACAGCTGGCCTAAGTAGAAAATTCATGGCAACAGTCATATCGACATAAAAGATCAGCAACGCCTCTGTGTAACACTTACCAAGCAAGAGGCAAATGGAGTCTCTAAAATCTGCTGAGAATCCCAAATGACTCGGCGAGACTTCTTTCAGAATGAAAGCCAGGAGCTGCCTAGCTACAGAGTAGCTTTGTCTTAGGGCAGAACCCCAGGGAACATCTGCTGAGAAGTGTGGCAGGTCAGTGAGGAGACTTGGAGGAGAGTTGGAAGAAGTTGACATGGAAACACCTCTGGAAGCGGTTTATGGAGGGCTACTAGCACAGGCCCACCTCCAACACCGACCCTGTGTGATGGTGGGACAAGGCCCTCACTGCTCTGGTGCTCACGTGAAGCCACGGCGGCAACTCCTAGGGTGAGATGAACCGACCACTGTAAAACGTTTAAAGCCAGACACAGCGCATGAAAAGCGCCATGTAAGTTTCTACTGAAGGAAGAACGCAGACTCTGCTCCTGTCACCCAGAGGCCTCTGGAACTGAGAGTTCAGTGAAGGCATTCTCTCTTCCCCCCCCCCCCCCCTTCGGAAGACTGTCTTGCTTCAGAATCCCCTTCTTTGGCCTCTGGAGTGCTGGGATTGCAGGGCCTAACTACTATTATAGGTCATGGGACACATGGATGGCATTACTGGTCGTTTGTGTCCCCCACCCCCTCCCTCTCTCTCCCTCCCTTTCTCCCTTCCCTCCTCCTTCACCCTCTCTCCCACCTCAGAGTCTTCTCTTCACCAGAATTCTGCGCTTACTTTTCATGTTAGTCTTCTTTATTAAAACCAGGCCCTAAGAAGCAAGGATAGTATTTCCTTGTCGTTTTCTGGAGCCTAATTTGTACTGTCTTTTAGTGCATATCCGCGCTTAAATTCGTGGGTTAATATTGATTCTAGTGTTTGTTTGTTTTGTTTTTTGTTTTTTCCTTCACAGGAGAACACCAAAAATAACCATTTGAGGGTTGGAAGTGTAGGTCGGTGTAGAGTGCCCTATTGGCATGCCAGGGGTGCTGGGCTGGATTCCCAGCATCTGAGAGGGAAAAGAGGAAGAAAAGTTTGTATATGAAAGACTAAAACACACAGTCATTTTAGTGTCATTGAGCAGCGCTGGATGATACAATAGGAACAGGCTCAGGAAGCAAGAGGTTAGGCAGTGAGAGAGCAACATCCTAGAAGCTGCTCTTCACCAGCGTTTTTGACAGCAGCGGTTCACAAGGACTCTGCAGATCTGCCTCCCTGCGTTTTAGGAGCAAACTCGCTTCGTACCTACGCCCCAACGTCCTTGGGTTGTCACGGAGGCATTCCTTCACTCTCGGCCTTCATTTTCCCGTTGCATCTCTTTGTTCTTCCTGGTGCCGTAGTTTCCTCCCCCCCCCTCCGCCCCCATTGCCCTATTAAAGAGTTTACACGTAGCCGTGACGTGTTTGGCCTAGTGTCCGGTCTTTGAGGTCTGATTTGCAACCGCTGCACCCCGCGACCACTCCCCGCGAGTGCTCCCTCGGGCGCGGACAGAGGGTTCTCCGTGCGCACGTGTAGATTCTCCTCCCCTCCCTAACACACACATACACACACTCATCAGGCACCTTTCTGTCCTCTTGCCATTCTGTATAGGATAGTTTTAAGGGCCCTGGCGAGCACCCCCGCGCTGGCCCGCCTCTGCGGCTGCAATGCGTGCTGCAGGCGCGGCCGGGCGCACCCAGCGTCTGCTACTCACACCCTCTCCCCCACCCGACTTCCTCCGGGCTCCCCGAAGCCGGGGCGGTTTGATCTGGGGCGGGAGTGGCGGCCTCTCTCTGGGCATGCTCAGTCGCAGGCTCAGTGGCTGGTGAAGCTGAGCGTCGGCGGAGTGCCCCGGGGCTGTGCTGAGAGGGCTGAGCGGAGCTTGCCGCCCGAGCCGAGCAGAGCCGAGCAGCGCCGAGAGGAACCGAGCGTAGGTCTTGGGGAGACATGCAGATGATGACTAGGAACGTCCTGCTCAACATGGAGCTGGAAGAGGACGACGATGAGGATGGAGACATCGGTGAGTGCCCGATCGCGGGGATCCGAAGCGCTGGGATCCGGGGCTGGGCTGGGGGGATCCGGGCCGGGGCTGACCTCTCTGCGCCGAAGCCGCTGCTCAGAAGCAACTTCGGGATTTTTCCTGAGCCCGTTCTGGGCAGTGTTTTGGGGGTTCCTACACTCCGGTCCACGAGACACCTGAGCCGGTTTCTCGGAGGTCACGGACTGCGCCGCCCGCGGGTCCCGCCCGCAGCCCCGCACGGGCCCCGCAGAGACACAAACAAAAGGGCTGGAAGCCGCGGGAGCGGGGCAGAAACGCGGGGCGACGCCGGGCGGAGGACTGTGGCTCATTGCCACCAGGCCTCTTGGATGTCAAGCAGTTCCCTCTTAAGGCCTCCTAACACTTTACAAAGTAAATTTAGGAGTTGGGTGTGGCTTTTCCTTCCTTTCAGGTTTCACTCACAGACCATTTAAATCAAAGGAATTTGGTAACTTCCCCGGTCTAGATGAAGTTGGCCACGATTTAGGCGTGACCTTTCATCGCGACAGCTGTTTATCGGGCATTCGTCTTTCTGGAAAGAGCGAATAGTATTCCTTGTTAAGCAAGAGAATAAAGTGCGCACAGGTTAACCTTCTTGGCGCCTCACGCTGTTCAGCACAAGTTTCTGGTTTACTAGACGTGAGCAAGTTAAGGCTCTGCACCTGGCCACTCTGGGTAAAAGATGTAGGATGCTACAGTTAGTGAGACTGGATAGTAAGTGACCATCACATAAAATTACCATCCCTGGGAGCAGCGTTTAAAAGTTACATTCAAATTAGCACAATTAGTTTCTTAAAATATTCTTGTCTGTCAGTCATATGAGCTACTACGTGAGAGTTAAGCCGGAACAGAAGTTGAGGTAAGCAAGAGGCGCTGAGGGCAAACACTTGGCTCCAACAGATTTCAGTTTAGAAAGAAAATCTAATTTGGTCTAGCCTGTGTTACTTAATGAGGCATCATGGGTTGTCTTTGGCCCCTGGTAGTAGGCTGGCTTTGCTTTTAGTGACAGCGGATGTAATTAGCTACTTCTACCTTCTCCTACGGTGCCCCTCCCCCCCCATATTTAGATTCGTACTTTAGTGTAGACAGCAGACAACCTTCTTTGTCAGGTAGCAAATATTTAAGCAGGTTCTGGCAATTTTTGCTTGTCCTTTATTGAATTACAAATTTAATGTGGAGTACAGTGATTTTTGTATCAGGAGCCTTTTTTTTTTTTGCCACGCCTGTGAACGCTTAGGGAAGCAGTCTGATAGTGGTTTACAGATTATCACAAAATAATTCTAATTTCCATCAGTGGGAGAGGAGGCATTGATGAAATGAACAATCATTGAAACCTCTGCCTCAAGTGTTAAAGCTCTTGGTTAACTTATTTCTTCAGTACTTGTCACTCAGTGGTGGTTCTATAATAGTTTAAAGCATAATCAGTATTGACCTTTTCTGTTAAACTTCTCTTAGCTTTATAAGTCAGAGCAGGAAAATTGCTTCAACATGAGCCCCTGACGTCATCTAATGCGTATTGCAAGCTATGAAAGTAAAAAAAAAAAAATTTTTTTTTTAAACTTAGATGATAGTATCTCAGAGATGTCCCACCTACAGCCTTCTGGGAGCCTGTGGGAGCCGCCTTCTGGTTGTAGGGCTTTATAAATAATTAACTCAGGCTGTTGTTCGGTACGTAGATGCCAGACTGGCCTCCTTATTCGGAATGAACCCACATGCAGAACTGACTGTGGTGAACGTCCCTTGGTGTCTTCCTTATTTGCTTAAGTCACGACCACCGGAAATTATGCCTGATGAATGAACCCACAGGGCACAGTGGCTTTTGCGAAACTTACTCTCTGAATTTCACCAGTTATCCACAGAAATCCTGGGTAGGCAGCGGTTGCAGGAAATGCCCTGGTGGAGGTGGCTGTAACTGGGTAGCTTTGTCTCCAAACTTCCCTGCCTTTAATTAGTCAGTGATCAATTGGGTCAGTGATTCAGCATCACTCCTTGATTTAAAAAGTCATGGAAACAAGACAGGTGAGATGGCTCAGCCAGTAAAAGCATCTGCTACCAAGCTCGAGGACCTGAGTTCAATCCCCGGGCCCCACATGTTGGAAGGAGAGACTCTGACTTTTGTTTGTGCATTGGCACTTGTGTCCTACCCTCTACCTCTTAAAAAAAAAAAAGATAGCAAAAGCTTTCATGGCTGAATGTAGAAGCTCTTGATTAATATGATTCTTGGGTGCTTCCCACTCCTCTAATAGTTTGTATACTTTAAGCTTTTATTTTCTTGTGGTATCTATGTTCAAACTCTGCCAAGGGAAAGTGGGTCTAGACATGGGACCTATAAGGAAGAACTCAGGGTTCAGATGGTCAGTTTGATGTTCATAGTTGATCTGTTGTTTTGGCTTCCTAGTTAGGTTAGATGGTAGGTGGTTAAAAGCTCTGGTTTGACCATCTTGGGTTTTTTGCTTTTTTTTTTTTTTTTTTTAAATTTCGGTAGTTGATGTGATTTCTCATACTGATTGTCTTGTCAATTGGGAAGTGGACAGAGGCCCTGTGAGGTAATGGTCCAGCCATCCCTTTTCTGACTTAGCTGCTCACACAATCTCTGCTCCCTCAGTCCTTTTCATGTTTAACCTCCCCCAAATCTAATCCTAGCCTGTTAGGCCTCATCCACACTAGTTGAGCAACCTTTCTGCGCTAAGTGCGGGAGGCTGTGTGTTAGAGACACACCTGTCCCAGGATGAGGGTCCCTTGAGACTGTAAAAGTCCCTCATCGAGGGTGGCTTTATTGAAGCATGCGCAAAACGGACGATGGGAGAAGGGCCTGAGAGGGAACTTTCCAGAAGAGGTGGTTAGGCTGTGCAAAGTCTGGCCTGTGCAGATGCACAACGGGCAAGAGAGCTCCCGGCACCATGCTGGAAGGACAGGGGACAACTATTCTGTGAAGAATTCTCCATACATCTTAAAGATCTTGGCCTATGGGTAACTTGGGAGCCCCAGAAATGTGACCATCTGGTCTGAGTCTGGCGGATGCTGGCAAGTACAGGAGGTAGGAGATGATGCTGTAAACCTTCTTGGGTTTAGAAGAGGCTGCAGTGTCCCGGGGATTTAAGAGTGTGTCCCGGAGCTTAGGATGGGGGAACCACCTCTAAGCATCTGGTTTTAGCTGCCATGCCTAGTGTGACTCCCCATCTTGAAGGATGGGCACTGCCCAGTGTGGTGTTGGTGTGTGTTAAGTCACAGTTTTCTTGGCTGCTTTGGCTTAGCCCATTGCCTTCAGCCCCACTTCCCCTCTTTCTTAGTGACGCTTCATCCTTCCAAGCCTGATACGAACTCCTCCAGATAGCGCTGATGACTCGACCCCTACGTGACCAACCCCCAGTGCATTCTCACATCCCTTGATTCTCGGGTCTGTCCTTAGCTGCCGCCTTCTTCTTCTTCTTCTCCTTCTCCTTCTCCTTCTCCTTCTCCTTCTCCTTCTCCTTCTCCTTCTCCTTCTTCTTCTTCTTCTTCTTCTTTTTCTTTGTGTTTTATACTCTTTGCTTTGATTAACTCTACAACTGGTGTGTAAATTTCTTAGTACTGGGTGGAGTTCACTTAAGTCTTGTAGAGATTATATAGAATATTGCAAATAAATCTACTCATAATTTTTTTTAAAAATCATGTCTCTTTATTACCCTTTTTAAAAAATACAAGTTGACTTTGAGTTTTAACCCTACCCCTAGAAGCTTATGTAGAAGCCAATGAGTTCATTATTGAAAGAATGAATGGTGCGTGTGTGTGTGTGTGTGTGTGTGTGTGTGTGTCTATTATATAATGTGTAATATGATATTATATTATATGTTATTTATATATACTATATATAATTTTATATATTACTTATTTACTTATTTTTACTTTACTATTTTGGAGACAGTCTTTAATAGTCAAGCTGTCTTTGAACTCAGTGCATAGCTGAGGCTAGCTCTGAACTTCTGATCCTCCCTTCCTCTACCTCTTGTGTGTTGGGATTACAGGTACGAGCCACTACACCCGAGTGACTCACTCTTGAAACAATTTAACACAAGGCTTAGCGGTGTTTATGGCTTTGTAGAAGTCTCCTCGGCGTTATCTATCTGAAGAGGACATACTCTTAATTTTTCTGCTTGGCTGGCTGCACAGCTTCCTGAAGGAATCTATTACTACTAGCGATGTTATCAAAGGGGTGTGCCAGGAGCAGTCCTGGTACGGAAGTGGTTCCAAGGGGAAAGCATGTGATTTTGTTGATTTGCTGTGGACAGGTGTGGGTGGCAGAGTCCGCTGGGAGGGCGGAGAAGACAGATGATGGGGGACATTGTGTGTACATTGTTTTAAACAGAAGGATGAGGGTTAAAAACAAACTGTGATCAAAGTCCTTTTCTCTTTCAGTCTAGTGTTGCTCGGTTCCACAGCCGTCCACATTCTCACTTTCAAGTCAAACAGCAGCTTTCCAAAAGGTCCCCTAGTCTCTCAACTCTTCGGCAATCTACTGTTGTGCATTGACAAGTGAGCTCTGAGAGAGGCACTCGAAGAGAGTGTGTGGGGGCAGGGTTGCCACAGGGGCAAATACTGCTGGTTCCTCATCCCCCCCCCCCCCGCCCCTCTTTAGAAGCCAAGAAATTTAGATCAAACACTCCTACAGACATTTCCCTTGGAGACCAGGCTTTAACCATATTTGTGGGAGATAATACAGTCTTAGTGAGAACTGCACGATACTTGCCTAAGGAAAAGGATGGTACTGAGCTCTGTAGGAGGCATTTGCAGCAGGCTAGATTGACATGTGTGTATGTTGATAAGGGTTGCCCTGTAGTTAACACTTCCTTTCCTGTTAACAGTGCATCTTGACCACAAGCTGTAGACTCACTGGGTGATGTTTTATGTGCTGCCGTGCTGCTTTTCTCATAGTAGGTGTTTAGCAAAAACATTTGTTACAGGGTTGATTGAGGTCTTGTTGCCACATGATTTAAACTGCCCGATCCACCTTAGACACAGTGCATTCTGGCGTGCATCTGCCTGAAAGCAGCCGTGGTTTAGAAGGAAGAGACACCTCTAATTACCTTCTACCAAGGCAATGGGCTTCTGGGCTGAGAATGTGGGAATTGTAGAAGCTGAATTGTTGTGTTACGGTCATATTGCCATTATTCGGGAAGCCCAGCCTCTTGCATGCGGGGCGAGTGCCCCACCACTGAGCGACACGCCTGGCCCGTGTCTTTACTATGATCCTTTTTGCTGTTGGCTAGCCTTGTCTTTTCAGCTTTGCAGCTAAAATTAATTGGCATCCATCCTGAGAAACAGCCAGTTTGAAGAGTATAAGATGAGTATGTCAAAGGTAGAGGATTTTGGATGTGGGCCAGAGAGCAGTGCAGATACCGTTCGCACCCTGTGGAACATGCACAGAGAGGGGCATGCTGAAGGGTTAATGGTAGCTTTCTCTGCCTCTGTATTTATGGGTGCCCTGGCTACATTTCTGAATACCAATTGATTGATCTTGCTACAAGAAGTTATTCAGCAGCCAAAAAGACAAATAAAGGAAAATATATTCTTTCTTGGAACCCAGATGTTGCTTTTATATTTAAATACGTTTATTCTAGGGCATGGGAATGCTACAATTTGCCACATCCTTTTAAAATATAAATAACTTAAGATTGGGAAGCATTGATCTTTTAAAGTTGTCTTTTCTATAATATTTCTTTTAACTTGGACAGAACTTTACTCTTGGGTCAAAGTCATCAATAATAGATGTTCTTTTACAAGTTTTACAACCATGCAAATTAAAGGCTTATTTGTAAAGTTTGTGTTGTAGAAACCAAGACTCTGTTTACATAATTGAAATTTTATGATCTCTCCAAATACTTTAACTAGATATTTGAAAAAAAATAATATTTGGCTTTGCATGCTCAAAATGATGACTGAGGTTTTCTTGTAGCACCATCAGTAGATACTTTCTTAAATTTTTTTTTCTGGTTTGTGCTGCTTATTGATAAACATTATTTAAAAGAAAAAAATAGTACTTTATTTTAAAAACAACTAGGACCCTGTTGTTTTTAAGGTTTCACTTTCATTTACGTAATGATTTGAAATAGTTGCATTCTTTTGAATCATCTTATTTCTTTCTGTTACTTATGAAACAAGTTCTGAGTGTGTAAAACACAGTCCAATATTTCTGAAAAAAGGAAAAGAAAAGCCAGTATTATTTCTCAGTAATATGTAAAGAAACACGTATAAGTTTATTGCTTTTAGATGCTGTTTAAGAAGAAAGAAATTAGATTTTAAAGAACTTTTTGCTTTCTTTGGGCCACAGGTAATTTTTTTCTTTTCTTTTTCTTTTTTTCTTTTCTTTTCTTTCTTTCTTTCTTTCTTTTTATTATTATTATTATTATTATTATTATTATTATTATTATTATTATTATTATTATTTAGTGTTTTAAGACAGTGTTTCTCTGTGTAGCCTTGACTGTCCTGGATTCCCTTTGTAGGCCAGGCTGGCCTCGAACTCACAAAGATCCACCTGCCTCTGCCTCCCGAGTGCTGAGATTAAAGGTGTGCACCACCATACCCGGCTTCAAACAATTCTAATAGAGGACTGAAATTTTATGGATGAAAAGAGACTCCCACAGAGATACTTGCTACCATCATTGCTGAGTGGAAGGAGAAAAAACAGTCTTGAGTGACTGAGTGACGCCTGAGTTTGTATCAGCTAGCATGCAATGTATTCACCTAAAGCCTGTCTCCTGAGGCCAGTTTCTTACCTGTCAGAGCCTGTCTATTCAGCCCTATGAGGTTGCCAGGAGAATGTAGGGTGATGTTTTTAGACCTGGGAAGAAATCTCTCTCTCTCTCTCTCTCTCTCTCTCTCTCTCTCTCTCTCTCTCTCTCTCTCTCACACACACACACACACACACACACACACACACACAGCTATAGTCTCTTGTCACAAAGTCACCATTGTAGCTAATTCCTTTTTTTTTTTTTTTTAAGGCAGTCATGGGAACTGCTACTCTTAACCTCTGACACCAGGAGACGATTTCCTCTGAACCACAGGTGCCTGTCTCTGTTGCATGTTGTTATACACCCAGGACTGTCAGAGGGCAGTCATGATGGTGGCTATTCTGCAGCCCCGTGTGTTTAAAAGTGAGAGCTAAGGAGTAACAGCCAACCATTTCTGCAGAGACGATTACTGTGCTTCCCCCCACCCCCCTATATTTTCAGTAAGGCTGATAATGTTTTCACCGGGAATGTTTCAGCAGGAAGCGTGAACAGTAAGTCTTTTTTAGGGGAACCTTAGCTAAAGACTGTATGAGTTAATGCATGGTAGGTTCCTTAATACGTGGTGGAAGGAAATGTGGAGGTTGTAGCCCCGTCAATGGTCTCTGCAACACGTATCATGCTGTCATACAGTTTTGGAAGTGTGCCCCTACCTGGATAGTAAGTGAGGAAGGAGTCATTCAAGTAGGTGATTGTAGTTGTTTGAATGAAAATCCACCCCCCCCCCAAGGCCCATAGGGAGTGGCACTGTTAGGGGGTGTGGCCTCCTTGGAGTGGGTGTGGCCTTGTCAGAGGAAGTGCGACACTGGGTACAGGCTGTCAAACCAGACCCAAAGTCTCACTCTCTCTTCCTGCTGCCTGCTGATTTGGAGGTAGGACTCTCCACTCCCTTCTCCAGCACCATGTCTGCCTGCTTGCCCCCTTCCTTCCCACCATGAGGGTAGTGGATTAAACCTCTGAACCTGTAAGCAGCCCCAATTAAATGTTTTCTTTAATGAAAGTAGCCGTGGTCTCATGGTGTCTCTTCACAGCAATAAAACCCTAACTTAGACACTGACTAGCTTTTTATTATAAATTAGCTCTTTGAATGTGCCAAGAGGAAGATGTTAACTGGTGAGATTGTTACTGAACCGCTCTGCATGACCCTGCTGGAAATACACTTTTCTACAGAGGGCAGCCAGTTGGGAAGCTCCCGAGAGGAGAGACTGGCAGCCTGATGTTTAAAACGCTTGCTTTTAATCTTAACACTCACTCGGCCTTGGAGTTTTCTACCAGTGTGCACATGGAGAGCGTCCATTGCAGTCTTCCTGTCTCCGAATGTCTTGGAGAATTCAAGGTTCTCTGGGTCTTGACTGTCTCAGCTACATTTTCCTCTCTGCGCAGTCTCCCAGGGCGGTCAGGTTGCCTTGGGAGTCGCTGTGGATCTGGAGGGGAGGAGGGACCAGGCTCTGGACTAGAGGAATCCCCCTCCCTTCCAAATCCTGAGAGGTGTAGACCAGGCTAGCCAAAGGTCTGGATTGGAGGGGGTCCCTGAGTTTTTCCCCTGCAGGGACTTACTCTGCAGATGAAAAGGAAAGGATGACGTCCCCACGTGGAGAGGTTATTTCTGCCACCTGTTTAGTGATAGCCCCAATTTTATTTGGCCGGTGGTGTGGACTGACATCCTGCCATGCTTTGGCTCTGTGTGATGCAGACCAGTAGCCCTGTGCTGGCCTGGGGTCTATACGTTGGCCGCGTGTGACGCAGAAGCGATTCCTGGCTTGGTTGGTTGTTTCTTTGCTTTTTCCTCTTATGTCAGCTGCTTGGCCTTTTCACTTGTTCATCGTTTTTTTTAGAGTCTATCACTGTCTGCCCTGCCCCCCCCCACCCCCACCCCCCACTTCTTCAGATGGCTTAGCCTGGCTCTACGCAGAGGATGGAGAGCATGCAAGTTCACAGTCTGGCTCAGACACTCACCAGCTTGTATGGCCTCAAATGAGCAACGTGGCTTTCCCTCTGCAAAGTGGGGCTGTGACGTGCAGGGTGTTAGGAGTGCAGGCTTCTGGTGCCCGCTGAACTGAGCCCTCCACAAGTGTACGCTGATGTTGCCAATGCTTTGTGTAGCTGTTTTCCGGCTGTCTTAACCCAGGGTTACCTCCTGCTTGTTCTGTAGGAGTTTGTTCCTTTTCTCTAAGCCAGCGACTTCCACTTCCACATCCCACTGTCGCTCTGTATTTCTCATCTCTTACTGTTACTGTCTTGAGGCCTGTGGCCCTAGTGAGCAGCACGGGGCCTTAATGCATAGTTTCTGATGAAGAGAAAGATACTGACTCCCAGGAGAGCTGACATAGCACTGGAAAGGTATGTCTTTGGATAGTGACTGGCCCCAGGGCATGCCAGTTAGAGGATTAATATATACAGCACAGTGGATGGTTCTCGGTCCAATAGGCCAGTCAATCATAGTCATTATAAAACAACTAAAATATAAAGAAATGTACATGACTGGGGCTTAGATTCAAGTAAGATTTTGCAGTAGTAGATGCATTTCATAGCGTGGTTGGATCAACGTGTTGCAATTTTAATAAGAAAGATACAAGGACATAGTGCAAGGTCACTATGACAGATGCTATACTTTGGTAGCCTTTATTCTAAAAATCTGCAAGAAATAAGACTAGACAGCCATCCAAAATGTGTTTTGATTGTACTCCACACTTACCCCCTCCAACTTCCCCAGGAACCACCACACATGTCCGCCTTTAAACTCACGTTCCCTTTCTATGGTCCTCCCCACCCCCATTACATAACCTGCTGAGGCCAGTTAGTGCTGACTGTATAGGGTCATCTACTAGAGCGTGGGCAACTGATCGGTCACCATACTCCTAAGGAAAAATGACAGCTCTCGCTCCTGGCGTGGGCTTTGTGGGCCCCTCCCCATCCACACTAGAATTTTCGATGACTTGATCCTTAGCAGGTCTTGTGCGGGCCACCATAACTGTAAGTTGATGACGTAACGGCTGTGTTGTCAGCAACATTCCTCCTCACGTGTCCCCACCTCCACGGTACATTCTTTCCACCCACTCTTCCTTGATGCCTCCTGAGCCTGAGATGAGGGCACTGATACAGATATTCTATCCGAGGCTGAGTACTTGGTGTGCTTGTTCTCAGTACTTGGACCAGCTATGAGTCTGCGTTGGCTGCTGCCCACTGCACAAAGATGCTACTCTGAGCAAAGCTCCGAGCACCATACAGAGTATGAGCTGTTGGCACAGTTGCACCAAGTCAGGAAATGAAGTTCCCACCGTTTTTTACGTATTCTAATAGTAGGTGAATTTAAAAGGGAAAAGTCCAAAAGTGTTTAATTGCCTGTGAGATCTGTTCATTGGATGGTGTTAAAAAGTTTGGAAATTAAACAAAGCCAGTAAAAAGACACAAATAAATACAAGACAAATAGATGAAGCAGAGGGCATGAATTCCCTTTGTCTTATTGCCCTTGTCGCTTTAATTCTTTTGAATTTAATGGTAACAAAAGAGAAAGCGCTGTATCACTGTATCATTTGCAGGCTAGGTTTAGGAGACAGGGCTTTCTCATTTTGTGTACTGAGACGCTGGGGGCGCTTTGCTCTGTGTCTAGTTGTTGGAGCTGGACTGCAGGCTGCCCCCTCCAGAAGCACCGGACAAAAGTTGAAAGCCAACCCATTGCATCCTGTTGGGGTCAGGGAGAGCAAAGTGCAAGGAGGAGGGGAGGGGAGTTTAAGGTTGCCTGCTTGGCACTTACCCCTTTAATAGATGAGACTTCTCGAGTAAGCCTAATTCCACCCCTCAAGTCACCACGGTTGGAGTCCAGCCTCTGCCACGAGGGCCTCTCATGTTTCCCGGCTTCCATTTTAATGTAAATAGTATTTAGTGACCACTGGGTACAGGCATCTATAACAGGCTCATTGCAGCCTACAAATCACAGAGGAGATGCGAACACTTGCAGACAAGCCTTTCATCATGCCCAGGGTAAGCAAACACCAAAGGCTTCGTGGCAATATGGCAATCATGGTTTTCCTGGGCGTTACGGGTGCCTAAGCTGCGGCTTCTGGCTCCTTTCCTACTCCACGGGCTTATTTTGAAGAGTTCAATCATAGATAGTGTCAACTAACTTACTTGACCAGAAGAGTTCCTTTGAACTCTGCCTGGATTGCTAGCGATGAGCCCTGTTGCAAATCAGACCTCTTTGTTTTGTTTTATTTTTTTTTCTTTTAAATCGTATCCATAGAGACACCATTTATGCTAGTGCACTACAGTGGTCTCACCTTACTCTTGTATTAGTTCAGTAGATTTTCACGGAAACCCTCCCATTGGCTGCATGCTCTGAGGTCTTAGGATAAAGAGGCAAGTAGCGACAGCCCATTTTCAGTGGAGTTTGTAGTCTAGACATGGTACATAAAAACCAAACTCACACAGGATCCTGCTCATTTACCAAAAGGTCAGGCAGTGCTTTCTGTGTGCTAGGTGTAGGGGAAAGTTTCGGTGTCTTTAAAAACGCAGTTATGTTACCTACACATGGTTTGGATTTAATCCCAGGTGTGGGTTATGGGGCTGATTCAGATTGTCCACAGCAGCAAGCTGTTTGCATCAGGTGGGCTCTCCGAGGGGGCGTGGCCTTTGCCAGCTGCAGATAGTTTAATTCTAAGGACTCTGGAGAGGGAATAAAAGCCTGAACCAGGAGACGGGAGGCTCCTCATGGCTGCTGTTGATGCATTTGACGAGAAGTTGGAGATATCCTGAAATGAAGATTGGACTTGCCCCAAGGAACCCAACTGACCCGGACCAGCAAGAACTAAGTTTAAGGAGGTGTGCGTGCCCTCTTCCTTCTACCTTCTTTCTCTCCTACTGGTGTTGGGGTGTTGGAAGGGATTGGGGTGGAGAAAGAGAGAGAGAGAGAGAGAGAGAGAGAGAGAGAGAGGGGAAGAGGAAGGTAGAGGCATAAGGAACCTATGAAATAGTGTTAAATGGCGCCCACGGCTAGGTATGGCATTTGGCACTGGGAAATGAGCACCAGGTAAGACAAGTGGCCCCTACCTACCTACTGCAGCACGCGGGCAACATGGCGGGGTGGAGCAGATGCATCAACTGAGTGTGCCAAGTTGTACTTAAAGGTTGAAAAAGCAGAGCACACCAGGGTGGCACAATGGGAGGAGATCTTGGGTGTACCCCAGCACTCTCCAGGGGAGGGGAGGGCTTTCACTGGGGCATGGCTGGCAGTGCAGTTGTTATTTTCATGACTCTAAAAATAACAGGAGCTTAGAGAGGAGCACATCTTCGAAAAGCAGGGCCGGGGAGAGAAGGCTCAAGTGTTCATCTGGCGAGAGTGCGAACCTCTGCTTCCAGCTCCAGCTGCCGTGGGGAGCTGGCCAGGCACAGGCTCTGTTTATACGGAGTTCTGCGGTTTATTATGCACCTTGCAGAAGATGGTTGCGCACAGTCCTTAGACCCACACCATTCCCAGGAGTGTTGGCTGCAACAAAACTTAGTTGCATCCTCAGGTCCTTTCATAATGACTTTGCAGTTCAGCATAGGATAATCCTCTCCCCTCTGTAGCTTTAAAGGGTGGGTGGGTGGGGGGCACTGAGACCTTCAATGTCATCAGTTTTGTCAGTTTCCCTGAGTTATCAAAGGAAGGAGAGACACAGAGTTGGTCCAGACGTTTCCTGCTCCCAGTGGGTTCCTCTCTTGACCTCAAAGGCACGGGGACCTAGAGGAGTGCGAACCTTCTAGATTCTCAGCCAGGACCAAGCTCTCTCTTCCTGCTGTGCTCCCCAGGGTATGAGTCAATGTCTTTTGGGAGGAGGAGGAGGAGGAGGAGGAGGAGGAGGAGGAGGAGGAGGAGGAGGAGGAGGAGGGGGGACTGACTGCGCTGGGAGTCATGAGCAAGCTCCCCCCACCCACAGGAGGGGCATGAATCAGAAGTCCTGTGAGGTGGGAAAGCCCCACAGGTGACCGAGCTTAGGCTCCAGCTCCTCATCCTTTCCCTGTGCTAGGCAGAACACCTGGCACCGCACAGCAGGGGCAAAAGTTAAGGCTTGTTTTGTTGCCAGTTCACGGGCCAGGAGGGCATGAAGACAAACTGTTTTCATATGCTATTTTTTTTTTTAAATCCCATTGCCTGTTTTCCTATATTGGCTTTTGTTCAAACTAGAAGGGCATCTCGACTTGACTTTTATGTCTATTAGGCGTGGTTCCTGCCCACATGGGAATCTGCGTGAAAGGGGAAGTTGAAGTGTGAGCCGTACGGGCCCTGCCCTCTGCCGTGCTTTTATTGGACTGGGCATTTTTTGATTGTATTTTTAAAGTTCACATCATAGATAGTGACATGGATGCACTGTTAACTATTGAGCTGGGCAAGTTCAATCCTGGGTGTAACTACCACCCCCACCCAGGTGGAGGCCATTTCCAACACCACCTCACCCCCATTTGGCTTCCTCCTCCTTCATTGAGTGGGGGTGGGGTGGGGAGGGCAGCAGCAGGGGGCGTGGGGTACTTTAATGACCTCTCCTGCCAACTGAGTTTGCCAGCTGTTGGTTGTCATGGTAATAGGACCAATTGTACTATAATCTTTACACCTGGCACTTTTCTCTTGGCGCGGTATGTTTGGAAGTTAATCTATGTGTGCTTGCCTATACCCAGTGCATTCCAACTACAAAAATATCTGGAAAAGACCTTTCCGGTTAAATCTTAAAAGTGCTACCTAACATTAATTACTCTTTTTCATTCTACTTAAAATCGGGTGTTTTTTTTTCAATCTTAGTTATTTTTGTAATCTGTAGCTCACACAATGCCTTTGCCTGTAATAGGAAGTTAGCTAACTTTAAGTTGGAGGGGGCGGTGGGGTGGTGTAGGGAAAGTGAATTCCATCCCTTTGCTGCGAGTCTGAGTGCACACTCAGTCCTTTCACTTGCCATCCCTGAGTGAGCAGGCTGCTGGTTGCCTGTGTGTGACAGCAATCCACAGAGGAGCGCATGCGGGCCTGTTCCTTCCACACAAGAATGTCAAGCATAATATTCTCCCCCCGCCCCCCCACGAAAGGTCAGCACTTATTGGTGTTTCTGACTAAGGCAATGCTTTCGACGGATAGTCTTAGCCTCACTGGGTAACTGAAGAGCTCCCACAGCCCAAAACTAAACCTGACCTGTGCAAAGGAAAGGGGCTGCGTTCAGTGCTGGCTCCAGACCGTACATTCCTCACTATTTGCCCAAGCCCATGTGTTCCCAGTTCTCAGAGAAGTTTCCATGCCGTGTGACTCATGATGCCTCAAGGCTGACTTAGACTATTAGTCATTCGCTGCCTAAGTTGCTAGGAACTGCAGGAGGCAAATGGCTGCCCCCATCCACACTCCCCCTAGAGCCAGCTCTGGGTTCCTGCTTCCTAGCGGGGGCCACACCCCAGTCTGTGGAACCAATTCTGGCTCTCTTCAGGAAGTGCCATCATTTTACTATTAGCCCAGCAATAACCTTGGGTGTCTGGCTCTGATCCTGTTGCCTGCCTCCCTCCCGCCACATGCCCCACACGCCCACAGTCCGTCCTTGGGAAGGTTTTTCTTCAGCTTGGGTTCACCGGTTCTTGTCGATGTCTCTTAATTAATTGCCTTCTTGCCTGGTGTTGTCCCTGTGTGGTGGTGCCACTTGTCTCCTGCCCGAGGCAGAGCTGATAGGGGCCTGCCCATCTCTGTGTCTCTTACCGGATTCAATTAGTTTATTCTCGATCCCAGGTCTCCTCTTACACTGCTCCACTTGTGGTACCTGAAATCTTGGCTCCAGATTGTTACCGGAATGTTATTTTATTTCCGCTGCCCTTCCTCGCTCATACTGTGTCTGTTGTATGTGAGATGGTGAAAATGGTGTAGCACAAGAGAGAGGCTGAACTTCACTGCTCACTAGGATGTGGGGAAGCCACCTACCTCCCGGGGAAGACTAGCAGTGTGGGCCTGGCAGCTAGCAGGTCTGTTGAGAAGCTGCTCCCTAGAAAGTGGTGACCACAAGCTGCATGACTCTGAACAAAATGAAAAATACGTGCTGGCAGCTTGCTTTAATCCCAGCACCTGTGTCTGGAAAACACCTCTCGGTATTGTTTTTGTTTTTTCGAGACAGGGTTTCTCTCTGTAGCCTTGGCTGTCCTGGGCTAGCATTGTAGACCAGACTGGCCTCGAAGTCACACAGATCCGCCTGCCCCTGCCTCCTGAGTCCTGGGATTACAGGCGTGTGTGTCACCTCACCCAGCTTCCCTTTACACTGTAAAAAAAAATGGACACTTTCTTGGTCTTTGTGAAAAGTCCTCTAGTCAAAACCACCGTTATTTAGAAAACTCTTTGGATCTGAAATTATGAATGACTCTTGACCTTTTTCCTTCCTCATTCCTCAGCCGTGTCTCATGTTTTGGTGTCTGTGTTTTCCTAGGTGACTTTGCTCTGGAATCTTCCTGGCTTCATTCAATCCACTCTGGGGCCAACCGCTTTCTTGCAGATGGTCTCTGCTTGGGTTGCTGAGTGTGGACTGGCGAATGGATTAAGTTTCTGTGACCCTCAGAAAGGTCTTGTTTGTTTTATGAGAGGGAAATGAGCTATTTGTGGGTGGGCGCACAGGCACCATACCCTGACTGTTGCTGTGAACTGAGACACACCTGGCTGATCTTGTGGGGGGGGGGGCGAGAGGGGGCACACTACGGGGTCACTTTTTAACTAAAGTGATAAATTCTGTGAATAAGTAAACTTTAGAGTTCATTGTCGGACTTCTGTTAGAGCTAGCATATGTATTACTTGTCATTTGTTTTACTAAGGTGGTGGTTTTTTGTTTTGTTTTTTTGAGACGGGGTTTCTCTGTATAGCCTTGGCTATCTTGGACTCAACTTGAAGACCAGGCTGGCCTCGAACTCAGAGCTCTGCCTGCCTCTGCCTCCCAGAGTGCTGTGGTTACAGCCCTGCGCCACCACGCCCAGCTTTGTTTTACTAAGTTTATGACCTTCTTACATATGAGGTTCTAGAAACCTGTCCTTCTGGCCTAGTTTTTGTTTCTGTTGCTGTGATAAAACGCCATGACCAAAAGCAACTTAGTGGCAGAGAAAGGAGCTCATTTCAGCGGTAATCTCAGGCTGTCATCCATTGTGGGAGTCAAGGCAGGAACTTCAAACAACACATCTTCAGTCAAGAGCAGAGGAATGAATGCATGCATTTATATGCGTTCAGCTTGATTTCTCCGCTCTTACTTAACACAGCTCGTGACCTCTTACCTAGAGACCGGTCCTGCTGCAGTGGGTTGGGCCCTCCCGCATCAGTTAAGACATCCTCCCACAGACATGCCTACAGGCCAGTTCAACGCAGCCAGCCCATCATCAAAACTCTTGGCAGTTATTCCAAGTTGTGTCAAGTTGACATTAAGGCTAACCATCATACTTCCTAGTTTTTTTTTAAAAAATGGTTTTTTAAAATATTCTTTTGAAAGATGTTTATGTCTATTGATTTTTTAACCTGTACATCATCCTTTGGTACCTGTGGAGGGCTGGCTTTAAAACCTCCTAGATATCAAAGTCCCCAGATGGCTGGGTCCTTTATATACATGGTGTGCTCTTTCATATGACCTACCATATACTCTAAGTCAATTCTATATTGTGGGACCAAATACACTGTGAAAGCTGTTAATGCTTGTCATACAGTTTACAGTGTTAACTTTGTATTCCTTACGGGAAATGTTAAGAAAAAGGCATGCCCAGTGTAGGTGCAGGCTTGCTTTTCTTTCCCAAGTATATTTCCTCCCTCCCTTCTTCCCTCCTTCCCTCCCTCTCTTTTTTTGGTTGTTTTGTTTGTTTGGAGACAGGGTTTCTCTGTGTAATCTTGCTGTCCTGGACTCATTGCCGTCCGTCTGTTAGAGCTAGCATATATGTAACTTGCCATTTGTTTTACTAAGTTTTTGTTGTTGTTGTTTTTTTTTTTTTGAGACAGGGTTTCTCTGTGTGTAGCCTTGGCTATCCTGGACTCCCTTTGTAGACCAGGCTGGCCTCGAACTCACAGAGATGCGCCTGCCTCTGCCTCCCAAGTGCCGCATTCTAAGCTGTTAAAGAGATTACATTTGTAGTGTTGATCCCACCATGGTAGGCGGCACTAAAGAGTTTAGTTTTAGTTCTTCTACGTCTATCCGTTTCCTACATTTTTGGTCTTTACCAGAGGTGCTTTCCCCACCCCCCCTCTTGTTGGAGACAAAAATATCATTATGTAGCCCAGGCTATGCTTAAACTGGAGCTCTTCCTGCCTCAGCCTCTTGGCATTACAGATGCCAGCTGCCTCTGAGGAGACCCATTGAGAGTCTAGGCTAGTGAATGGTGCTTTTAAAGACTGCGATCAAGAAGTTGCTGTCTGCCCCAGGTCTATTCTCGCCATTGCTGAAGCCACAGGTATTATGAAGAAGCTTCTAGGCCAGGGTCTGTGTGCTACATGGGTAGAGATAAGAGATACTGGACCCTGAAAGCTGCATGGGAAATAGGTTATAGGTCTTTGTAGGTCTCTGCTGTACACTGCCATAATTTCCCTTAGCCGCTAAAGGGGGACCTCCTTGCCCATTCTCCAGCGTACCCATGTGCTAATTATGAGGAGTTAAGGTGTGACTTGTTAGTGCTGTGGAATTCTTAGCCAACGCTCCTGCCTTTTAAAGCCGAATTCCAGCGCTGTTGTTGCCTTAGCCTTTTAGAACCATCCTGAGTTCCCATCATGAGTCGCTGTGTTGGGTGATGGTGAGAGAGATGCAGAATGCTGCCCCTCCCTAATCCCCCCCTTCCTCCCTCCCTCCCTTCCTTCCTTCCTCCCCTCCTCCCTCCCTCCTTCTCTCCTTCCCTCCCTCCTTCCCTCCCTGCTTCCCTCTTCCTTCTTTCTCTGACTTTTGACTCCTGTTTCCAATTACTTTGGCCACAGGGCACAGGAAACGCAAAACACATGGCCTGAACAATGAAGAGATTATGTTGTCAAGGTGTGGTGACTGTAGTCTCAGGAGCTGGCTCTTAGCTCCCTGCGAGGGGTTCTCAGCTCAGCTTGCCTTGCTGCAGATCTGCTCCGGTGCTTTCCCAGCTGCCTAATCTCTGCAGCAACCATGACTTTTTTTTTTTTTTTATCTTTACCTGGCATCAATATTGGGGTCATGAACCTTTGGCTTGACAGGACACAGGCCCTAGGTTAGAAGCCATTGCTGTTACTTTGCTAAATGGGCAGAGCATTTAAGCCGGCGATGGCTGCTGCTTATACCCACACATCGGTGCGTCTTTCTACTTTCACCAGAGAAGCTTCTGCCTGCAGTAGATGGTAATTAACCTAGAGACTCAGAACTGGTCAAGGCGCAGGGAATGAGAGACTGTGGGCGTGGTCACACGTCTTTATCACACCCCGTCTCCTCCCTTCCTCTGGAGGAAGAGGCTGGAGGTGGTGGATGGCTACGATATAGTGGTGGTTTCTGGACACAGCAGGGTGTCACACATACAAAATGTAAAGCAGTTGAGACAGCACAGGTCGTGTAGGCTTAGGCCAGAAACAGTTTTAGCATGCAGGGCAGGGGTGTGTGTGGACATTAGGTATTGGCAATTGACAGCTACTGGGAGAGGAGGGGGTCATGCATGGCCCCTGGTGGGGTGACCACCCTCTTAGGAAGGTCACACATCTAAGAGCATAGGGGTGGCACAAACCTTAAGTTGGTAGGTTAACAACAACAACAACAAAAAAAAGTAAAGTTGGGTGGGTAAGAAAGGGGAGCAGGGCTGGAAAGCATGTGGGGTGATTATGATCATACTACATGGCATGGAATTCTCAAAGAACTGATGAAAACAAGGAAGGAGAAAAGAGTTCTGGTAGCTTCTGTCCCTGGAGCCCAGCAAGGGGCTCCTGTGGGGTCATAGATGGTTCTTGAGGCCACCTTTGTAGGCCAGTGTCGGTCATCACTCCTACACTCCAGATTTCAGCCGCATAAGGGAAGGTAGAAGTGAGGATATTTCTTTTGAAAATTTATGTTATCTTGTAGTGAAACCATCTGCTGTTTCAATGTACTGACATGTAATTTCTAATATAGTATTTGGTTTTTTAATATAAAAATCAAAAGCATAACATTTTTCATTGATTTTTTTTTTTCATATTGAAAACAAAGTTTAAATTGATTTTTTTCTCCTTCCTCCTTGAGTTATTGTTGGTGGCTCTTTTTTTTTTTTTTTAAATAGAAAATACCCTCCTAGCATTAATCTGCTTTTTTGTCTTCCTGGCAAATGCTTTTCAGATTTCTGTCTAGTATAAACCAGCAGGAACGCCTCATTAGGAGTCTTTTCTGATGTTGAAATCTCTGAATTAAAATAGTGACCCTGCTGCATACAGACTTAGTAAGTTACTGTGTCTTCTGAACTTTTTCCTTCTCCTTGCTATGAAGGTGAAATGAGAAAATACATGCCCATAGCTTGGTATAGAACCTGAGCCTAGTAGCTGGCTAGCTCGGCCTGACATTGTACATCTCACGATTTCAAAGACAACGGTTGTAATATATAAAACAGCTTAATTCCAGATATTCATTGAGTAGACTCAAAGCTAATTAATCTGCCTATAGAAGGAATCTGTTAATTATAAATTTGCACAGATTCTCTCGGGTGGGATTCCAGAAGTTGGATTGACATCTTAGCAAAAAAAAGAAAGCCCAAGATTATTAAGTTGACAGTGACGGCATATGGTGCATTAATACTGCTAATAAGCGTTACTTGTGCCTACTGCATTAGGATCTGGAAATACCAAGAGGGAAATTAGCTTAAAGCTCTGAATTCCTAAGTCTATCTGAGTGTAAGCACACAGTGCGTCTTTAATTGATTTTTATTCCTCTGGCGACTTCATTCAGTCTGGACTTCATTCAGACTGGAGCTGCCTGTTCTTAAGGATATAGTAGGAGTTAGTTAAAATGAATACATTCATTTACCTCTGTAGTAAACGACCCTCATAAGGATCATTCACCAGCGACCTTCTTCGAAACCGGCGAGTGGCCGAAACCCAGGGGAAGTTTACTTTGTGGTTTTTGGGTTGCTTGCACTTTCCCAGAGTAATCCTGTCTGAGTTGGTCAGGATTTTTTTAACCTGGGTCAATAGAGTGCTCAAAATACTTCTATATTTGAGTATTCAAGTCAAACCAAACATTGGCATGCGGGCTGTGGGTGGGGGGAAAGCGGCGGGGCTGAAGTCCTTGGGCCTGCGAAGAGAAGCTGAGGCGTGGCCTAGGAGACTGTGGAGGTGGATAGACAGGTAGTCCTGTTGGATTTGGGGAGCTGGCTCTTGTAGGTTAATTAAACACTTAGTGAGTCCCCTAAATATAGACTTGTTTCCATAAGAATGCTTAAAAGTAAACAGAGCAGTGGTTGGCCTGGTTGTAGATTAGATGACGTCACTTGGTTCAAGTCCTGTCTTTTATAAGGAAGGCCTTTGGCCCAAGCTTGTGTTCCATGCCTGTGTTTAAAAAGACTGGAGATGTGAGCAGAGACTGCAGCCTATTTGTCATGAGCTCTTTTCTTGGCTTCCGATGGCCTCTCCTGTATCCTCTTAGAAAGAGCATCAATCCCAAGGTGAGCGTCACCTTCATGACCTCATCTAACCCTAATTACCTCCCAGAGACCCCAGGGAATACTGTCAGCTTGACTGACAGGATCTCATGACAGGAAGTTGAGGATGCAGTGAGTCTGTAGCTTCTAGCTACAGATAGCAGCCTAAACAAGTAAGAGCAGTCTAAATACTTGACTGGCTATTAGCCTGGCATCTTGGTAAACTTATTTCATTTTGTTTGAGACAGGGTCTCATGTAGCCCGATCTGGTCTCAACCTCCCTATGTATTGTAGACTGGCCATAAATTCCCGATCCTCCTCCTGTACCGTTTAGAGTATTATGGTTACTGGTCTATGCCGTCATGCCAAGGTTAAATTTTATTTTTAAATGTATGTTATCTCGTTTCTATTAATTTTATTTCATTAGCTTGAAAGTTCTCCCTGGGTGGAAAACTAGTTGGTTAGTGCAACAAATTAACAATTGACGAATACCGTGATGAGATCACTTCCTTTTCCTGACACTCATTCATAATGGAACTGGCTTCATTTTGTGTCCCCATGGCTCACTGAGGGCACACGCCTTAGCAAGTTGGGAGGACATCAGTTTGAGGGATGCGGGGACTGAAGTGTAGAGTCACCCCATACTTCTGTCACAGTCTTGCTACTTCGCTAAGAAACTCGTGCGGGTAATTAAGAGTGCATTTTCTTTCGTGTTTATAGGGATTATTTGAGCTAGGAAAAGGAATGTGTGAAAACCAGCTGCTTTTTACAAAATCAAAACTAAAGCAGGAATTTGGCGTTGATTGACCTGAAGGATTATGAAGGACGATCTTAAGACAGGGCTGTGACAGAGTTTATGGAGGATTGCTTTGTGTCAAACAGAAGTCACTGCAAGTCCCATGTGTGTGCCCCCAGAGCCTGCTGAGGGTGCATGTTTCCTAGTCACATGGCAGCCTTGATGTAGCATGCCCTGCCTCTCAGGTCCTCACCACCTCTAAAAATCATCATGTCTGCCAGTGGGACCATGTAGGATGTTTGGGGAGATAAAATGACAGCGTAGACATTGACCTTCTTCCAAGGACTTAATTGCAAGCTGATGTAGAGGATGGTCCGAGTGCAATGTGTCTTAGACCTGAAAGGCCTAATAAATACAATAATGTGGTTGCACCAAAAACTCCATTTCCATATCAAAGAAGCACAGAACCCCAATCTACATAATTAAAAATACCATTGTCTAAGAGATTGCTGTCCACAGGGCATTTCCCTCCTGTCGTGCTCGTGAAATATTCACAGATAGTTTTAGGTTGTACTGTTTGGTTTTGACTAATTCTGCTGAGATATTTCTTTGGATTGCAGTCTGTCTTTTTTGATTTTGGTCTATTGAGTATTGTGCAAGTAACAAAGGTTTGCAAAGTCAGAAAATAGCTCTGAGAGCATTAGGACACTTCTCACTCCTGAATGTGCTGCTGAGCAGTTGAAAAATCAGTGTTTACAGCAACTGATCCGTTGGCAGGACAAGAGGTCTTAACGTATTTCAGCTCCCTTCTTATCTAAGATTATATTTTTAATCCTCTCCCTCCCTCCGTGTGTGTGTGTGTGTGTGTGTGTGTGTGTGTGTAGTCACAGGTTTGTGGGCTGCCGAATGGATGTGCTGTGAGCTCAGGTTCTCTGGAAGAGCAGTAAGCATTCTTAACTGCTGAGCTACCTTGCCAGCCCTCTCTTTCTTTAAGGCAGGTCCTCATGTACTTCGGGCTGGTTTTGAACTTCCTGTGTAACTGAGGATGGCTTTGGACTCTTGACTTTTCTGTCTCCTCCTTCCAAGTTGTACTAATGTATGGGTAGAAAGAGAAGCATTTAAGAGTTGGATACTATGTCCATTTAGCAAAGTAGTACAAGTACGTATATGGGGCCCATGAGCTCCTTGGCTACGAGTTCTTGGCAAGATTCACAGTACCAGTCATGGGTTTCCTCCTGTCTATGGGGCCTTAAATCCAGTCAGGGAGTGGTTGGCTACCCACATTACTTTCATGCCACTGTCACTCCAATGGCTGTGTCTTGCTGGGTTGGCCATTGTCATCCTTGTACTCTATGAGAGGACGCTAATGATCAAAATTAATACTCTGTTCTCCACTCCTCCTTCCTTGCCCATTCTCCTGCCATCTTTGATATTCATTTAGCGTTATAAACTTGTGTTTTATTCAGGCTATATCGAAGACTCCTTTCTTTCATCACCATCTAAGCTTTAAAAATTGTTTCTTTTGCAGCTGAGCATGGTGGTGCATGCCTGTAACTTCTCCACCTAACGTGGTGGAGGTGAGAGGGCCAGGAGTTAATGTTCATCCTTAGCTGCCCACTGAGTTTGAGGCCAGCTTGAGTTGTGTAAGATACTGTCCCAAACCAAACCAAACAGAAAACACATTGTGCTCTTGAAAAGTAGAGTTTGGCCAAGTGTTCTATGGGCCTCCCTTTGCGCTCGATGTGTGGTGCACATCTTTAATCCTAGCACTTGAAAGGCAGAGGCAGTAGAATCTCTGAATTTCAGGCCAACTTGGTCTGTATAGTAAGTTCCTGAGCAGCCAGCACTACATATAGAGACCATCACAAACAAAAACCCACGGGCCTCCCTTGGGGTGAAGAACACAGGGTATTTACCAATTTTCCATTTTCAGCAAACACAGAAAGGCCATTTAGATCATCACTTCAGCAGCTAGAGAGCTGACAGGAGTTTATAACTTCAGAACCCAACAACTTCTGCTTTTATAATTTTGAAGTTAAATAAAATGCTTTGATTTTTTTTTTTTCTGGAGCCCTATATTTACTTTGACTATAACAGGAGGCTATGTAAAGGGTTTAAGGAATTGTTTATTTAAATAGTTTAATACTGGCTAGAAAATTCTTAATACAAAAAAATCTACATTTTGAAGATTTATCATATTTTCCAAAGTTTAAGTGAGCTTTATAAACAACCATATTTTATGACGAATCGCCATTGCCTCTCAGGCAGGGCCCATACTGAAATTTTGGTGGCTTTTATTGTTCTCCTTTGACACTTATTTCATAGTGTGAAGGAGTCTCATTGCCCAGACCCCATAACATTTTGAGTTTGGGGGAGCGAGCGGGAAAGGTAATTTACTCTTCTTTTGAGCCACAGCAGTTCTCACGTTTTTCTGAGATTCAGAGCTAGCAGTATGGATGTGGAAGGCCAGCATCCTCTGAGGTGTTTTGGGTTGCTGTGTGACCAAAATATCTGACAGATAAGCCAGCGGTTGAGAGGTCTCTGTTGGCTCAGGACTTCAGTTCTTGTAGTCGGGAGGGTGTGGCAGCACGCAGGGGTCTCTCTGTCAGACCACAGGAGCAGATGCTGGCAACCAGTCACATGACACAGACCAGGAAGCAGAGAGCATGGCTGGAAAAAGGCTCAAAATAACTGTAAGGACCTGCTTCTAGTGGCCTGCTTTCACTATCCTACCCCTGAAGTTTACAAAAGAATAGCACCAGAGGCTTCAAAACGTGAGCATGTGGGGGACACTAGATTTAAATCATAGCAGGCACGTATCTGTTTTAGTATTTGTATTTTATTTCGTTATACTTTGTTTATGACGATTCAGTTATCAGCATACCTAAAAATAGATATATGGGTAAATACTGACTCTGAGGAACAAATTAGTCAGGCTATGATTTTTACCTCTTTACTAAATCATCTTTTTGGATTTGTGGAAACAGGAGAATGTCATGCTTCCTCACCTATTTTGGGTGTTTGGTGTCTGTGCTTTTCAACTTCCTTAAGGAGGAAAATTACCATTGATGTTTTCTTGTTTATTCTGGATATAGAATATGACATAGCATTGTTTTAATAAAGGCTTATAGTGTCTGTTTATTCTGGTGACAAACGTAATACTTGGGCAACTTAAGAAACGTGATACTGATCAGCCGGAATTATACACTGTGCTCCGCCCCCCACCCAACATGTCGGGTCACCTCATTCTCAACAAAGCAGACTTGTTCCACAGAGCAAGGATGAGTGTGCAGTCTGAAAATAAACGGACACTCTGAAAAGAGTATTCAGAGAAAGGAAAATTTGATGGTGCCTAATGTCTGTCAACGTTTGGTTTTTAAGTAAAATGAAGATAGTTTAGCAGTCACTGTATCTAGGGCGCCAATAATCAGAGTGGATCCTGGCCTCTTATGTAGAAATATTCTGTGTGCAGTTGTGGCAAGTCTGACCGCTGTGGGTGTCCTCCCCTGTATGGCGTGAGCTGTTAGGGGGGCTGACCATAGCTTTGTGACATTGACCCCTCCTGAAGCTCTCTAGGCTGACTTCACTGATAGATCAAATCTGAGACAGAAATTGAGACCACAGAATAAAAAGATGATTTTCTTGCTTGTTTTAAAATTTTCTGGTTTTTTTGAGTCACCTTCCGTATAAAGCTAAAGCCTGGTCTTCAATTTCCAATCCTCATGCCGCAGCCTACAGCATGCTGGAACTGCAGGCGTACAACTTTGGTCCTGGCATAAATTGACATTTTACTTACTATCTTGTTACACACATAGCATCGGAGGGTTTCTCTATAGCAGATTAAGGACGACACATCGTAGGAAAAGAAATGTAGCTTTAATGACTTTTCTCATCATTGTAGCTCCTACTAGGCTTTCTCATTTGTGAAATCAACAGGAGTCCAGACCTTGATTTTCAATCTCCCTCCAAGCCCTTGCCACTAATTCCATTGTAGGTAGAGAAAATAAAATTCAGAAACCCTAAACATACAAAATTATTCATTGTTTGACATAATTTGAGAATAACCTGTTGGTGTCATTAATAACAATGATGCAAAATTAGTGTTCGCGGAAGAGGCACAAAATATTAAACATTCCAAGTCCTAGCCTTAGATCTACACAGTATCATTAATAACCTGGATTTAAATGAATCACCTCATTTAACAGGGACTTAGGGTCTCAACGCAGGAAGATAGATAATTACGGTACTCTGCCCAAGTTATATAAACATGTTAGGTTACCTTATTATTCTTTGACGGGCAATCACCAATATCCTAGCTCCCTTGTCAGTAACCTGGGATTTGGCTTAGGTTGTATGTCCGAGAGGCCTCCCAGATTGCTGGCGTCTTAACTGTAGGTTGATAACGTCCTGGAAAGAGGCTAGGGAGTTTCGGTTTATGCTTTAGATTTGCAAAAGGCTCTTCCAAACGGTAAACGAGGGGGTTGATAGGCGTTGGATAGACAGAAGGAAGGCAATAAAGAAAGCCTTTTGGGCTATAGTTTGAAGGACCTTGGAGAGGATGGTTACCAGGAGATTCTAAAGCCTGTATTTGTAATACAGTTGTGTATGCCTCCTGCAGGTGGGCCAAGAAGCAGGCCAGGGGAAAGGAGGATGGAGATGTCCTTGGCCTTTATAAGGCCAGGGGAGGAAGTAGAGTACACACTATGATTCTGCAGTGTCCCCATTCTTGCGTTCCACCAACTATAGGAGCAGATATTGGGGAAGAGCTGTACGTGACACATACAGGTGACCCCGCCCACAGCACCACAGCTGTGTCTGTAGCGCTTGCATTGCGCTGGCTGTCCGTGGTCTCCAGATGTACAGTGTAGAGGTTTGATAGGTCACATGCAAACACTGTGCGAAGTCACATCAGGGACTTGAGCATCCGTGGTTTGTGTATCTCTTGGGGTTGCTAGGTGATGTCTGACTGCTCAGATCCACGGCTTTGGTTCGGTGAAGACCATCTTCCTAGTGTTCTCGCAGACCAGAGACGCTGGACCAGCAAAGAGACACTGGATGTGTTGAACATATATATTTTTCCCTCCCATGATCTCTGGGGAAACTTGGGGAGGGTGTGTTTTACTTCCGGCCTTTTTTCTATATGGGGTTGCAGGGTCCTGAGACAATTAAGAAAAGGACCATGAGCCCATGGCAGGAGACCCACACCCATTCTATTTCTCCTCTTCACTAGTCTTTGACTAATAATGACGTTTAGTGGCTCACTAAGAGCACATTCAGTCCTTAGATTGTAATTATGGTATGCACCAAAATATGGACGCACACGACCAGCTGATTGTTCCAGTTGGATTGAGCACACAGACCTGGGTTGTTTGTGCTCCACTGAATGCCCACATGATGGGTAATAGAGTCATACGACACTTATAAGAAGATAGGCCAGGCGTGGTGGAGCACGCCTTTAATCCTAGCACTCGGGAGGCAGAGGCAGGCAGATCGCTATGAGTTCGAGGCCAGCCTGGTCTACAAAGTGAGTCCAGGATAGCCAAGGCTACACAAAGAGACCCTGTTTGAAAAAAACCAAAAGAAGAGGAGGAGGAAGAGGAGAAGGAAGATAGTGAGCCAGTCCTTACAGTGTGACCTGCGTGCTGGGTTCTTTTCTGGTCCTGCTTTTCTCAGTGCTTCCTCACAAGGATCTTGATGGGTGGGTACCACTGTGACCTTCTTTCTGTAAGCAGAAAAGCTGAGGCAGAGACCCGGTAACTTGCCAAGATCACACAGATTATAAGGGGCAGAGCTGATGTTTGAACATAGACCTCTGCTCTATGCTGGGCCATGCTGGACTGGACAGTTTGCTGAAGGCTTTGTAGGTAGTAACAGCTGCTTTTTAGAACCATTGAACTACACACACGCACGAACACATGCACAAATACATACATATAACTGATATATGTATACACATGTATATTTATGCATATAACTTACATATACATATACTGGTTCAATATTTATTGAAGATACATATTTTTCGTATTTAAAATTACCTTTATTATTTACTTTTTTTTTTCTTTTGCCATGGATACATGCTTGCCGCAGTGCACGCATGCGGAGGTCAGAGGACCACCTTGGGGATTGTGTTCTATTTCCACCCTGAGGTTCCTGGGGGAACAAACAGGCCATCAGACACGGCAGCAAAACATTCAACTCACTGAACATCTGTCTCTTCAGTCAGCCTGGAACCAGTGTTCAGTCTCATGTTAAGTTTGATTTTTAAAAATAGTGTAAGTGCATTGCTATTCTGTTTTTGCCTGTCATCTGTCTGTTCCCCTAAGACAGAGTCCCATGTAGCTCAGGCTGGCCTTGAACTCCGTTTCCCTAAGACAGAGCCCTATGTAGCTCAGGCTGGCCTTTGAACTCCCTGTTTCCCTAAGACAGAGCCCCACGTAGCTCAGGCTGGCCTTGATCTCCTGCCGCCTCTCCTGTCTCTACCCACAAGTGCTAGGGTTACAGGTATTTGCTTCCACACCCAGAAGATTTTGCTTTTTATTAGATGTTTATCATACCTTGGTAGATAATGGAGTATTTAACCTTTTCACTGGAAGACCTAGGATTAAGTGAATTGTGACAAATTCTCCCAGTTACAAGTGAACACCTAAGGCCTACCGATTACCTGCTAACGAGGCAGAAGCCTGTACTGTGCACACAGTGTACTGGAGTGGCTGAGAGTGAAGTTTGCTGACTCAGCTGGTTTATTATGTGCTTTCCTTTGAATAGCAAGTCATGAAACGATCATGGTTTTAAAATAACTGTTCAAGATTTGATCTAACGTTTTACTCCTCTATTTTATAATTGAGAATAAGCTGGTTTTTGCTTAAATTCCTCCATATAAGAAGTTATTAGTGAACACTTATATTCACTCTTATGTTAGTGAATACTATCAAATCAGGCCACCAGTATTTTAAGATGTTCAAATTGTCAAGCTATCTATTTATTAGAGAATTCCTTTGTTTTCCTTCCTTCCTTCCTTTTTTTTTCTATTTTTTTTCTTCTTCTTTTTGTTTTTTTGTTTTTCCAGACAGGGCTTTTCTGTGTAGCCTTGGTTGTCCTGGACTCACTTTGTGTACCAGGCTGGCCTCGAACTCACAGTGATTGCCTGCCTCTGCCTCCCTGAGTAATGGGGCCATGCACCACCACGCCAGGCTTATTAGAGAAGTCTTAATTTTATGGGTACCTGTTCCTGTAGTTTAAAGAGGTCATCGTATTTTTTCCCTTCCTTCTCTTTTTTATTCTAATTTTTCATGTTTAATCTGCTGGTTCATCTCTAACCTTGGTGGTCACCTGTCTACTTAGAAAAGACTGGCCTTCACTGCAGCTCTGTCCTCTGCCTTGGGCATCTTTCCTCCACGGAAAGCAGGACTGTGATGGAGGGGAGTTGCCATGGACACCGCTTCTTGGATATTATCTGTAAAGGAGTTACCTTGGAATCATAGACTGGGAAGAGCTACCCTGAACAGAATGGCAAAACTAGCCTGGTGTGGTGTCTGCCTGTACACCCTGCACTGGGAGGCCGTGGCAGGGGAACCATGTGTTCGAGGCTAGTCTGAGTTATGTAGTGAGACCCTGTCCAGAAACGCAATCAAAACAAAACCATACAGAACTAAATCCCCAACTGAGAAATCCTCATCATAGAGACCACAGTGGAGTAAACAGGCTGGGCCCAGAACAGGTTGGCTAATGGCAGTGTTTTTTAAGAAGGGGATATTGGGATTGAGATAGTCTGGGCTGACTCTATCTGTCCCTGGGCGTGTCTCCTTTGATCTTATCACAAGTTTCTTGGTGCCATAAAATCGGTCACTTGCCTACACACACACACACACATACACACACACACACACATATACACACACACACATACACATACACACTTGGTGCCATAAAATCGGTCACTTGCCTACACACACACACACACACACACACACACACATACACACATACATACACACACACACATATACACACACACACACATACACACACACACACACATATACACACACACACACACACACACACACAAACGATGAAGGATCACTGTGTGTTATATCTCTAGCCTCATTAAACACCACCATAGTGGTTATTTTAGATTCCAGACCACATTTACCTAAGGCATTTTGGGTAATTTATTTTCATATCTGTCTTGTCTTTGGTTGCGTGGTACCTCAGATAGACTGTGTTTTCCATTTATCTGATTGTTACTTTTGTTAATCATCACAGCATCTTATTACTGCCCGTATATAAATCAAGAAATACAAACTCGATTTCTAGCATTCTAATGTGGTAAAACAAATTCGTGAATCTAGGAAGTTTCCTCTGTATATGTAACAGAGAGAAAATAAATGTGGGCACAAACACTATTATCATCTTTTGACCTAAACCACACATTAAATAGCCCAATTAATGACTGTTTGATATTTATGATAAAGTATATTAAATTCTTTGATTAACTGAATCGTTCCTTCCTCTTTGTTTCATGAAGCAGTGAAAATAGATCATTCTATTATCATCCTTGCTAGGAAACTTATAAAATTATCCATGAATGTATTTTTTCTTTAAACTGGAGATATATTCAGGTGGTATTGGGGTGTACCGAGCAGACGTTTCACATTTGAATGGCAGGCGCGTTGACTATAAATTGCCTTCCTATTGAATATTAATCTCCTGCTCCGTATGGCTGGTGGATAAAGCTGTGAGAGGCAGCCCAGAGATGTAAATTCCTACCCAGTCATGAACCCTGTCATTAGTTCACTGTTTAAAATTAACTGACTGACCTCCAGAGTATTTTTTAAAAATATTCTTCTCGGGCAGCCCAAGGGCAGAAGAGGCTCAAGTGGGGCTCTGATTCTTTTTTCCTTCTTGGTTAGTTCTGCTCCTTCTGGGCCACTGATTTAATTCAAGCTGAATCTGGGCCCCATCTGCCCAGTCTTTGCAATGCCTGCTCCTCCCTTGGAGCAGGGGTGGGGGTGGGGCAGGAGGGGGGCAATACTATTCACATCCCTGGACTTTTAGGGAAGGGACCCTTCTCCAGGGTGTACCCCGTGACTTCCTGTCTGTTCTTCTTCCGTGTACCCATAATCCTGTCCTTGTGAAATGCATTCTGTGACTGATGTGCACAGTGGAGTTCATTGCCACCCCTCCCCCAACTCAGCCACTGTCCACCCCCAGCATTCCATTTCCTACTTCCTCTTTTGTGCTCTCCTTGACCCGCCAAATCCTTTAACATCCTGCCTTCTCCATTCTTTCCTCAGCCAGGCTCCTGCTCTCCCCCCCAAGAGACCACTTGTTTCTAGGCCTGCAGTGTGACCACATCTTAGCTGACCTGGTCTTCCTAAATGCACCCTTCTCCGCACCACTTCCAGGTTTCTCTGTCCAAAGCAGGCGTATGAATGTGTGCCACCCTGCAGGATTTGCAGGTCTTAAGCGAGGAAAACGATGGACCGTGCTGAGATTGTGGAAGGCCCTGGGTGAGAGAATGGTGTAAGCAAGGCTTCATTCCCCAGCCTTCTTATAGGTAGCATGCTAATCAGGATCCCAGAGAGATGAGTTTGAGAAAACTGGAAAGGTGATTTTTTTTTCCCCTGTAAATCAAGTGAGAATAAAAAAAGGGGGAAATATGAAGTTTTGGAACGGAAATACTTAACGCCGAGTTCCCCTCAGCTGCATGTGAGTTGGGCAGGGCCCTCATAGTTGTCTCTTTCAAAAGGCATATTAAATAGCGACGATTAAATGATTCCATATTCAGCACAGGCTCTGGTAAATAGTAAACACAAGGCATTTTAGTAAAACTGAAGCAGGACTGGTCACATGCACAGACGTACGTGTTTATAAAATACATAAAATGGAAGACCAGTGAATAGCACTCATTTGTTAATGGTGAGGTCATGATTGTTTCTTCATACTTTTTTTTTTTTCTGTGACAATTGTTACTTTGCTGAGTAAAAGCAAGGAACCGGAAAAACCAGTCTTCCAGAGGAGAAAGCCACATCCCACACATTTCTTCCCTGCTCATCTCGCCTTCTCCCTCTTCAACTCTGTCAGCTCCTGAACCTTCTGCCTGTGTGGTCATGTGACTCTTGAAGTACCGTGTTCCTGGCTGGTGCCTGCCTGCTGGCCATCATTTCCGCCTTTAAGGTTTCTCTTTATCTTTTACTCCCCCCCCCCCTCGGTTTTTTGAGACAGGGTCTCTCTGTGTAACCTTGGCTGTCCTGGACTCCGTTTATAGACCAGGCTGGCCTCGAACTCATAGGGATCCACCTGCCTCTTTATCATTCCTCCCACTAGACTGAGCATTAGGACACCAGCGCTAAAAGTGTCTGGTTTGCGTTTGTTTACCTCAGTGGAATGCTTTCTTCCCAAGTGGAGGTTTTGCTAAAAGCTGGAAATAAAACATGATTTAGTTGCTGACAGTCCTAACAGAAGGAGAGGGCCATGTGATTTCCTGAGGGTAATTAATGCTGTGGGATCTCTGGTGCAGGGGCCTACAGCGGGAGAGAAGGAAGAGGCGGCTCTTGGAGGAGAGGGGGTTGGGATGATGGTTGAGAATGATAAGGTGACTAGCTGTTTCCTGGACAGACAACACAAAGCCAGGTAGGTGTTCCCAGCAGGAGTTTTGCATGGAACCGAGGCACAGGTCCTTGGGGAGTGGGCTGGCATTCAGAATGGAGAAAAGACTGAGGTGTGAGGTGTATTTTTCTTGGTGCTTGGCAAGCACTCAGAAATGGTTACATCCTCCTCCAGGTGTCTATGGAGGCTTAGGGGGTTCAGTGCTTTTTATGTACTTCTGCTTTTGAGAATTTTTCTAAAGTTTTTAGATTTTACCAGATTTTGCTAAAAGATCATGTGTGAAAAGCCAAGAGCCATTGTTTTGGAAAAACAAAAACAAAAAAATGCACGTGCACACACATACACACACATACTCACATATACACATACATACACACATACAAATACATACACATTCAAATACATACTCACACACTCACATACTCATGCGCGCACGTGCGCGCACACACACCCCCCCTCACGCCCTATTTAGAAATGGCAGAGAAGGACAGAGCACGGAAATGGTTTGAAGATGCTTTTGCTCTAGCCAAGCTTGGCCGCGATGCTCTTGACAGGCACAGGGCAGGCCCTCAGCTGCCAGAACTCCACAGGGACTAGCCAGTCACGCTCTGGTTGCTGGCTCCAGACACCCTTTCCAGAACCTTCAAGTAGGCTGGTTTCTGCCTCTTTACTTGCTCCAACTAAGTGGGAGCGCTCCATGTTTTATCCTGAGGTCTAGGAGAGCAGGTAAGCAGATGTGGCAAACATGGTTCAGTGTGGCTCTTTTCTAGCACTGAAGACTGAACAGGCACAAGCCAAGCCTCCAGAGGCGGAGGAAATCCACTCTTTCATACCTACTGGCCCACAGATGCTGAACTACCTGGCCCTTAGGATCCTGTCCAGGCAGATTCCTCACCCTCAGTGCAGGCGTAACAGCCCTCTGCATGCCTTTGTTCCAGAGCAGGTTCTCAACCTATAGGTCGCGACCCACATATCATCGGACATGTAGCGGGGGTCACATATCAGATATCCTGCATATCAGATATTTACATTATATTCATGACAGCATTGAAATTACAGTTATAAAGTAGCAGTGAACATAATTCCATGACGGGGGGGGGGGGGGGTCACCACAGCATGAGGAGCTGTGTGAAAGGGTTACAGCGTTAGGAAGGTTGAGAAACACTTCTCTAGAACAGGATGGGCTGGCGCCGTGGTGGTGCATGCCTTTAATTCCAGCACTCTGGAGGCAGAGGCAGGTGGATCGCTGTGAGTTCGAGGCCAGCCTGGTCTACAAAGCGAGTCCAGGGCAGTCAAGGCTACACAGAGAAACCCTGTCTCCAAAAAAAAAAAAGGATGGGCCCACAGCAAAGTTGTTTGTACTTTTTCTCCCATCATGCAAGAGTGGCTTATTGCTGATGCACATGTTTATTGAAAGAATTTGAGCTTCCCAGCCCGAAGGCAGTGAGTTCGGCTTGTGTACTTTACTGTGCACAGAGGAAATTACTGACCGTTGAAGATTCTCTGGATCCTTGGCGTCGTAAGGCAGAACGCCTTTTTTAAGGGAGGGAGGTTGATTTTAGTGAAGATAGGCGCTGCCTTTCCACAGGGAGGATTTGGTTCAGTGTTGACCTGATGCAACTTCTGATGTTATCAGCTTGCTCAACAATGTGGGTGACTTCAGGACTCCATGAAGAAGAACAAAGGTCATGGAACAGACACGGAGGCCACTGTCAGTCACACTGGACATTTGGGATTGTCTGGGGAGCACCATAGTCTCCCTCAGAGTCAAGTAACTGTCAGACGTGTAATAGTTTGCTGTTTTCTCAAAAGCTCAGGAGCTAGCCTGGCAGCGTGTTCAGCCACGCCGGGGTTAACAGACCTTTGGGAGGACTCTGAGGAGCCATTGGAGGAATGCAAGATTTCAAAACAGGATTGTCAAAGAAAAAAAAAATGGTTTCTCTGGTATGTGAGGTCACCCCCATAGGGATGAATGTTTTTCTATTACTGAGGAACAAAGAACCAGGAAAACATTTGTAAACTTTATTACAAGGTCTTCATTGGGGTCAATTAGAAAGTGTAGAGCATTTGCCTGTTTCTGGTATAGTGCCTGTCAATGCCAATACTTTAGCATTTCACTGTTTTGTTTTGTGGGTTTTTTTTTTTTTTAGACACTTCATTTGAACAGGAAACAGAAGGAGGCTCATGGTATGGCTTGGTCATCCAATGAGAACAGTCTCAGAACCTTTTTGTCCTGTTAAATACTGAGGGGAGAGGCACTGTCGTCCCCATGTGTGATGTCACTGGGAAGAGCATTCGCACACCAGTCCTTTCTGTGTGGTATCTGCCCAAGTTTGTGTGACTCAAATCATCTTGCTTGAAGGTCAGCCCCAGCATGGTGAATCCATGTTCTCTCAGGTCACCTCTTTGTCTTGTCACAAGTCCTGACGGTTTACCTTCTCATGAGAACAACTGTTCACCGTCCAGTCAGTTACCTGTATGTCCAGAACACAGCCGTTACTTGGCACTGTTCAGCCTGGTTGAGGCATGCTCAGTGGTGCCTCGGCTCTGAAATGCATGCTTTCTGCCATAGAGAAAAAGAAAGCAAGGAAAGTGTGTCATTATAATGAAAACAAAAGTCTTAACTTACAAGGCCCGAGTTTGGACCATCACAAGGAAGGCAATGGTATAGTTCATCAGGGGTGGCAGCAAGGTGAGTCAACTTGGATCCAGATTGAACCTGCTGGTGATAAACCTTCATATCCCCCCACTCACTGCACCACACCCCTTTTTATCTGCAAGTGTTGAAATATGTGAGCAAGTATAGAAGATTTGGAAACTACGGAAAACTGAAACAAACAGTGCAGGCAAGCTCCCTGCCTCTCACTGCCTCCTAACCAAAGCACTGGAAACGCCTTGGCAAGCCATCTTCCCGCTTTGTCAAACGAGCATTTGTAGTTTTTGTACTTAAGGCATATGCTGCCCCCTTTTTCAATTACCTTGCTCGATAAGCATTCTTCTCGCTTATTTTATTTCTCTCGCTGAGATAGGATGCACACAAAACATCATTTAACCATTTTCTAATTTCTGTAGCACTAAGCATGTTCAGTTGTGTTAACTGTCACCTTTGTCCATTTATGGAACTTTTCATTATGCATAGTCCATATCTGAGTAATATTCTGTGACGTATAATCTGTTGTATCTTATTTGCCTGCAAACAATAGCAGATGCTTATTTTGTGCTCACTGTGAGACTTTATGACTAAGTGTGGATAGTATCTGGGGGGCTAAAAAGATGATGGCTCGCTCAGAAGTAGAGAGCACTGGCTGCTCTTGCAGAGGAGGTGGGTTTGGCTCCAAGCATCCACACAATGGCTCACAACTATCTGCTACTCTGGTTCCATGGGATCTGATTTCTTCCTCTGTCCTCATTGGGCACCAGATTTACATGTGATGCACAGACCGACATGTAGGTAAAACGTCTGTAAATGTAAAAATAAAATATAAAAAAAAAACATTAAAAATACGGTGCGTGTTCTACAGGACCCTAGAACTCCAAGGGGAAAGCGGCCAAGTTGTGTCCTGTGGAGGTGACAGCACAGGGTCTGTGGGGTCATATAAATGAGAGGAATTTGACTTGAGGCTTTATTCGTGAGATCAGTCCTTGATTATTACAAGTTTTATGCATCAGTTTTGTTACTTTCATAAGTAATAACAGTGAGCTATTTGTAATAAATCTCTGCTCATATTTCATATTTAGCCTTTGTTTTCTCCCAAAAGGCATTCTTGTCATTTGTCTTTTTTTTTTTTTTTCCAGTGTGTAGCTCCAGTTGGCCTCAGAGTTGCCACCCTCTTGCCTCTGTGTTCCACTCACCGGGACTAGAGGTGTCCTCTCCCATTCTTTCTGTGACGGTATCTGTGGTCAGTGTTACAGGTGTATCTGTACTGACTGGTGTCCAGGTGGTCTTACTGGTGGGTGTATCCCTCGTTCCCTTCTGTCCCCAGGTCACTAAGTGCTTGCAGAGCGCTCTGTGCATCTCACCCTCTTTGATTGGAAAGTTTCCGTTAACTGTGGGGAGAAGAATCAAGTTCATCTCACCCAGCTCACATAATCACTTTGGGATTTAAGAAAGAACTCTGTCTCTGTCTCTCTGTCTCTGTGTCTCTGTGTCTCTGTGTCTCTGTGTCTCTGTGTCTCTGTGTCTCTGTGTCTCTGTGTCTCTCTCTCTGTCTCTCTCTCTGTCTCTCTCTCTGTCTCTCTCTCTGTCTCTCTCTCTGTCTCTCTCTCTCGTGTAAGTGCAGGGACTGGACAGAACAGTGTGTAGACGAAGTGTTAGTTTGGAGAGTAGACATATTACCCAGGCTTTTCATATGTTCACATCGCAACGGCTTGAAAGATAAAGTTTAATGGTTAAAACATACCTCTAAGCACCCATGCATATTTGTGTGAATGTACATGTTGTAAAAATACGCAGTCTTCCTTTTAAGGCCGTATTCCCAGAGAACATAAGCGTGGCTGTGTAAGCCATTGCTTGGCATGGGCAAGGCCTCAGCTGCATCCCCGGCATCTCGCACACATGGGATGTTAGCATTGCTGAGCCAGACATGGCACCATCATCTTTACTTCTGCATAGTGACGCAACCCACAGGACCAGGGGCTGTGATAGTAAGAATTAGAGAAAGGGCCTGGGGCTCCATCTGAGGCTGTGAGCCTTGTGTCAAGTGTTAAACAGCCTGTAAAGTCCCAGGATAAATTCTAGACAATTTCCGGTAATTCACACTGCAAAACCTTTCACTGTGTTATCAGGCCCTTTCATTTAAGAGTGGAAGGAAATGCTTCCTCATTTCTTGTCAGTTTTTTATGTTGGCAATTCCATCCTTAATTTAAAAAAGCATTGGTGTTTTCACTATGAAAACAGCTTTCCTGAGTTTTTAGCTGGAACCACTAAATTCAGTTGTTTAAAGCTCACTGGTGTTAGCCTACGCAGTTACATTTGTGTGTAAAGCAACCTAAAATTGATTTTTGGGCCTTCAGAGTTTGGTGGTTTCAGTCTGCTCACAGGTTACAAGAGGCTGCAAGAGTCAGAACAGCCACTGAAGAGTCTCTTGGCTTCACAGCTCTGCATGTTTGTTGAGTTATTTGGGTCTGCCTTTTCTTCACTTTTAATTTGCTAGGGCAACTGTAAGAACAGCACGGAACAGGTCATTAAACAACAGATGTTTGTTGTCTCACAGTTCTGAAAGGCCTAGATCCGGGTGTCAGCATCCCTGGCCTCCCAAGGTCAGCCCGCCCCCTCCTGCACTCCCCTCCCGTCCCCCCCTACACAGCTGCCATCTCTTGTGTCCCTGTGTGCACACACATACCTGGTATCTCTTCCTGCAGCCCAGGGTTTCTTCTGATCAGGACACCAGCCTGCCCCGGTTAGGCTCTACCCCCAATCCCCAATAGCCTCATGGTAATTTGCTTAATAATTTCCTTTAAAGGCTGCAGCTTTAACTTGGATGTAGGGATTTTGGGGAGTTGCAGTTTCCTAAACATCTATTTAGGACAGCATTGTTTTGCTTTCATGTGGGGAGATTAATATAAAAAAAGAAACCAAAGTAGCACACTACCAAGTTAGTGTCTGTTATTAAAGGGGAAGAGGCGGGTAAGTAGATGAAAAAGATAACTCAAACTGCTTTACAGGAAAAGTAACTCTGTCCTAGTGCTCTTCTGGCAAACGACTTCTCTGACATTGGCACTTTTTTTTTTCTCTTCATGTGTTAATAATGTGTCATAGGGAGGCATCCATGCACTGACTGTCCTAAAATGCTGTGTAACAATCTCGTGTCTGTGTGTGTTTGTCTGTGTGTCTTCAGTTTGGTCAGATAATAGTGGGCATTCAGGCTGTTTCCAAGGTCACCCCTCTCCTAACTCCCAAAGTGGAGAGCTGTATTCCCTTTAAAGCCTGAGCTGGAAAGAGCCACTTAATAAAGGCAGTAGGCCTCAGCTTTCTGTGAAAGCAGGCTGTTTTCCAGCTTCCTGTTTGTTGCTGCTTAGTCTTTCGGCCTCTCCGAAGAGGCCCACACTATGGAGGGAGGGGTTTTCCTTGGCCACTGAGGTCATCTCTCACCTCAGCTCTGCCCTTGGACAGGGGTCTGTCTGAGTCATTAATTAGCAGGAGTGCCCACTTTCAGTTAAGCAGCCTTTCTTATATGAACGGCTGTTGCCTGTGACTCCTTTCTGCCTGCCCCAAGCCTCTGGCATGGTGGCAAGGGGCCAGCCTTCTAATGGAGAGTGGGAGCAGTCTTGCCATTCATCAAGATCTCAGAGCATGCCAGGAAGGCCAGGCACTTCTGACGTTATCAGGCCCTGTAAGCCAGCTGCTGCAGCTAAGGGTGGAACAGTGCTCTGCTTGGCCCGGGGTTTCCTGCCCTAGCATCTTAGCCTTATGTGTCACCTGCCATTGTTTTATAAGCCATGCCATGGTGCAGATGCTCTTTTGGTTTCTGGAAATAAAAGCTGTCTCTAGAGAGGTTCTTTTCCAGATCCCTGAAGAGTTCATTTTCACCTGGGACTTCTAAACCACACAGGGCTAGTGTCCTGTTTACCCAGCTGGGAGAAGGCACTGGCAGAGAACAGCCCTCTTCTAAAGTCTGTGTTAGCTCCCTACACAGTCCCCAGGAGGTCCTGAGGTAGCTTGTGTTTATGAGGCTCTGATTTTGCAATGCTGTGGACATGTTGTGCACATAGGCTTGGGTGCAGGAAACGTGTAATTTCAGCAAAGATTTAAAGGGTTGTCTACAGTGTTTCTAATTACTGTTTGCTTGGCTCACCAGGGCCTAATAAGAGTGTTTACGTAACCTAAGGAGTAAGGAATGCAACGCTCATGTTACAGGCAACCATGCAAATCAAATTCTAACCAAGGATTGCAGAGAGTCGTTGGTAGGGAAGTATGCCATTGGGTTTTAATTTTAGAACAAGAGCAGTTTGGAACTTTCCCGCCTGTCGCACACTGACAAGAAGGACATGCACACCTGAAATTGGCTACTCTGTGCAAACCCCCTTAGAAGTCACCAGTGGCCTCTGATAATTCACTTTCCTTTTTAACTTGGCAATGAGGGAGGGAGAGACTTAGAGGCTTCTTTCTTTTCTTTTCCTGTCCTTCACTGCCTGTACAGGAAACCAAGCACGGGTCTGGAACAGTGGTGTCAACTTGGGTACAGCTGGGCACCAGCCTGGGAATGTTGAGGTGCCTGGGACCTGATCTCCACCCCACCACGCTGCTTTAATTGTCTGGGATGCAGTCTACTGGCCTTTTAAGAAGCCCCCCAGGGGGGTGATTATATACCAAGGTTGGTTCATGAGACAAATCTCAGCCCTGGTCACACAGGGTTTCTGCAAAGCTCTCGGGCAATTCTGATGTGCAGCAAGAGTCTGGCCAATGGATTGACTAACTGAACTAACCGTGTCCTAACGATAGGAAAAGCGAGGCCCAGGAGAGTGGGATGGTTGGTCAAGGTCAGACACTTGTTGCGGATGCCTGGGTCTCAGGTCTGATGTCTCTTCTGGACTTTGTTTGCTCAGTGCCAGTCCTTGTGTTTGTTTATTGTATTTATTGATGCCTCCTCATCCTTCAGGTGATGTTCCCGACTCCAGGAGGCCTTTTCTGGCTCCTCATACTCTTCACCCATCCGGTCTGGGTAAGATCCCCTTGGTTGTGTTTGAACAGCACTTTTACGTAGGCGTCCCCTCACATGGTCGGTTCCGGAGAAAAGCCCATAACCTCCTTGTGCGCTGTGTAACTAACTTGATGGTATGTGCTAGGTCCTAGGTACCATTTGTTGGGTTGCAGTTCCCTAACTTTCGGTTTAATCTGTCAGTCCACACGGGTTGCTAAAAATAATCAGATTCCGTTTACTGGTTCAGACAGCTACGTGTGTTTCCTGGGGCCTGCTGCATTATGGGTCAGGATCTAGTGGGAGAAATGGTTGACCCAGGCAATGCTAATGGTGATAGAATGAAAGCCAGATTTTGGTGGCCTCGCATGTTGCTCAGGGTGCTTTGAATAGCATGCAGCAGTCAGGGTGCAGTTGACGTGACGAGAGGGAGCCTGTGGTCCTTCGGCAGATGGAAGGTTGTCTGATGAAAATAGTGTTTCATGGAAATGTGCTTTCAATCAACTCTGTGTTCATGTTGAATATGTAACTCTGAGCGGCCACAAGCCAAATAGCTGAATTAAATGGCAAAAACAATGTGTTTTCCTCTATTCATCCTCAATATTTAGAATGGTGGTTTTTACTGGGAAAGCACTGCCAGCCCCGTGAGCTTGTGTTTCCTGCTTGTGGCTCTGTAGCCTGTAGGTGGCTTATGAAGGTTGGTGTAAATGTCACACAAAGAAATGATTGTCATGGGAGTCAAGAGTTTAAGCCACCTTGGAACCAGGAGCGCTCACTGGGCAGTGTTGTGGGTAGATCCTAGGACGTGAAGGTGTTGAGGAGCCATGGCCAAAGTGCACAAGTTACTTTGGAATCTATAGAACACATTTTTACAGGTTCATTGTTATCAGGGACCATCACATCCTGGGTGTGTGGAATCAAAGCCACCACACATCAGGGAAACTTCCACAACAAGCACTTCGATAAAAATGTTAGGGCAAAGAAAACAAATTTAGTTGGAGATAAATGCAAAATATTTTTTGTTCGATTGTTTTCTGAGGCAGGTTTTCATTGTTGCCGGCTGGCCTTGAATTCACCGTCTCAAAGATGTCCCTAAACACCCAAGCGTCCTGCTGTCCCACCCTCGCAGTACTAGATCATAAGAGTGGTGGGCTGTCACACCAAGCTCCAACTGGAAAACATTTTCATACCAAGTAACTTTACCATATTGTACGAAATGCATTAAGATCACTTTTAAAACAGAAATCTCAAGAACAGTTTCTGTCAGATTATTTTTTTACATTTTTGGGTGAAAAGATTTAACAGGCCAGTAAAATCCTATTGATGAGTAACTGTTGCCATCTGAACCTCATTGGTGAGTAATGATTGCCACCCGAACCTCAGAGGCATGGCAGTATAATCCAGAAATAGAAAGGAAGAAATTAATGCTCTAAACCTATAAGGACTGGTGTCCTCATCACCTACGTCACACTGCTGACCTTCTGTAACGCCCTGCCATTTAGGACTAAGGTTTTACAAGTAAATACACACCCATGCACACCTACCCACACCACCCACGTGCATTGCACCACACCACACACCCACCCACATTTGTGCACATACCCACACCACCCACACCACCCACACCACCCACATCACAGGCACACAACCCACATCACAGGCACACACCCCAAACCCCACACCACATGCACATACCCCTCCAACACCATACACCACACTGCATACACACCACACACAATACACACCATCCACACACCCACACTCTTGCATACACACTACCTATACCCTCACACACACCACCCACCCACCCACACATGCACACACACACATCACACCATGCCACATGCAACACACACACACACACACACACACACACACACACACACACACACACACACACTAGAACTGGAGTTTGAACCCAGGTCTTTCTGATTCCTAAGTCCTGTGTCTTTGGCCCGTGGTTGAGGTGTCCAAATAAGACTGCTTACTGAGTGTGAGCATTTACCATGCTGGTGGAAGAGCCCTTGATTTACCGTCTTAGAATTTCCATTGAGCATTGTTCGGTTGCTGAGATGATAACTGTCCATGAAGTGTGGAGAAACGGGGACACGTGTACACCCCCATTGGAGTGCAAGCTGTCCAGCCATTATGGAAAACTGCCTGGTGGTTTATGAAGAGCCTAAGAGTAGAAAGAACTTCTGTCAGTCCTGGCTCTGGTGTACACCCAGAGGAGATAAGGTCAACATCTGCATCTCCATAGCTATCACAGCATTATCCACAGTAGGCCAAATATGGAAAAATACCTGTCTGTTGGTGATAAGTGGAAAAAGAAATTACAGCGTATGTATGCACGTGTGTAGGTGAGTCCCTGTATGTACATGCCTGGGTTATTATTCAGCTGTATAAAGGAGGTTTGTGACACTCGGGATACCATGTGTGAATCTTAGAGGACATGGTACTGAGTGAAATAAGACAGAAAAGAAAGCCAAACACTGCTTATATGTGGGATCTGAAAACGGCAAACTCACAGGCGCAGAGAGCTGAGCAGTGCTGGTCCGGGGCCTGGAGGGCGGCAAATGGACAGCTGGCAACCAAACAGTTCTCAAGTCCAAGGGGGGGTGTGAGTCCTTAAGGGTCAGATGCGCCTCCCTGTGTTGTGGGAGGTGGTGTGTGGTAATGAATCTGACTGAGGTCGTCTGCACACAGTGTGTATGTGCAGCAAAGCCCTTGCATTCTGGGAACGTGTCCGGTCTTTGCCAGTTACATATTTTAAAAGGACTGCTTGTGATATGAGGTCATAGCTTTAGAATGTGGGGATCTGATTATCAGCTATATTTGATGTAGGAGGAATCGAATGAGCAAGATGGTTTGTCTGCGTGCTACCTGTGTGATTGTCAACAAATCACTTACCTGGTCTGTCTTCAGTGTCTGCATCAGTCAAATGAGACGTTATAGCTTCCTTCCCACAGGCCCTGAGTTAGAAGAATATAGCAGCCTATAAAATGGTTCTGCCCTCTGCTCACAAAGCTTGCTTTCTCTGCCAGGACATTGTCTGCTTCCTGTTTGGGAAGCGTGCCCATCAGAGCCTTTGCGGTTCACAGGTGGGTCACAGGGTTTCCCGGTTCCTTCCTGGAGCCCTCTGCGGAAGCTTGGCAGGACGGAGCATCCTTGAGAGTCAGTATTCTGGAACTTTAGGTCATCTGAGCACACTTCTAGAGGAGGCGTGCAGGGTCCCATGCCTGCAGAGTGAGTCACACAGGTAGTCCTGTGGAGCTGAGAGCCCTGGCTTCTCCAATGCGTCACCTTCCTAAGATGCTTTACTGCCCTCGTTCCAGGATGCTGCTTCGTGGGCATTCTGCTCACGGCTCACTTCCTTCTTGGAATTCCCAATTTGTCTTCCCAGATCCTGCTGTTTATTCTTTGGTCCTTTGCGAGCATTTCCTTCATTGTAGGATGTTGAAATGTTGACTTTTTCCCCCCCTCTTTCTGCTGTGGTTTGGGCCCGTTTTCTCTACATACTCATCTGTACCCAGCAGGCTTCCGTTAACCTCACTTTTAAAACTACTTTGCGTTTTGAACTCTCCATCTGCCTGCTTCTCCGAGGATGAAGTCGAGGTTTATTAATTAGTTTTATTTATTAATAGTCTCACCTATTCCATCCTGCCTCTTATTTTGTTACCTTCCCCATCCATGGGTGATGCTGCCTCCTCCCTAGTTTCTGAGTTAAAATGTTACCAACATGAACAGGGAACCAGCCTTAGTGTGTTTTCTTTGTTTCTTCGTTCCCTCCAGCACTTGGGCTCTCCTTTCAAAATGATCGGGAGTTTGTTTTTTCTGTCTCCATTTCGTCAGCCTGGTCACCTGCCCTCAACAGTAGTCTACGGACTGGTGTGTGACCTGCACTCTTGCATCAGAGAGCTCTGTGATGCTGAGATGCCCCACTGTTTGCCTTCGGGGGTGGGGAGACTTCCTTGGGGTTCATCTGGATTCTTCTACTTCTTCATCTCTGTCTTTCTTTGGGTTCGTATTGGCTGGGTATCATGAAGTGTCCCACACGAGCGTGTACTCTGTCTCTTGTTTTCTTCTGGTCATTGTGATAGACCCAAGCTATAGTCTTGAGTACACCAAAACCTGTTCAGTGATCACAGCATCCCTCTTCCCTCGTCCCCTGAGGCTTTCCTTCTGCACAGTCAACTTCCGTCTCACTCTTCCCCATCTCACATATCATTTCTCAGGGAGGCTCCTCTCTCCACCCTGCCCCTGTGGCGTTATCTGTCATAGCAACCTGTTTGTTTTCCTTCTCTTCACTAAGCAGAGTAAGTTATTTTAGAAGTACTTACACCCGGCTTTGATTGCAGAATTAAAGCTCCCTCAAAAGAACATTTTATGATTTGTGCATTGTTACATGTTTTGCACGCAGCATGGTGCCTTGTGTATTGTAGGTGCAGCATGTTCTCCGCACCCATCCCCCCCCTCCCCATCCCCCCCCCTCACCTCTCACGCTCCAGCTTGGTGATTGATCCCACAGTGAATGTCTGTTTGTCAAGTGCTCCACAACTGCACTCCTCCTTTTTTGTAAAAACTCTTTTGTTTTACTTTGTGTGTGCATATATACATGCCTGCATTATTTTATGTGTACCATATGTGTGCAGGGATCTGCAGAGGCCAGAAGAGGGCATCGGGTTTCCCTGGCACTGGAGTTACAGGCTGTTATAAGCTGCCATGTGGGTATCGCACGTGTATTTCTAGTCAACAGTTGTAGTGTAGCTGTTTCTCAGTTTTAGGCATTATCCTTTGTGCCAGTATTTGGTTTGCTTTTATCTCCCCTTGTCCCTTGTTTTTCAGTTCATTTTGCCAACAGTAATCGTATTGTAATTGTACTGTGATTTGGGCGAGATCAATATTCAGTGTTTACTTTATTGCAACTGTGGAATCTTCTCCACAGATGAGCCTTTTAATATAAGTTTGATTAACGTTTTCTCTCATGATTAAATTATGTGGCCAATATTGACTTTTTATCCTTAATTTTTGATATCAGTTGTAAATCGCCTTTCAACATCACCAGCCACATAGGAAATCTGTCAAGGTCATCTTTGGAGGAAGAGTCTCTGAAACCTTCCATTCCTTTCCAGGTGGCGAGTGGTTTCCACTACTGCACCACCTTGCCAATTCCTTTAGGCTCTGTCTTGTATGGGGGCCCTGCTCCATGCTGGCTTCATTGTTGGTTTAATATTTCACGAACACATTTTCCAGTGCTCACAGAGGAAGGTGGGAATTCCAGAGATGAGAGGCACAAGTCTGAAAAGGTCTTCATAGGCATCGCGTGAGGGACGCCACCACCTCCTCCCACGCAACAGCCCGGTCCTCCCTCTCAGCCATGCAGGTTGACTCGACCAAAGTGATGGTGGAGAAGCCTAGTCCCCTGCTGGCCGGGCAGGAGTTTGTGCAACAGTACTACACCCGGTTGAACCAGGCTCCAGACATGCTGCACAGATTTTATGGAAATGAACTCTTCCTATCCCCACGGGGCCTGGATTCCAATGGGAAGCCAGCAGATGCATCTATGGGCAGAAGGAAGTCCTCAGAAAAGTGATGTCATAAAACTTCACCAACTGCTACACCAAGATCCACCATGAGGATGCTCACGCCACTCTTGAGTGATGGGGTGGTGGTCCAAGTGATGGAGCTACGGTCCAACAGCAGCCAGGCTCTGCGGAGGTTCCTGCGGACCTTTGCCCTTGCTCCTGAGGGGCTCTGTTGCCAACAAATGCTATGTTCACAAGGACATCTTCAGATACCAAGATGAGGTCTTTGATGGCTTTGTCACGGAGCCTCGGAGGAATCTGAGGAAGTAGGAGAGCCTGAAGAAAGACAGCAGATGCCAGAGGGTGGTGCCTGATGATTCTGGAACTTTCTATGATCAGATTGTCATCAGTGACTTGGAGGGACATTTAGAGGAGCCTGCTGTAGAGCTGGAGCCCGGAACCAGAACCTGTGCTGGACATGCGAGAGGACCAGCCTGAGCCCGCACTGGAGGAAGCCGCTCCTGAGGACGTGCAGAAGAGCGCTTCCCCACCCGCCAGCCAACATGGCCCCGACACAGCAGGACTTGTGGACATTTTCTTGAGCATCTGTGACTATTGTGGGGCTGTTCCAGTGGCGGGGATATCACCTCCCATGGTCAAAGTGTGCCACTTTCATGGCCCCGTCCAGAATCTAAGCTTGGGTCTCAGATTCCACTGCAAAGGCTTAAGAGAGAGCGGAGAGTTTGAAAGTAACGGATCAATATCCCTACACAGAGGGCACCCCGGCCAATCCATGAAGCTGGTTAACCAGAAGGTGTGGAACCTTGAAGGATGGGGAGACAGCACCCTGACAGTCACCAGCTCTTCATCAGGAACCTGCCACATGATGTTGACTGAAGGATTTTAAAAAATATATATTATATTAATTTATTCATATTACATCTCAATTGTTATCACATCCCTTGTATTCTCCCATTCCTTCCTCTCTCCCATTTTCCCCTTACTCCCCTCCCCTATGACTGTGACTGAGGGGGGCCTCCTCCCCCTGTATGTGCTCATAGGGTATCAAGTCTCTTTTTGATAGCCTGCTATCCTTCCTGGTGGCACTCAGATGAAGGATTTTTTTTCCCTCAAATCTATGGGAGCATAGTGTCGGGAAGTTACCTAACTTCAGTTTTGTTGTGTTTGATGATTCTGAGCCTCTTCAGAAAGTCCGTAATAATAGGTCCATCATGTCCCTCTGAATGTGGAAGAGAAGACTTGAGCCGCCAGGGAAGGCACCCACAGGGATTAACCCCCCACCTTCCTGTGTGGGCCGAGTGGTGGAATGAGAGGCCCTCCCTGTGGGAGGCATGGTTCAGAACCCAGAACCCAGGCTTTGGCGTGGGCCAGGGGAATTACAACTTCAAGGCAGTGAATTGCTCGGCCCAGATCTCACACAGCACACAGCCCGGGCTCCTGTAGAATGGTGAATTCCTTCAAGCTGCCCTTGGTGTCTCGGGGTAGACTATTATACACTGCTTGGGTTTGTACAGTTTTGATTTCGCCTGTGTTCATGGTGTGTGCTCCTCACCCTTCTCCCCTCCCCTGACCTTTTAGTCCCTCACTTCCAGTTTTCCCGAATGATGCTTTAGGAGGAATAGTTTTAAAGAGGAGGAAAGACTGATGTTCCTGCTCACGCTGCTTATACCGACTGGAGTCTAACAGCCGTTCCCCCGAAGGAGCGTGTCTCGGTTTTCACTCTGAGTGGTTGCTCATTTTTGTTGGGAGACACAGGATTTGATAAAAATTTTGGAAGCAGGAAAAAAAATCCATATTATCAAGAGTCATGACTCCTTTCTGGTGTGGAAAAATTGCCTTTTTGGCAACTACCTCTGGGGTCCTTTCTGGTGTGGGTAACCGAATAAAAGGTGTTTCCAGAAAAAAAATAATAAAAATTTAAAAAGAAAAAAAAGAAAGAAAATGCCTTCATCTTCCTGGATTTTTAAGTGATGACTCAGTTAAGTGTGTGTGTTCAGGGTGGAAAACATCTGCTTTCCGAATTTTGACACCTTCCATCCAAAGATGCTTCTTGGAAAGTTGCGTACATCAGGTTCTGACTTTGAATCCTTTGTATGAAAACCTTGCCCTGGAATTTTGTGGGCTTTTTTCCTTCTTGAATCCTGATTTAGAAAACTTTATTAACGTGGGAACATTCGTAGATCCTTTTACTCTGGCAAGCCTTTCCCTGGCAAAGCTCTGGCAAGCTTTTCTTTCTTAATGTTTAATAGGTTTTCTCCACTGATGAAATGAGCCAGGTCAAGTCAGATTAAAACATAAAGGCGAGTTTTTATTGGGTACAGCTCTTGGGTGGGCTCCTGGTCACAAGGAACAAGGCCAGGGAAGTTGTCTTGGGTAGGGAAATGAGAAGAAGGGGAAGAGAGAAAATGCAGAGAAGGGGAGGAAACCAAAAAGTCTGGATTATATAGAAAAGCCCAGGCCTTGGGTTGGAAAGTTCAGGCTAGTGGGCAGGCTTTGCCAGCCACACCCTGTAACAAGTAGGGACTGAGGGATGCTGGGAGAACCTGGAGGCCAGGTCCACTTTGATATGTGAAACATGTACCCCTGTAATGCCCAAGTTGTGAAACACCCAAAGACTACCAGGAATCAGCTGGATGCAGATTACACAGGGTCTCCTTTATTTCAAGCTCAGAGCCTGGACTGTCAGCCCCCTCATGAGGAGAGAAGATGGTGGCCCCTAGTGCTAGGGGGAACAGGGTTTTTAAAGGGAAAAACTGCAAGGAGGGGGTTCCCAAGCCTTGCTGTTAGATGATAGGTTAGAAGGGTACAGGGGCGTTGCCCTTTAAGCTGATTGGCTGGGGGACCAGGGCCAGACTGCAGGGGGTAGTTTTCATTTGTTCTGGTCACTATGACCTGTAGCTCTAATTGGTTCACCCTAGCTCCTAGGAACAGTTGCTAACTGTATGTTTGTGGGTCTCCCTGGAAACTCCGGGGGCTCAAGTTTTCAGGCCCTGAGCACACAATGTCGTTGGTTTGGTCTCTACACCTCAGCCACTTGTCCTGGGTCTGAAACCCAACAGTGTGGTTCTCAGCTGACTTGGCGCTCACTCTGTGGACCAGGGTGTCTCAACCTTCCAAATGCCATCACCCTTTCATACAGTTCCTCATGTTTGTGTTGACCTCCAACCTTAAAATTATTCTTGTTGCTACTTCATTGCTGTAACTTGGCTACTGTTAGTTAACCATAGTGTAAATGTCTGATATGCAACCCCGATGAAAGGGTTGGCCCCACCCCCAAAGGGGTCACAGCCTGTAGGTTGAGAACCACTGATGTAGGTCATGTTGGCCTGGAACTCCCAGAGCTCTGCCTGCCTCCCAAATGCTGGGAATAAAGGTGTGCACCACCATGCCTGTGTAGAGGAATGTTAATTCAGAATATGGCTGTTCTGGCTAGAGATCACATCCAAAGACGTTCTAGGTCTGTCTGATCTGGCTGGAATACAAACACGCCTTTAATCCAGGAGATAGAGGCAAACAGATCTGAGTTCAAGACCAGCCTCATATAGAGCAAGTATCAGGTAAAGAAAAGCTTAGGTCTAGGTGTGGTAATACATGCCTTTAAAGTTAGTTTACAGAAGGAAGCACCCATGTTTGAAAGTGATGTCTAATTGTGAATGGCAGAAAAGGTGACAAATCAGAGAATATTTGACAGAATGGGATATGCCCAACTCTCAGAAGAGAGAGGAAAGGGAAGCTACTTGTGAGGAGGCAGTTTTACCAGGACAGTAACAAATGGGTTGCAGAGAGAGAACTCAGGTGAAGATGGAATGAGCCAGAAAATGAGAAGCCAGAAGATTAGAGCAGATGGCTGAGTTAGTTTGAGGTCAAGCAGAGCAATTCTGAGCTGAGTGAGAAGTCAGGTTAAACAAGTCAGTTGGGAGAAGAGTTTGAGCCAGAACAGCTAAGTTGAAGCAGCCAGCCCAGAGCTCAGGAAGAACAAGTAAGGGTGAGCTCATTAAGCAGTAAGTCTCAGAGGCTGAAAACATTCTAGGCCTAGGTTAGATTGTATGGAGGCTAGAAGCTTCCAGGCCTAGGCCTAGGTTAGCAGGAGGCAGTAAGCCTCCCAGACAACAATTGAAACAGGCAAATAAAATATACTTTTACATGCGTAGCCTGTCTTTTAAACGAGAAAGTTTAGTTTGGAGAGCAAAATAGCCTTTAAATTCTAGAGAGAAAATATACCACATGCTGGGATTTCCCCCTCTTTCTTGTTCCTTTGGTTGTAAGTACTTCTGTCATCAGATATTGGCTCTCACGCTTTGCACAATTGCTCTTTGATCTCTTGGGCAGCTTACTGAACATACCTTGAACTGGATCGTTCAAGCCTGCTGGTGAATTTTTAATTTCTACCACTATCTGAGTCTCCATGGTTTTTGTTTTGTTTTTTTGTTTTTTTGTTTTTTTATCCTCCAAATGCTTCTCTCTTTGTGTTTCTTTTTGGTAAATGGCTTTTGTTATCTCATGGGTGTGTTCATCTGACCCATCAGATAATCAGTCTGAAGCTGTGCATGCTACTCCCCCAACACCCCCCTCCCCACACACCAAGCAGCCTTCCACCCCCCCCCCCATTCCTAGATTTTTATCTAGGGACTTTTGCTGATTCTTCCTGCAGTCCAGGCTTCCTCCACAGTGACTTGGCTGGACTGTTAGAAAACATGTTGGTATTTTTAAGTCTTTTTTTTTTTAACCCTTGACTCTAGCTATTTATGAAATAGTTCAACCAGAATATAAACTTTACAATTTTATTTGCCTTTAAGAAGAGGAAAAAGAAAGGGTGGAGGTGGCCCATGGATTTGGGCTCAGGATGCTTGTGCAGGCCGCTGTGTTCAGTCCTTAGCGACCCCTGAACCGCTCCAAGGATGGAGGACTCATGTTCGATTTCTATGAGAAAATAGAACCAGCTGGGAAGCTCGGTGGGTAGCGGCCTCGGAGTCGCCGCATTGACAGTCAGCCCCTGTGTAAACTCTTTTCCGTGTAACTCTCCATCCTGAGTTGGACTTAGAACCAGTCCATGGATCCTTGCTGAGAAAACAGCCCAAACCTGTAGTGGGGCTGGGGGTCTGGGGCTGGGGGTGGGGCTTCCGGCTTATTGTTCCCCTTCCGAGGATGGTGCGGGCAGGGTGAACCAATATGTCCATTGGTTCTAGTGTTTGAAACCTATAGAGATGTAACCGGCTGGCCATAGTGGCACACTCCTTTAACCTCAGCAGAGGCAGGTGGATCTCTGTGAGTTCGAGGCCAGCCTGGTCTACAGAGTGAGTCCAGGACACCCAAGGCTACACACAGAAATGCTGTCTCAAAAACAAACAAAAAAGACAGAGGGGTAACTGGATATTAGTGGCATTTGGCTCCTCCCTCCTGCCCCATCTTTGCCTCCTGCCCCAGAGCTTGTGAGGAAGAAATGAAGTTCTCTGGCCCCTCCTAGCTTAGGATGGAAGAGCTTCTCCAGGGGCTAAGCCAGTTGCTGCTTGCCTGTGAGTTCTCTCTTTCACGCACACATGTCCCCATGTCCTCTGTCCTCATTGCTTTGTGTCCTGGTGGGTCAGCCCTCACTGCAGGAGAGGGTCACCCATACCTGCCCTGGGCTGCTGGCTCTGTGCAGGGCTCCGCCTTCAGTCTCCTTAGCATTTCTTGGGAGGCAGTTCTGTTGCCCTGGGAGAACAGGGTAAGTAGGAGACTGTGATCTGCCCCTAGATTAGCCCCAACTCTGTAAACACACTCACTCTCTTCCTGGCGTTCCTCCTCCCCTTAAGACCAAGGACGTGAAGACGTCAAGGGCTCCTTTTTGCTCACAGGTTTATTACGTTTAAGCAATGAAGACAGAGAGTGGAGCTGCTACAACTGACAGAAGAAAATGTGAAGTTAAGGTTTTCCTTATATTCAATTCACTAACTCCAAAAACCCTTAAAATGGCAACCCAACAATTGCAACGCATGCTTCTCAACTTGTAAAAGGTTGAATACTCTGAAATGTTTTCCCTTGTGGGCATTTTCAGCGGATGGCAACTCAGCACCCAAGTGCGCTGGATCCATGTTCTCAGTAGTGAGGTGAAGTTATCTCAGTCAGGAAAATAGGAAAGCTAGCAGCGAAGAGGTGTGTTTCCCCTCTTTGTCCTCTGGAAGGGACGGCATCCTACTGTAGCACCTTCCAGGAACTGTGTGTGAGGAGATGATAGTCCCATCTGTGTAGACTCTTCTCCACCTTGCCTTTCTCAGTTGGGATGGAAGGCAGTGGCCATTGCCTGTCACTGTGGTTTTGACTGGAGGGTTTGATCATTAACCCAGCAGAGTCCGCTGCGGTCAGTACAGTGACTGAGGAGAAAATTGCATTGTGAGGTCCTTGACCCCGTGGCCCAAGAGCCAGGGGTGGCTTCCCTTGGGCAGTGCTTCTGCACTGGCCTTTACAGCAGAGCCCCCCGACCCAGGCTTCCAGCCTAGGCTCTCCTCGGCACGGTGTACAGATTGTTCCGATAGTTCAGCAAGCAGTTGTTATTTACTCTGTTTTTTTGCACTGACATTTGGGAACCACTATTTCAGGCACAGGAAGCCAAAAGCCAACTCCGGGCTCTCAAGTATTTGCAGAACTCAGGGAGAAAAAAAAAAAGACAGTCTGTGTACCTGGACAGCTGACCCTCTCCTGTCAATCATTCATAATCCACACCCCTGTTTCTTCCTCACTGTGGATCTCCTTGCTTGGGAGAAATGGCAATGCTGAGGGGCGCTGGCTCAGCTTATGTCTGTCTTCTGCCCATCAAAGCACGTGTGTACATGATACATAAGTTGTATATAGTGTGGATGGTTGCAGTCCCATTTTATATGTCTGTAAGTGTAAGGCATGTGTAAGTGGATGGCTGTTGTCTCATTTCTCGTTCTTGTATGAACATGGGGGTTTGTGCATGTGTGGTATGTGTGTATTTGTGCACATGATCAAGTGTGTATGGGTGTGTGTGTGTGCTTGTGTAGACCAGAGGTTAGGGATCTTCCTCTATTGTTCCACCTTTGTTTTTTGTTTAGTTTTGTTTTTTAGACAGGGCCTCTCACTGGACCTGGAACTCGTTGATAAGCTAGGCCGGATGCTTAGGACAGGAGTCGGCCTCTCCGTCCCCCTCCTCTTCCTCCTCCCATTTTCCCCTCCTCGAAGCTCTAGGAGTTACAGATAAGCGCCTCATGTGCCTTTTATGTGACTTCTAGGGGTCCTTACGCTTGAAGGGCCAGCGGGTGACTGACTAAGCCGTTTCCCAGCTCCCTTCCTCCTGCCTCTGATGCTAACACGTTCACCTACCTATGCCTGTTTTCTTCAGTGGACCCTCCTAGTTTTCTTTCTTTTCTCTTGATAGCTTTGTATATGTGAGAATATGTCATATATAAAACCACCAGAAAGACATACTCCCTTTAACTTTATGGTCACCTAGGTTCTGCTTTGTGCCATTGAGTCATCACTAAAGATTGATCACAGTTAATATACAGAGAGCTCGGCTGGGCCCTGACGGTCTGTAGCAGCATATGTAGACGTAACTCCTTTTCTCAGATGCTTGTAGCCTCTCAGTAATTTTTTTAAACCTTTAATTGGCGTAGTAATTATACATACTTATGGAAAACAGTGTCTCACATATGTGAAGGGTACACACACACACACACACACGCACATGCACACATGCATGCATGCTTGCACACGCGCGCCACACACGTACACACACCCCAGATCAGACTGAGGTATGTCTGTTTATGTTAGGAACATCCAGCATCCTTCTTGTAGCTATGTGAAGTATAAATTGATGGCGTCTGCTGCTTTTGCACTCTGCTGTGGAACATTCGAAGGCTTTTACCTGACTGTGCCCCCTTGCCTACTAACTGCCCTCACTATCACACATTTAAGACTCTGGAAACCACTATTCTCTGTTTTTATGAGACCAGTGTTTTTGCTTCTGCATAGAAGTAAAAACCACGCAGTGTGTCTTTCTGTGCCTGGCTTATCTCACTTAACACCATGTCCTCCAGTTCCACCCGTGTCACTGCATACGGCAGAAAGTGCATTTTCATTGTTGTCCCTGTTACTGTGTCATTCCACACCAGGCTCTTTATCCATTTGTCCACTGAAGGACACTTAGCTGATTCCACATCTGGGCTGCTGTGAGTAGCCTTGCTCTGTGACGGATGGAGCAAATGTTGTAAGGACTGAGCTTCTTTCGAATTCTCTCCCCTGGCCCTGCCCCTCACCCTCATCTTTTTTTTTTTTTTTTTTGAGAATTGAGACAGAATAGCATACCTTAAGAGCATGCCTCTCTTCAGGTAAGGTCTGCCTATGTAGCTTTGATTAGCCTGAAGTTCCTTTTCCTCATGCCTCAGCCTCCTTAGTGTTGAGACTACAGGCCTGTGCTACCACAGCCAACTTTAACAGTTTTTTTTTTAGTCAAACATCTTTTTTAAATGTATAATTTGCCTCATTTATTTGAAAGTCATTCATAACAAATTGCCTATATTTTATTCACTCTGTCTCCCTTAATAAAAAAAAAATGTTTTTTTCCTTTTCTGGTCTTTTCTTAAACTTTTTATTGTAATTGATGGAATTTGTATTGGAAATCTTTTTTTCATATAATATATTCTGATCTCCTCCCTCATCTCCTCCTAGATCTTCCCCTCCTCCCAACCTGTCCAACTCTAGCCGCCTTTTACTCTTTTTAGAAAACAGGCAAACAAACCAAAATAAAACAAACAGAAAAAAAAAAAGCGTAAAACATGAAAGCATGAAAAAACAGAACAAAGGGGGAAAAAGCATGCAGAGATACACACAAATACAAAACCCATAAACACACACACACACAACACTGGGAACCACAATATATAAACAAAAGTCCCATAAAATAAAAAAAGGCCCAGACAGAGCATCGTGAGACAAAAGAGAGCTAGAAATACCATTGAGTTTGCTCTGCATTGGCCATGCACTGCTGGCATGGGGCTTGCTTGCCCTTGAGTGTGCTAACTAGACTTCTAGAAAAGCGATTGTCTTAGTTTTCTACATTACAGAAAGAACAGATGCTTGGTACAAATTACAGAGTGGTTTTCTTCACTGGAAGCCATTAAAGGGTTTATGGCATAAAACTACTTTGTCAGAGTTCTGTTTCCAAAGGTCACTCTGATAGCTAGAAGGGGTCAGAAAGAGGATAAAAGTTGCTGACAGAACAGATGAGGAAAGTGCAGCTGTGTGTAGAGCAGCATGCAGGGGGTTGCCAGGGTGACATGAGAGAAGAAGGACCACAGGATGCTGAGTGTGCCTGTACAGGGCAGAGGGGAGAGGGTAGGACTTTTGGGTCATCACTATGTGTCACTATCACATAGACAAGGGGACATAGCAATCCGGAGATGGGAACTGCAACAGAGCCAGGCATTGATGCAGAATGTGCTAAAAGATGCGGTAGCACAGCCTGGGGGTGGGGAGCCCTAGGTGTTTCCTCAAGAGGGGAGATCCAGTCTCAGAGGGGATGAGAGGCCAGAAAGATGGAAGGACTCAGGCACAGAAGACACCCCTGTAATCTCAGCATCTTGGCTTCAAGGCGAGCCTCGGGCGCTCAAGGCCAGCCCACAGTGCAGAAAACCTGATTCCCGCCCCCACCCCCCCACAACACACCAAAAAAAAAAAAAATGGCAACAAGAATTTTTCAAAGTTGTCTTGGTCAGCCATGGCAAAAATCACTGAGATGTCTGAGGGGCAAATTAGTAAGACATGGGGCTTAAGCAGCGTAAAAGCCATGGTTGAACTTTGCTAGACCTCATGGAGGTGGGATGCTCGTTGGTGGGATGCCAGCAGTACCTACATATCTATCGGTAGTCATAAGGATTTGGACTGGGTATCAATCCAGGACCTTGTGCATGCTAAGCAAGTGTGTCATCATGGAGCTACGTTCCCAGCCCTTAGGATTTTGGACTGTGTCACAGTACAATAAGTACACTGGGAAAGGCTGATGAAAGTTGTTATTTTAACTTCTTAAGATAACCTTATCTTTATTGTTTTATTCAGATTATAAAGCTCCATATACCTGATGTAAGTTTTGGGCTTTAAAAATGCAGCCTGGAATGACGTCCATAGCTATTTCTTTGTGCAGTCATATATTTGAGATATGCCCTTTAGGGTTCCTTGCTTTAGCACACACATGTATGCAAACACTTGGCAAGACGTTGGTTTGTAAGGTTACAGGTAACACCAGATTGCTTCCTTTGAGCTGTGTGTACCGCTGTGGATTGTACACGTTCATGTCAGGGGCACCACCGCCTGCAGCTGAGGCATGCCACTCTGTGGGACTGCAGCATTTTCTGGATGCTTGAGCTTTAAAAAAAAAAAAAAAAAAAGACGTGGTATCATTTAGCTTTGCTGTGGGCACATTTGTATCTTTTCCCGACCAGTGTGGCAAAGTTCCCGAAGTGGAATTGTGGGGGTCAAATGGCGAGCACATTTGACATTTTGATAATCTTTCACCACCGAGAGCCACCGCCTCTCCCTGGTTTTGTCATTATCGTTGTTAAATATAGATGGAAGATAATGTGACTGTGAGAAATGTTAATGATGGGAAGAATAAAGAATAATTGAGGTCACAGGGAAAAAAAAATGCCAAGTAGCCATTAGTAAGAAGGCCAGTGGGCGTGGGTACCATGGTCCAGGACATCGTAGCTTTGTCCTGCAATCAGAAGGCAAAAGCCACCTATTTGGGGGGGGGGGCATTGAGGGAGACAGCATCCTCAGCATTCCTGTATCCACAGGGCTTGCCCAGTGCAGGCATTCCAAAGCTTTGCTGCTTAGATGAAGAGTCAAATAATGAGTCGTTCCTTCTAGGGAGCTTCGTGGTGCCTCCATGCAATAACATCTGTTGTTAAGCTTTATAAATTGAATGTTACTATTTCCTACTGAAACCGGTGAAGGAGCCCTTCTTGCAAATGAACTCTGGCCCACATCAGAGAAGACGCCCAATTTAGTCATTAAAAACGTTTAATGTTTTATTAGCGTAGCTTAATTATATATAGGATGGGTTCCATTATAACATCTTCATATATGTACATAACTTGTCTAGGTCATCTTCACCCCGCTGACCCTCTCTTTTCCTCCTCCCCACCAGCCTCACTTCCGAGTTCATCTTGTGCTTATGAGTGCACCCGCTCCCATTTGACCCAATGAGCTCATTACAGTTCGTTTACAGCGGCGTGACTGGGAGTTTGTTTACAAGTCCTGTACATCAATCAGACCCCTGAGGAAGGTCACCTTGTACCCCACCAGTCCTTGTCAGAGATAGGTAGGGCCTCGTGAACCCCACCTCCTACCATGACAGGGTGTTGGCAAGCCCAATCTTATGGGGGGGAGTGTGTAAAAATAACTGCTCCTGAAGACACTACACAGCTTGGTCACAGGACACAGAGACATCAATGTGTAGTCAAAGGATCAGTGAGTTCAGTAGTGCAACAGCCACGTTATGCCTAGAAGTCGTCAGCATTCCGTCGTGCCCTCACGTCTCCAGCTCTCACAGTCTGTCTGCCCCTTACCGCTGATGTTCTTTATGTCCTGGAGGGGCTGTTATCAATATCCCATTTATGGCCAGGCATTCGGTCACCACTACTGACCACTACAAAAAGAAGCTTCTCTAATCAGTGCTGGCAGTAGCTGTAGTGTGTGGGCATAGACGTTGCTGTTTGGAACGCAGTTTGACAGGAGCATCAGGTCCATTTAGCAAAACAACAGCAGAAGCTTCCTCTCTGAGGCCTTGACTCTTCCCCAGCGCTAGGCTTTTGACTGGCTTTATAGGCCCAAGATGTCAGTTCTCTCCGGAGTAGCAGGCCTCAAACCTAACTTAATAAAGCAGCTGGTTACGCCCCGTAACAAACTTGCTACTGTTGCTCCTTGTCTGTGTGGATGCTGTTGTTGCAGGCAGGGTCCACAGCTGAGCAAGACCATTGGTGGCAGTTTTCCCTCAGAAGCCTATACAACACTTTGTAGGTACAGTAAGGCCACCAGGAGGAGGTTTCCAATCCAGAATCGCTGATTTACATGAACTTTTCTATGTCATGTGACCAAGGCGTGTAATGTCTTCAGTAATAGGCTCTTACCAGCTAGTTTCAGTGGGCAATGAAGAAGAATGGAAATTACCTGTATTGTTTTGGGTATCAAGGGGCCTCTCAGAAAATGACTCCTACGGAGGAAGCCCAGTGGTGAATGAGCTCTCATAGTAGTTTTACCTACCTACACAGGGTACCTGCTCAAACTTTTTTCGCCTTAACTTTGGTTTTGACTAGCTAATCAACAATCAAGATTTCCTTTTTGTCTTTTTCAAATATTAATGTTGGTAGGCTCCCTTCCCTTCCCCCTCCCCCAAATTTCTCTGTCCCACTGCCTGCTTAAACCTTAAACCTTTCCATTTCCAGTTTCCCCCTTCAACTTTTATACCACACATTGGTATTCCTTTCTGGGTTTTTCTTTTTTGTAGTTGGTTTTGTGTGTGTGTGTGTGTGTGTGTGTGTGTGTGTGTGTGTGTGTGTGTGTTTTGAAGGAGAGAGAGAGAGAGAGAGGAGATAGATAATTGTACACACAGTTGATAAGATGCAGGTGAGCTTCTCCAGGGAGAGTTGCTCTTAGACTAGAAATCTGTAACCTTTTCTTTCCAATCTACCTGCAAGACCTGTGCTTCTTGTAGCTTCTTGCCTTGCCATTCCATTGACCTCTGTTTGTAGCTACTGCCACTTTCACTTTCTAGTTCCATCCCTAGATTTCTGACCAGCTTGACCTCTTAGGTGGTCCCTGGTTCCTACCAAAGTGTCCATCAGGGCTTGTCTTGGGGGGGAGGGGGCAAGTCTAAGCCCCATGGAGCCATCTGCCATCCATAGCTGCCCATTTATGTGAAGCCATCACAAGTAAGTGTCTCAGTAGCTGTTTTATCTTTTCTATTTCCAAGGCCGTCTACAATGCAAACTGCATACTAAATAAATGATAGTTATGATAGTTATTTTATGTGAACAAGTGTGATGCATATATAGACTTGGCACATTAAAAAACAAACTGCTGGGGAATCTGAGGCATGAGGATCAGAAGTTCTAGGCCAGTCAGGGTCTCACTAAGTTACCCAGTCTCAAAATAAAAAGGTAAGAGGGAGATCATGGGATGCAGGGGTTGATAGAATATTTGTCTAGCGTTTGCGAGGCCTTGGGTTAAGCTGCTGAAAATGTGTGAGGCCATAGTTTAAAATACCAGAACTGAAAAAAAATAAAAAATAAAAAATACAAGTAAAAATAAAAGAGAGGGAAAAGGAAGGAGGGGTGAAATTACAAGGACGAGGACAAGGACAAAAGTAGATATTAGATAAACTAAAAAATGACCAGAAACTGAAAATGTTTGACCTTGAAACAAGTAGCAGGATTATAGCTCCACAGGGAAGAAAGAGCAAGCTCAGTCACCGGTGTTATTTTCATCATTAACAAATTAAGTGCATGTTTAAATAATCCAAAATAGCTCAGATCTCTAAGGAGATGTAGCTACATTTGCGTGCGCACACCATTAAAAATCTCAAGCAGAACTACAGTGTGGTGTATTCTGGGTAAACGTGTCTGAACGTCATTAGCTGCATCTGGCCTACTGAGGATGAGTGCAAGGATCCGAGTCTCAGCTGGGGTTTGACGGGTGGTAAGGAGTGTAGAACTGGATGCAGCAGTACCTCTAGGATCTGCAAGCTTCCCTTCCGTCCCCTCAGCCACTCCAGCAACAAAGAGAGTGAGAGTGGCCAACCCACCCCCTCGGCAAGACAGAGCGGAAAGTTACAAAACACGATTAAATAGAATGCTAGGAAATAAGAGCTGCAAGGGGCTGGCTGTTTCAGGTTTTATGAGACCTCGCATTTAGGGCTATAGTCATAAGGTTGCAGGGGTCATTGCTTCACGGAGACAGTCTGCTGAGGGAGGTTGTAGGCATCGCCGGCTCTGAAACATCACTCCTGGCACTGGGCCAGATGCTGCTGTGCACGCCCTCCCCACCTCCATCCCACAGAATAGCCAGTTTACCCAGAGTGCTTAGTTAACTCCTAGCCTGACTTTGATCACCTCTTCCTTTAGTGAAAGATTTGCAGGATTGCTCCGGGCGCCCCACATCTGAGAAGTCACCTTGAGGCTCCTGGTGGGGGCCTGAGAAGCTGGGTTGACTCCATAAAGCTCTGAGTGATGGCAACACGTGCGTGGTAGCTGACTGAACTCAGGTTGGCTGAGCTGTTCAGCTTTCTCTTCTCTGAAATATTAACTCGAGCTAAAAGAAGGGAAAAAAAATGGATCCTTGCGGAAGGGACTTTTGTTGTCCACCTTCCTCTGTTATTTATTAACCAGTGGCTTGAAATGACTCCCCTACAATCGAAAAGTAGAAGAGATTTCAGTGGAGAGTGCCTGAAAGTGGTATCTGGACGGGTCATGCTCATTTGAATCCTCTTCGTTTTACTGGGGGCACTTACCCCTTTGTGTACGCTTTCTTATTTTCTGCAGTACGGGCTCGGAACACAGTGCCCTGCTGTGTGCTCTGCCGCTGAGAGCGCCATGCTCAGCCACATGCCTTCTTAGTCTTTGCTGTAATGGGGCATTTACTAAGCTGCTGGTGGCATCTTTCTCAACTTACTCCGTTGCTGTATTTCTCCTTATTTACAGTATGAGTGCAATTAGGAAGCGCTGGGCCCGGGGACTGAGTTCAGATCTGCCTGCCCTCTAGCAAGTGGCCTTATAGAGAGCGTGTTCATCTGCGGAGCCATCCACAGGAAAATAGGGCCTAACAGCCCAGATGCTGCTGTAATTGTGTGCAGCTCTGACCAAGAGGAAGACTGCACCCTCAGAGGACTCAGACTCAGACTGGATGGAGGACTTACATGGCAGCAGCGAGTACAGAGAAATGGTGAAAGAGTGGCGGGAGACCAAATGCAGTGTGTAGAGAGTTGAACGCTGAGCTCCTGGGTTCAGATCCCACAGAGCTTAGCTCTGTGACTTTTAGACTCACTACTCAACTTGTCTGTGTCTCTTTTGTAGTGCAGAGATGGTGGCGGTACATATGTCCTGCCAGCTAGGATGATGTGACCATGGCTGAGAAGAACTTAGCTGTGAAACAGGCACTAGGATGCTTGAAGGTCTCTGAGTGGCAGCCGTTTTATCTAGGCCCAGGAGAAAGGGCCTGGTTTCCAGGTGCAGTACTTTCACGTGATGGGGTTCATCCAGGCACAAAGCATCATGGAGGGCACATGTAGAAGTGTGTCTATCATGTTCATGTTCCCTGATCCTTGTAGAAAATACAAATATATATATATATATATATATATATATATATATATATATTTTTTTTTTTTTTTTAAGTTAAAAGTCACTTGACCGTGCTGCATATAATACATAGAAGCTTTGTTTCATCTTTGAAAATAATTCACTGGGTGCTTTATTGGCAGATGGCCCCTGGCAGAGGGGAAAGTTAGAATCCTGGCACCGTGTGAGGTCTCCACCCATTCCCACCCACTGTGGTGCTGGTCTCTAGCGTGGGGAGGGTTGGGGGAAGGGGCCAAGCTGCCCTGTTGGTAGACATTTCTTTCTGCCTGGTCCAGTCCAGCCAACAATAGGCAACAGATGTTTTTACGCTACTTTCTTTTTCATTGTGGTAAAAAATATATATATAACCTACCATGTACTGGTGTACCATTTGTAATTATATGGCTCGGTGGCATAAAATACATTCACATGTGGTCTGTCCATCACCGTCCCCAAGTCCATATTCTTTTTGTCTTGTGGACTCTTTTATCTTGCACGCATTAAACCTGGCTCCCCACGTTCCCCTCCCCTGACGGCCGCCTTTCCATTTCACGTCTGTGTGGAGTTGGCCTCTGTGGTACTTCACATAAGTGGAATCATAAGCCGGGCGTGGTGGCGCACGCCTTTAATCCCAGCACTCGGGAGGCAGAGGTAGGTGGATCGCTGTGAGTTCAAGGCCAGCCTGGTCTACAAAGTGAGTCCAGGACAGCCAAGGCTACACAGAGAAACCCTATCTCGAAAAACCAAAAACCAAAAGAAAAAAAAAAGAATCATATTTATCATTTTATGACTACTTATTTTACTTAGCGTAATGTCCCCAAGATTCTCCCATGGGTAGCACTTTGGATTTCCTACCCCTTATCCTGAGCTGAGCAGTATTCTGTTGTACTTGCAGGGTGCATTTTGTCTGTCTGTCCATCTGTTGGTGGACATGGCTGGCTCAACCATTCATTGTGGTAAATAATGCCTTTCTACACGTGGTATGCAAGTATCTTATTTGAATTTCTGTTTTCAATTTTTGGGGTGATGCAAACCAGTTTCATAATAATAGCTCCCCCGCCCTGAAATACATTAAATTTTTTCTGTGTGACTATTCTCTAAGTTATTTAAACCAACCCACTCTTATCATGCAGCTGTATTCTAAAAGATTCAAGCACCTAAATAGTGCTTTCTCTATAATTAAAACAAAAGGGTGTAACAAATACTGAAGATTTTGTGATGCATCAGATTGCTCACAAAGCTAAGTGTAGCCAACACATGTGTGTCCTCCACCAATACTGATTCTGGTAATTTTCTTTTCTGCTAATTATGAGAAATACGGTACCATTTCTGATTTTTTTTTTTTTTTTTCATTTCCTGAGCTAGAGTTGTTTGTAAGTTCCTGCTAGGTGGTGTTGCTGTGGTGGAGACTCAGTCGGTGAGAGGGTGAGAGGGGCTGCTGGGCCTTCCTCTCTTCCAGCTGCTCTCCGTTCTGAGGAACTGGCCTGCTCCTTGCTCTGCTTGCCCAGGGCAGTGTGCTCTGGTTTACATCCTGTTTACCTCCTGTTGTCCTGTGGAGGAAAACGTTCTTAGTTCTTACAGATTCATGATTCCTTACAACAAAAATTCAAGAAGGCGCTAGAAGGAATTTTCTGGCTATCTCTTGATCATCACGCCCCACAGATTTGAGCCCGCTTGATGAAGTGCTTGTTAAGGGCGGTGCCAAGGACCTGCCAAGGCTGCATCTTAGTAGAGAGTGAGTACGCGTAGACCTTCTTTTGTTTATAAACTCTGAATGCTCAAGATGCAAAGTTTTGTAGTAGAAGGTTTAAAATAAGGGTGTGCGAACCTGTACAGGCTTCTTTGCTTGGCATCCCCTCTCATTTCTATGGTCTTTTTTTTTTCCCCCCCACAGGCTGTAAAAACTGATTTTGAAATCAGGCCTACTCTGGTAGATTAAGCCAGGAGTTATATCTCAGTTGTGGCTTGGGTTTACAGGCAATAGCAACTTGAGTGCTGTGTCTTTTTTCCTTCCCGGTCATGTCCAGCCATATAATTGGGGAGCTGGCAGGCCAGTGACTAGACTGAATCTCACTTAGCTATAGCCAATAGCTAAGCTAGGGTGGAGTGCATTGGGGGCCCCAGGAGACTGAACCCCTTCAGATGTAAAGTGATAGCGAGGTTTCCAAGATGTGGTTCGGACGTGTTTCTGTAATGAATACCATTTGTCGTCTATAGAACCTCAGCTGTTGCAGCCCTAATTTTAAAAACATTGCCAGATCAGCACAATTAAATAGCATTACTCTTCAGTTATATAATGGATGTGTATTGAATGGGGAAAGTGTATAGAAATATAAAAGTTGATCATGTGGGAGGATTCACATGAGCTAATTTAAAAATTAATGCAGAGCTGGGTGTGGTGGCATACATTTCTAGTACTGTGTACCTCCTCTGCCTCAGGGCTATGTGTTAGTACTGAGGCAGAGGCAGGTGGGTCTCTGTGAGTTCGAAGCCAGCCTTGTCTGCAAAGTAAGTCGCTGGACAGCTAGGGCTACATAGAGAAACTCTTGCCTCGGAAACCCCACAAAAACAAACCCCACAAAATTTAAAGCAAAGCCACGAGCAGTGGTGCTGCAGCAGAGTGTGGGTCCAGACATAAAGTCGCAGCTTTTTGGCTTGTTGAATTCTCCATGAAGGCAGAGCGGAGTCTCTCAAAAGTGATGGTGGGTTGACTAGACTTCTACACAACAAGAGTGAGACTGAATTTCCTACCTCAGAGTCTGTCAATAATGTAAGAGTTAAAACTGTAACTCCCTTAGAGGAAAACAAAAATGAGTCACATGGCCTTGGATTTGACAATGGCTTCTTGGAAAAACACAAAAAGCTTGGGCAGCAAAAGAGTTATAAAACAGATCACTGAATTTCATCAAAATTAGAAACTTGTGCATCGAGGGGATATTATTGACAAATTAGACTTTCTCTTTTTTTTTAAGGAGTAATAATCAGAACTCGTGTATCTAGTATGTCTGTAATATCCAGAGTACATAAAGAATTCCTGTGCTCCACAAAAAGACAACCCTTTTGAAAATCGAGGAAAGGTCTTGCGTTGGCAGGTCTCTGAAGAGTGCGTTCAGACAGCCAGTGGCAAGTAAAAAGTATCAGAGCAACACTGGTCATTAAAGAAGTGCAAATTAGAACCTTGGCACCATTTAGCACCTACCTGCATGGCAGCTACTGAGAAAAAAAAATATCAGCACAGAAAAGAGCAAGGGCTCATGGGGGTGTTAGAACACTCAGATGCTGTTTGGGACTGTCAGACAGCAGCAACCCTGGCAAAACGCTTTGGTGGCTCCTCCAAAAGCTAAGGTGTACTGTCCGACTCACCAGATCAACTGAAAAGTAAGGACTTAAATGGCCACTAAATATTCACTGAGGTGCTAGTAGGAAGAGCCCAAAGATAGAAGTAACCCACATATTCACCAGTAGATAAGTGATCACACAAAATGTGGTTTGTATATGCAATGGAGTCAGTCATCAAAAAGATCATTGGAGACAGTACAAAACATTACACTAATTGAAATACTAAGGCAGACATTGGATTGCGGAGACACATCAGTTGTTAGGAGCACTGGCTGCTCTTCCAGAGGACCCGGATCTGCTTCCCAACACCCACAGTGTGGCTCAGATCCATCTCTTAATTCCAGTTCCAGGGATGCCCAGATGCTGCCTGCCCTCTTACGGCCTCTGTGGCATTTGCGTGCAGGTGGTGCACAGACATACATGCAGGCGGAATACCCACACACATATGACATTTAAAGAAAAAAAAAGGCGGATACTGAATTATCCAGGTGCCTGACATATGCAGAAGGCAAGTGAATAGAAACAGAAAAATTTTAGAAATGTTCAGGCAGAAGGAAAGGGGAATTGGGAATTATTGCTTAATGGTTACGGAGTCTCTGGGGTGATTGACTTGGTCAGAGGGGTGATGGTTGTGCAACACTGGAAGTTAACGCTGCTAAAAGGCCCAGTGGAAACTGGCTAACATCTGTAATGTGTATACGTATGCCTGCTAGAAAATGTAAGTCGGTAAAAGAGCAGACAATTTTAGTGTATCCATTGTGAGTTCAGAGCACACAGTGGGGTTTCCTGTGAAGCATTGACTGGCCGTGTGGGCTGTGAGAGTGAACAATGTGATCACGTTTTCAAAGCTTTTCTGAAGCGGATCTGTTGGGCTTCTGAGATTATTTCCAGAGCTGAGTGTTTGGGGAGAAGGGTGTGCTGACAAGACCAAGTGTGTCTGTAAGAGGAGCCAAAAACGGCATGACGGGGCGGTGTGCTCGCTGGCGCCCTTCTTGAGGATGCTGCAGTGTATGGATGAAGGTCGCCTTTAGAATTAGTTTCTCTTGGACAGACACCAGGAAGGACAGCGGCTTCCTTCCATTTTGTTCTCCTGTGGAATGCTCCTGGCTGGGGAGTTTGGTGGCAGCGAAATGGGTAGGGTGAGGAGGAGCTTGAGTCTTTTCCTTCTGTCAACCGTTTGCCAAGTTTTTGTAGACTATTGTCTGAAAGAGGCACTGTGCCAGGCCTCCTCAGTGTGCGCAAGTCTCACCGTGGCCCAGTGCAGCTTGTGTCTGGCATAGAGCTTTCTCCTTACCTAAGTAACTACACTCGCTAGGAGGAATCACAGGGCGCTGGGAGCTCACCTCAGTTTTCTTTTTGTTGCTGGGAGAAAACACCATGGGCAGAAACAGGAGAAGGAGGAGTTTATTTCTGCTTTATAGTTTATACAGTTCATCGCAGAGAAGGTTGGGAGGCAACTCCAGGCAGGAGGCTGGAGGCAGGGACTGCCTCACAGTGCCCCCTGCCTGCCTTGCTCTCCTTTGTTTTCTCAGTTTGCTTTCTCATATACCCCAGACACCTCAGGACTGGCTGGGCCTTCCCACATCCTTCATTAATCAAAAAAATGCCCCATATGTCAGTCTGACGGGGCATTTTCTAAATTGAGGTTTTCTTATCAGATGACCCTGGCTTGTGTCAGGTTGGGGGAAAAAAATAAACAACAAAATTAGCCAACACAAGTGACTTTACACACAAACACATCATTATTAAAGTATAAACTTCTTTTTTGTCCTCTTGTTTGTCCAAAGATGTTGTGTTAATATTATTACAGTATAAAACACAGTGTAAGTTTGAAAAACCTAGTCTTTAAAGAAAAAAAAAATCAATGCTTTAAAAGTCCAATCTCTTTTAAACATCCAAAGTCTTTTTATTTTTTTTTCTAGAAACAAAAGGTATCTTTAACTGTCTACTTCTGTAAAACAAAAAATAAGTTATATACTTATTTCAAAAAAGAAGAGCTAGTGTATAGCCACAGTCTGAATAAAGTAAAACCGAACTGTTAAACCCAGTAGCTTAATGTCTGGCATCTGAGATTCACTCATGATCCTCTGGAACCTAAGTGCTCGGGCAGCTCACATAGCATACCTCATAGGCTCAAACAGGCTCCTCTCCAGAGCTGTTGCTGTCCTGGGTGACCATCTAGCAGTCCTGGCATCTCTAAAAGGTGGGGTCTTCATGGCTGCACTTCACCAATGGCCTGGCCTCTGTTAAGGACTCCGCCCCTGCCACATGGTGCTAAGTCTCAGCTTTTTCCCCATGACTCCTCCCATCCTTGGGTCCCCACTGCAGCTGGGTCTGCGTCCTCACCAGTGCCTTCTCCTGACCTCTCAGCAGCTTCGCAGCAGTGTCATGTGGGAGCGGGAGACTGTGACACATTACCTAATTCAGCTTGACGCAGCTTCTGGGTGCTGAGCCTGAGGAACACTCCCTGAAGATGACTTCGGTGGTGATGCTGCGTCTCTTCTTAACCACAACTGATTTCTCAGCTCCAGCTGGCTAGACGCAGCGCGCACTCGTAATTCGGAATAGCGTGTAAGCAACCCTGACGGTGTCTTTGAAGACCTCTCCAAATTCCCTCTGGATCTTCCCAAGCCAGGCCTCCATCACCTGCACTACTCTCAGCATCACCTCCCAAGGTGCACAACAGCTCAGTAAGGTCTGAACACCCAATGGCTTTTCTGGTCAACGTTCAAAACTCCTTTGACAGTCTCCCGCAGCTCCCTCCCAGAATGATATTGACAAAAACCCACTACAGCTCCGCTGTTAATATTCTTCTCAACGGTGACTCTGAGTGACCCTATTTTAAAATCCCCCTGTAACCATCTGTACCCTTGCAAGCAACCTCCTGGTAATAAGAGGAATAGCGTTCACTTTGTCACCACAGCCCAGTAGATACAGTTAAACTGAGATCAGAGAAAGGGACGTCAAAGCTGGGAGCCAAATGTGACTGTTAAGAGTGGCGTGGGATGACCAGGTTAGGCGGTTAAGTGACATGGGAGTCGGGTGAGGCAGGCCGGTCCTTCTGGAAGGCAGGGGCTGCTGGGAAAAGTGTCTCGAGGGTGTTAGCACAGTGGCCGGGGAAGGCTGGCTTTGGGGTCGAGTACAAGATGCTCTAGGATCCAAATTCCTGAGGCTTCTATCAAGGAGGAGGAGAAAACGCTAGGTGTAGAACATCCAGGTAGGCCACTAGGTGTTCTGCCCTATCTGGGTATAAAACCGTGTCTAGTGTCCCCAGGTGACGCAGGTCACTCCCTTGACTTACTGTTTTTGTTTGTTTGTTTGTTTTTTAAGATTTATTTATTGCATATGAGTGCTTTATCTGCAGAAAAGGGTATCAGATTACATTATAGATGGTTGTGATCCACCATGTGGTTGCTGGGAATTGAACTCAGGACCTCTGGAAGAACAGGCGGTGCTCTTAACCACTGAGCCATCTCTCCAGCCCTCCTTGGCTTATTGCTGTTTTGATTGTACATCCACTAGATCGCGGAAGTTTTGAAGGCAACCTCTTTATTCTTGGGGTCATTTGAACTCAGATGATGGCTTGTACTCTTGACATCTGTGTTCAAGCCCCAGCGTGTATGAGCAAGTACATGTGTGCGCACGCGCACGCTTCTCACCTGGCTCCTGGGTCTGTAGGCTTGCCAGTATGTCTTTGTTTTGTAGAGCTTCTCCATGAACACTCTTCCAGTTATAACCGCTGCCAGCCAGTTCCATGGCATGATTTTTCCCCCCTTTGGTTTTCAAGATGTCTTAGGTTTTAGAGAGAGGATTTTATACAGCCCAGGCTGGCTGCAAACTTGCCATGTAGCCAAGGCTGGGTTCACAGCCCTGGTCCTGTCTCTACCCCCTGAGTGCTGGGATTCCAGCACTGTGCCACCTCACCTGCCGTGTTAGGCGTCTGTTTCTGTCTGGCCATGTGTTGGCACGGATTTTTGCTAATAGTCTTTCAATTTGTATTTGCAATGCTATTTTAATTTTTTTTAAATTAATGTATTTAAAAGACGTTCAGTTTTGCAGCAAGACAGATTCAGAATCCAATTGATTTTACTTGTTGATTTGAGGTGACTGACAACCTTAAAAAATTATTCATCTTCTGAGGAAATCAGGGCAGAAACAGGAATAGATAAGATCAGACTTTTGGAAGTGCCAGGCACAGACTAGTATGCCCAGTAACTTTGCATTTTCATTTTTTCACATTATTGAATTTGTATGTGCAGACTTACTTTATATTTACATAGTGTTCAATTAAAATTATTATTTTAAAGTATGGGTGTTTTGCCTGTGTGTATGTCTGCACACCCTCTGTGTGACTGGAGGTCAGAAGAGGGCACCAGATTCTCCAGAGCTGGAGTCACAGATGTTGTTAGTGTTGGAAATTGAACTCAGGTCCCCTGGAAGGTCAGCCAGTGCTTTTAACTGTCAGGCTATCTCTCTAGCACCCCCACACCCACTTTTAATAGCATGCTTTTGAACTGTTATTGGTATCTTTGTTGACCCTGTGATATCACCGAGGAAACTGTTATTGCCAGGTTGGGATAAATATGCTGATTGAACTCAGCAGGTCACATTAGGCCTGGAGCCCTATCAGGGCCCTTGGTCCAGGCCCTTTGCACTTGGCCCTGTCATTCTTACTCTTTTTTTTTCTCCCCAATTCTGGGTGTTGAACCCTGGGGTGTTTCACATGCCAGGCAAGTGCCTTTTGCCAGAGCTACACCCCCCAGCTCAGGCCTGGCATGACCTGCTGTCTCACATATTCGGTGTGTCTGATTATTTCAGTGGTAAACAATTACCTTTATAAATGAGTCAGCTAGACCCAATTCCTTGCCCATGCTGGTGTCGTGTGTTAGAGAAGTGTGTTCCTATTCTAATCACCTTTATTCCAAAGCTCTCTGTATCGGCCACTTTGGTTTTCTTCCATGGATTTTTCTGAGAGACGGTTTTGTGTTTCCTGACGGGTGATAGGCTGTCTAAGCTTTAAGATGATAGATAATGACCTTTTATTGGCTACTCTGTATCACAATCTCAGTAAGTGTTGTAGTACAGGTTATATCTGTTTCGTTTTGTAATCTAGGTAGTAAATTCAAGTCACTCCTTTTTAATCAGTACACAAGTAACCACATGACCGTCACTTTTTGGTGAGGCTGCCGATGTCCTTTTATTAACCCATTAATATGGCCACGCAACTACGTTGTTTTATTGGGTCCTTAACTTTACAGTGCTGAATAAGTCAGAATTGGCTCCACCTTAAGACTTTTTTATGCTGACTATATTTATAAATCTTTAAAAAATATATACTTATTTTCATTTAAACTACTTGTTAGGTGTTCAATTTACTGTTAAACTCATTAAAAGTGGATATTTTATGGGCTTCTTTTTTATTTTTACTCAGGCAATCCAGTTAGGAGTATTCTTTTGTTTACTTTTAGGTTGTCCTATTTTGTGTGTGTGAATGTTTCACCTGCATGCCTATGTACCTCAAGCATGCCCAGTGCCTGTGGAGTTCAGAAGTGGCTGTCAGATCCCCAGGGAGTAGAGATACAGAAGGTTATGGATCACCACGTGGGTGCTGGGAGTTGAATTCGGGTCCAGCCCCTCGTTGATGGTACTTAGAGCTCTCTGTAAATCTGTCTAACTTGCAACTGACAAATGATTCTGACGTTAGCATTGATTCTGTCTTGAAGAGGGGCCTTAGTCTCCTTAGGGCTAACGTACAACGGACAGTGTCTTTTGGGCGAGCCTGACGTTCAGTTGCCCTTTCACCCCACATCTGCATGGAGTTCCGTTGCTGTGTCAAGACCACAAGCTTGCATCTAGAACAATCTCTCTAGTTTGCCTTTGACAGACGAGTAACATAGACATACCCAGGGTCTTTTATGTTCCAAGTGCTGAAATTAAGTGAACCGAAGAGAGTGTTCACAGTAACACTCCTACTGTTTAACGTAAAAGACATAGTGGCGATACTGAAGGCATATTCCAAAATCTATTCAGTAAAATTACTTTTTTTAATTTGCATGTTTGCTTTTTTAGAACTATCACTCCCTTTTTAAATAGGAAACTCTGTTTTCTACCTTAATTTTAAAGCTAGCTTTTTTTTTTCAAAGAAATGAATTTTTTTCCCATTTATTTGGAACTCTCCTTTTTGATAACCTAAGACTTCCCGAGCCCGTAAGTTGAAGAAGACTAACTATTGTATTAGCATCATGTGTCATGCACTTCTCAGCTGTGTTAGGTCCAGGGAGAAACAGCTGTGGCTTTGTCCTTACCCACACGGCTTGTCAGCAGAGCCAGTTTGTTTTTATTTACTCAAATCCAGTTTCTCTTCCGTGTTGGCATTAACTGTGACCATGTTTTCATTATGAGAATAACTAGGCCTCTCAGCAGCTCTATACTTTCACAGATCCATTCCTCTGCATCCATGCCTGTGATGTAATGGAACCCCTGGGTACTGTGTATCTTGTTTCTTCTGTCACGAGGCACATAAGTCTGTCTGCCTTTCCAAAGGAGAAAAAAAGGAACAAAAGGAACACCATTGAGATTTTGACCTCAGACACATAATAGATAACTTGCACATCTCATCCTGTTGGGATTTAGAGAAGATGGCCAATGGAGTGACGCCATCAGATTTACAGTGGTCTTATAAAAAAAAAAATACATGCAAATATGGTATTTCATTGACTTTATAAAGCAATAAATAGATCATAAATACCACGCTTGTCATATCTTCACTATCTCTACAGTAAATACTGTAGAAAGGTCAGGCCTTTAATTCCAGGTGTGTGAACCAAGCTGCGCTCCAGCTGTGAAGAGCTTGTCACAGCCTGGTGTATTAGACAACCATGTTTTAGGACAGTGGTTCTCAGCCTTCCTAATGCTGCAGCCCTTTAGTGCCCCATGTTGCAATGACACGCACCCTCCCCCCCAATCATAAGATTTCCATTGTTACTTTGTAACTTTAATTTTGCTACTGTTATGAATCACAACATAAGTGCCTGATACAGGATCCCAGAGGGGTCAAGACCCAGGTTGAGAACCGCGGCTCTGCCTGGATGGAATTAATCTTGGGCAGGGGCTAACCAGCTGTTGAAACATCGAGCTCATTGGTTGCCTGCTCTCTACACTTCACCGGCTGTGTGGAGGTCGCAGGCCTCCTGGGCTGTGCAGGTGCACCCTCCTCAATGTCACCTTTGGGAGATGCCTTCAAGCCTTCTCTCAGCTGTTTCCCATTTGTTCTCTGGTTCTTACATGGGGGGCTCCTCTGATAAGCTCTTCAGAGGAGGTGGCTGCCTACTTGTGTGTGCTGCCCGCCAGTTCTATTGGCCTTTCTTTCCAGGTCACGGTGTTATTAACATGTGAGTTAAGTGTACAAACAGAGGTATTCAGTGTGAGTCGAATATGTAATTCTGATATTGAGATTAAAAAAAAACCAAACAAAAACAAAAACAAAAAAAACCAAGGTACAAGTCCTATGTATTGTGGCAGAGGCAAATTGTCTCAACTTTTGGCTGATAACCGGGGTTTGTTTGTAAACAACCCTAAGGTCTCCTCGTGAGTCTCCCTATGCAAGTTGAGGTGTTCTTTTTTTAGGCACTGAAAAGAGGGATTTGTTTGCATCAGTAGGAACAAGCTATTTCACAAAACCTTGTAAGATTCTTGCTACTACAGGTAAAATTAAAGGCCCCCTTCTAGCTGTTCCGTCAGGACCTTCTGAGGGCTGCTGATTGTGCCTCGGGGCTCTGCATCCTTAGCCTTGTCCTTTTTCATGTCAGTGGCTTGTTGAAGGCACATCGGCCCGTTGACAAACAGGAATATCTATTTTAAAAATTTCAAGCAGTTGAGCTTTGGACATCCTTAACTATTTAATGACTCTTCAGTTTAATGGTGTTTTTTCTAAATAATGCAAGTTATATGATTATGTACTAATTCCTAGTATAATCCAGGACTTTATTCTTATTTGAAATTTCCCAATTTTTTTTTTAAAGCGCTCATGTTTGAACAGTGCAAGTGCTCTACTGCTGATCAAGCCCCAGCACTCAACACATCCCTTATGCAGGTTTTCACTTCTTTTAAGCTCTTTGATCCCAGAACCACACACAGTGTGTATGGTTCGTTTGCGTTCTCAGTGCCCTTCTCACCGGGCCAGCCCCTTTATTTGTGTCAGGGTCTTGATGACTACATAGAGATAGACCTGGTTGAATGACCACATCCTGGACTTGGCTCCTGGACCCCACCTCATGCTGCAGTCACCTAATACCATGGCCATAGTCACCTGTGGCTGCTGGACTTTTGACTATGGTTCATCTGTACTGAGATACGGATTGTAGTACATCCCGGATCCCCAAGACTTAGTCCAAGAAAAATGTAAAATAGTTCACTGATTCTCTTTAATATGGACTATGCATTCAACTGTTAATATGTTGTTAGGGGTTAAATTATATTGTAAAATAGTTCACTGATAATGTTTAATATGGACTATGTATTTAGATGTTAATGAATTATTAGGGGTTAATTATATTATTGTAATTAACTTTACTTGTTATTAGTTAAAAGTATCTACTGGGATATTTTATTGGGCTCCCATTAATGCCTGCCAGATACTGACTTTCAGTATATTTTAAGACGGAAAATGACTGCCCTCATCTGATTCCCCTTCAGTTCCCTGAGAGACTAGAGGGATATTGAGTTTCCTAGCTGCACTACAGCATTTAATTGCAGTGGAGAGGCTGGTAATTTTCCACGCTAGACGCAGCCTAAAGCATTTTGAGCCCTAGCCTCACGGATGAACTAGTTGCTGAAGATTTTAGTGGTGGAGAGAGCTTTCAACCATCGCAACCTGCAGATGGGCCTCACATACTGAGGATCACGACTGCCGTTGCTTTACTTATTTCTTTTGCTCCTTTGTTTGCAGTGCTGGAAAACTTTGACCAGACAATTGTCTGCCCCACCTTCGGCTCACTGGAGAACCAGCAGGATTTCCGAACTCCAGAGTTTGTAAGTACTTCATCTTAAATTGTCTTTATTGGACACCAAGAATTTCTTTGAAAAAATGAATTCTACTCTCCCGTGGTTCAGCCTGGCATAGGACTCCTCGGTGACTGGTCCAGTCTTTGGGTCTCTGCAGAGCAGGTTACTTGCACTTGAGCCCTGGGCTTGAGTCCATACTGTGTGTGTGATTACCGGCAGGAACTCATTCCGTAGTAAAAGAGTGAAGAGAATGTTTGTGAAATGTCCTGCTTTGTTGCCTGAGTCTGTTGCTGTTGGTTTCTGCTCTCTGTGACCTTGGCAATCAGTCTTGACCGAGCAGGGACAGTGCTCTGGCCAGGGCTGTTGTTCACCCCGGAGCAGCCTGTTTCTCGTTTCCTTCCTTCCATCCTCCCATCCTGGTAGGGCTGGGGATGTTTTATTGCGTCCTCCTACCAAGAGGGAAACTAGTGTTCCCACTCAGTCAGACACTGAGGATGAGCCATGGTGCCTACCCTCAAGGAATTAAAAGTCGTATTAGATGCCACTGTGATTTTTAATCAGTGCCTTGTCTGGAGAAAGTTAAGGACGGAGGATGTCTTGCAGAGAGCATGCCTTTCAAACAGATTTTATATTGGGCTCCGGAAGTGCTTGGCTCTGACTCATGCCTTACTGTGGCACCAGAGAAGAGGGAAGGCATGGCAGCCTTCATCCGCATCACCCAGTGTTCTCCTCACTGTAAATGACTTTGTCTGCCATTTGCTTTTACGATGTGTGTGTGTGTGTGTGTGTGTGTGTGTGTGTGTGTGTGTGTGTTGGTTTAATTTCAAAGTGTGATATACCTTCAACAGTCCAGTAGTTGGAGTGTGACTGCATCTCTGATTTTGTGCGACTCATCTCTCTCACTCTGTATGGATCGCCCACTCTATTGAGCCATGAATATAGAGACCAAAAGTACTCAAGACTGACAAGGATTGCATACAAAACTGTACCCACAGTGCCATTTTCATCTCAAGAGTGAGGCTCTTGCAGTGTCCTTGCAGATGGCCTGCTGTGAAGATCAATGCGCTGTAGTGCAGAGACGTGGCACTCAGTGACTCCTGTCACAGTCAGGGTGAGTGTTGGTGAAGGGGAACTGAGAGTGCACTCCTTTGTCCCATGTCGTGAAGGGCAGAGCAGTTGGATGAAAAAGCAGAGGACGCTGGCACAGACACAGAGAGCCTCTCGACTTTTCTCCTTCCAGCCAGATTTTAGTTGAAACATAACTAAGGTACCAAGACTAGCAGCAGCAAGGTGATGGGCGCCCGATAACACTTGCACTTCACAGCCATGGTGCGCATTAAAATGAAAGCTCCCTCAGCAGCTGATAGTACGCCGAGGTGTTGGCGCCTGGCTCCCCTCGGCAGTGGCTCACAGATAGCACAGATAAGCTGTCCATCCTCTTCCACCATCAGCGTTAGATTCTTGACTTTTACGCTTTTCATTTTCAAAGTTAGAAGACTGTCAGCTCCGATGACCACAAGCAGAATCTGGGATCGCCGACTACGGCTGTCTCAGAGAAACTTATGACAGCTGTGGTTCTGAGAACTTAGACACTGAAACCGGAAAGAATCTTCATTTCAATTTTTTACCGTTGGGCCTCAGGAATTCCTGCCAGTCATTTCATTAAGACTATAGTGTTGACACAGTATATACGATCGCCCTATAGGCACACTTGACAGCACACCTCTGTGTCCCTGTCTACCAGTTAGTTTTTGCCATCTTGACCCAAACCAAGACACAGGCGCAGAGAGGGACTCTCAGCTGAGGAGTCGCCTTCATCAGAGCAGTCTGAAGCTATGCCTGTAAGGCGCTTTCTTAATTGCTAATTGATGGAGGGACCCCAGTCTTCAGGGACCTCCCTAGCAAGTGGGCATGGGTTTAAGAAGAAAGAGAGCTGAGCAAGCCAGTAAGTCGGCCTCTGCTTCAGTCCCTGTCTTAAGTGTCCTGTCTTCCCTCAGTGATGGACTGTTACCTGGAAGTCTGAGGTGAAACAAACCCTTTGCTTTCCAGGGTGTTTCTTATCAGTGTTCTATCCCAGCAGCAGAAAGCCTGGTTACCTAACTGCCTTTGTCTACACGTTCTTCTCATCCAGGAAAGAATTATTTTTAAAAAACATTTTTACGTTTATTCTTTGTATGTTGCATATATTGCATATGTATCATATGTGTATGTGTATAAACATAACACATATAATATATTTGATTATAATCCACTCTCTGTTTCCCCTTCAGCTCCTCCCTGACTTACTACTATGATATCTCCCTCCCAATTTCACTTCCTCTTTTTCTCAACCTACTGAGTCCAGTTTGTTCTTCGAATACAGTTCGAATACAGGTGTACAGTTTGCCACTGGAGCGTGGACAATTTTCAGGGGGTGGGGCAGGTCCCTAAAGGAAATGACTGTCCCTCAGGCAGCAGCCACCTGCTAGTAACTCTTCAACCAGCGTGGGGCTTGAGGACAGGTCTTCATGTCCCAGTGCCTCACACCCAAGTTCTTGTGAAGCCTGCAAGTAGCTGCTTGTATTTGTTTCCCAGCACCACTGTTGCCAGTACTCCTGGCCTGATAATAAACAGATGCTACCACACGCAGTCTCCACAGTAAACAAACAGGGTGTAGAGGGAGGTCCCTTGAGAGTGGGACCCTCTAGGGAACCGCATGGTCTGTTTAAGAGAAGGCTTTTATATAGGCAGCAGGTTGTAGTGTTAGGGAAGACAGAGCGCTGCTCTTAGAAGCAAGTGGTCTGGGATAATGCCAGGGCATCAGGTAAGTTGATGACAACAAGCTACTTAAAACCAGGGCGATGATGGGATGTGGGAGCCAGAGGCCCTCATGGCAAAACAAAGTTGCAATCCATAGGGGGAGGGGAATAACAGAAGTTGGACAAGTCAGTTTTCTGTTTGGGGGTCTCTTTTGTTTTGTTTTGCTTTTAATTTTTTTCCATCTGGCATTTTGCAGTTTTCTGAGTTGAAGAAAAAGCACACAGTATATGCTCAGACCTTATTATCAGATGGCCAAGATTTTAGGCGGGTTGAGAGCTGGTGTTGTTTACGTAACTGTGTTTATCTAGTTTTTCAACGGGGAGGAAAGAGATTGCTTTTCAGGTTACTTCCTTCTGTAGATCTGTTTCAAAGCCGTGTTAGCTGACTTAGCCTAGGCCACTGGAGCTAGAGTGAGTGGTACCCTCACGTGTACCGTGATTCTCAGGCCGTTGCAGAGCCTACGTTAAGTTGAGCAGATTGACACCCCTGTCGCTGCCTACGACTTGTGGGCAGTAGCAGCTCCATTGCCCTCCACTCTTTTTCCTCGCACCTCCGCTTTGCTGCTGCCTCACTGTCCCACACAGGTGCTTGCCCTTTGCACAGGTGCATCCTTTGCAGACTGAAGGCCTCAAGTCAGCCAGAATGCTATCATGATGAACAGAGATGCAGGCACAAGGCACGTGTGTTCTTCCTATGTCACACCTGTGGAAGGTGGGGACATGTGGAGACTAGAAATGATGACATATACCCACGGTGGGGTAAGGCAGATGTGTTGGGAGGGAGTCAATATGATAAGGATGTGGTTAAACACGCTTTACAGAGAAACTTGGTGATTTTCTATGGTAAGAAGCCATTTTGGTCCTGCTGCAGTTTTGCAGAAGTACAGTCAAAATAGTTAACATCTCATTAGGAATGTTTTCCCCCACGCTGCTATCTTTAGAAAGCAAACTTGTTGGTACTGGTATTGGGAGGGGCACATGTGCCATGGCACTCACTCGTAGATCAGAGGAAGCCCATCTTTGTGAAGTCAGTTCTTTCAGGCGGCCATGTGTTCATGTCAGGCAGCAAGCAGCTTTACCCACTGAGCAATGCTGCACCTTGCAGAGGGGTCCCCCATGCTGTTTTATTTCTCTCATTATCATGTATTCTATCAATGAAGCTCAATTCGCTGACATTATAGTATCTAAAGCAATTAGTTCATGATCTACAGAAATGGCAGCTGTGTGAGTGATGTCTGTCATTTAGAGCATGAGTGAAGAAAGGCATGGAGGGCTGTGGTTCTGGGGATGGGTGAATGGTGGAAATGATGCTGGGAACTGAGAGCCTGAGCCTCAGGTCATCTAGGAGAGTGAAGACTTAGAAGTAGAGGGTGAGGTCGATGAGATGGCTCAGTGAGTAAGGGCACCAGCCTCCAAGCCAAGGTAACCTGGCTTTGATCCCCAAAGCCCAGGTGGGAGGAAGAGAGAACTGACTAGGTTGTCTAGACACACACACACACACACACACACACACACACACACACACACACACACACACACACACACACACACACACACCGTCGTCGTCATCGTCATCATCATCATCATCATCATAAATGTAAAAATAAAACCAACAAACAAACCCAGATGCTATAAAAGTAGACTACAGATTATAGGCTTAGATTTTTCAAAAACCTACTTTATTTAGGGTTCTTAAATGCTTCTACCTCCCTTCCCACCACCCAAGGAAATGTGGACTTTTTAGACATAGTTCCTTAGGGCAATTCCACTGTGCATCGTCAGGATACCAGCAGTCCAATCCAATAGCAAACACCAAACAGCAGTAGGAATCAGCAGCTGCACGATCCAGCAGAAGCAACAAGGCTCTGCCCAATCAGCCCGAGTCAGTGGGAGTGGCCAGAGTCAGCCAGAGTACCGCGAGAAGTTCTCTGGAGCGCCTCTCTCTGGGAAGCGAAGACCCGCAAAGCGACGTTTTGCAAGTCAGAGTGACGAAAAAGCATTCTCACTGCCTGTGGGCTTCTATTTATAATCTGAGTCCTCACGAGGATGTTTTTGCAGCTGGAGAGGTTGTAGAGAGGGAGAGACTAGGGAAAGCCACGAGGAGGGTCTAGGATTTCTTGGTAGCAGAGGGAACAGAAGGTAGCTGATCCCGTCGGCAGCACCATAATATCCCTCAGACATGGAGAGAAATGAGAGAACGTGTCAGTGAGGGTGTGAAGAGGGCTGAGTGTCTCTGGCAGGAGGAAGTGTGATATATTTTAGAGAAGACGGGAGCACAGTGATTAGAAAGGGACTGGAGGGGCTGAAGGGGGTACCTCTGGGGTCTTTATGACATCGGAAGAATGTGGTGCTGGCCAGAAAGGACCGGAACCTTTCTAAGGGATGGCAGTGTCTTTATTGGCTATGGCAGTTAGGGCATGGAAGGGCGAGAGCAGCAGGAGCTGGGAGAGATGGGGTGGGCAGCGCATGGCAGAATTTTCAGCAGCCAGGAGCAGCATCTGGGAAGTAGACGCTCTGTTCTGAGAGCTCTCAAGGCTCTGATCACATAGCCCTATAAGGAAAGGAATCTCCTCTTGAGAGGCCGACTGGTCTGAAAACGTGTAAAAAGTCAGTTTTAACCTCTCTCTGGTGTGGGGTTGTTCTGAGAACAATCTACCAGAAATCGTGTTTGCAGATTTTGTTTCCAACAGGGTAGGTCAGGGTTCGTGTTTCAGAGCCAGGCATGAGGGCTCATATTTTTAGTGCCAATACTTGGGGAGCAGGAGGATTGCTAGGAGTAAATTCCAGGCTAGCCTGTCTCTCCCAAAAGCCAAAAGCCAAAAGCCAAAAGCCCAAAAAAAAAAAAAAAAAAAAGCCGAACAGCAAATTCAAGGATTTTAATCATTTTTGCTTTTCTCCACCCTTGCTTTGGTTACTTCTGAGGCAGCTGGATCCTGGAGCTATTAAAAATGACTTATTTTACTGCCAGCCTGTGGTCTTTCTGGCTAATCTCTCAAGTCAACTAAAGTCTTACTGTCTTTCTCCAGTTTCAAGATCAGTACCTGTGGGAGTGATGCAGGACCATCCCCTCACGTGTCCCCTCACGCATCCCCTCAGGCATCCCCTCACTCGGATGCACAATCTTCTGTGTAGAGAGAGAGAGATAGGATGTCTTTGTCCTGTGTCTTCTGCAGTGACCACTCAAAACAGGAAGAGAAAAGGACCTCAGTGCCCCCAATCCCAAGCAAACAAACAAAGGAATTTAATATTTAACTTGACAGAAGGACTCTCATAACAGGAGTGAAATCAAAGATGAGCACGTTAGAATCTCTTACTTGGACCATTTTGCTGTGGCTGGTATTCACAAGGTGTTTCAGCATCGCAAGGATACTGTGCAGTCAGGGGAAAAGGTGATGAACTGTGTACGCTGTCTGAATATGGAGGGACTCTCGCTCTGTGCGGCTGGTCCAGAGCCTGATTTTTATGAATTACTAGCATGGAGGAAAATGAGCAGAAATAGGCAGACTTGCAGAGACGCCATTCAGAAATTCTGAGTTACGTCTGTGGAATACAGAAAGCCTGTTCCAGGGAGGTGGTAGAAATTAGACTACAGGGGCAGCCAGGCCACGCCCATTGGAGCCAACGTAAAATACTACCAAATCCCATTCTCAACATTCTGGAGCATTCTAATTTTTTTTTTAATCATTAATTTAATCTTAGGAGACAGAGGCACGCAAATCACTGTGAGTTCGAGGCCAGCCTGGTCTACAAAGTGAGTCCAGGACAGCCAGGGCTATGACACAGAAAGCCAGTCTCAGAAACCCTGCCCCCCAAAAATCATTAAAAATTATTTTTAAAAAAATTTAAAAGCCAGTCCTGTTAGTCCTGTTGGCACAAGGCAGTAGTCCCAGCCACTTGGGAGCTAAGGCGGGTGGTTCCCAAGTTCAAGGCCACTCTGGATAACTTAAAAGAGATTCTGCCTCAAAATAAAAGGTATAAGGATTAGCTCAAAGAGAGAGAGAGAGAGAGGCCTGCCTACCACGCACGTCACTCCCGGTTCAAACCCACCCCTGTACACTTTTCCCCACAACTCTGAAGTGAGTAAAAGTAAAGTCCAAAGTTATGTCAGCAAATGCATAGTGTGACAGTATAGAGTAACTGACTGGTTGCTTTTGAGTCCTGCCAGACAATGAAGCAACAGCAGTAGGCCCCACGGGGGGGAAGGGGGGGGGTTTAAGGGGGGTGGGGGGGGGTGGGGGGAAGCCAGCTCCCTGTAGGAGGTCACAGAGCAAACAGGCTATCAAACTTCTCTGTGATGGGAGGTTAGCCCCAGTGAGCGGCCACAGGTGTCCAGGCTGCTCAAGAGTGGTCTTCGTAGTAGTGCGCCTGAAATGTGCCTTGGGATCTGAGGCCTCAAACCAAAGCCCCAGAGAAGAGTCACAGTGCTCCAGATAGGGGGGAGCTTTCTGGCTGGAGCTGCACGTCAGCTAGGGTGTCCAGAAGTGGGGGTGCCGGTTTGTGGAACCACAGTGACTAGTCTTGAGGTAACATAGGTGATATAGGTGCCAGGGGATGACAAATGGGATATTTTTCAAAAAGTGGGAGGGGGAGGGGGAGGAAGAGGGAGCAGAGGGGGTGCACATTGATTTAGGGAAGATATTGAGCACAGACCAAACTGATGAATGGTGGGTGTGTCAAAGCCGGAATGTTCGTCTCCTAGAATGTTACAGAAGGTCTCTAAGTATGCTGTTTATGAATGTTAGGAAGAGGTCAGAGGTCACCAGGAACCAGCGTGAGGCTGGTCGTCTCAGCAGGAACAGAATTCCAGCCTGGGTATGTTAATTTTTTTTTAATGGAGTTAATTAGACAAGTAGAGTGGGTGAAAGCACATGTGTTCATTTTCTTTGAATTTAGTAAGGGAATACAGAAACAAACAAACGAACAAAAGCCCTGCCTCTAAATACAAAAATGAAACAGTATAGTCCTGGAGATGGCATTTACCAGGTAATCGATCTTAGGAGGAATGCGGGATAATGGATGGAAATCAGTTTACTGAGGAGACAAATCAATATGGAGCAAGGTGAAGGCCTGCCCCCTGTTCATAAGCAGAGAGCACAGCAGTGGAAGCTGAGGGCTGATGGCGTGGGACGATGGGGTGCTGGGCTAATTACGCGTGGTATGAGCAGGACACGTGATGAGGGTGTCGGGAAGCCAGTGGGAATCCAGGCTGCATCCACGCCTGTCCCCGGGGAAGACAGCACCAGGTCTCTGCTCAGGGTCAGCGAAGCCACCTCCCATTCTCAGTGCTCCCCCTTGGAAAGGGAGCACATTGAGAGGTGGTTCCTGATAACTGCAAGAGTGTGACATCATCAGGCAGTGGCAATTGGCAGGTAAAGACACAAAGTAGAGAGGGTTGGTTTTTTTTTTTCCTTTTCTTTGTTTTTTAAAATAAAAGACAGTTCATTTTCAAGGTATTTTTAACATTTAAATTAGGTAGGGGTGTGTGGTGTGTGTGTGTATGTGTGTGTGTGTGTGTGCATGCACACAGGTACCCAAGGAAACCAGAAGCCTGGCATCCCCTTGAGCTGTAGTTTCAGGAAGGTGTGAGTTGCCCATTGTGGGTGCTGGGAACTGAGCTGGGGTCCTCTTGGAGGGTGTTCTCCTTAGGAGCCACCTCGTCAGCACTGTGAGTGAGTGGAAGGCAAGGATAGCGGAGAGACTGCACTCCAGGAGGAAGGCTTCTCCCCGTGGAAACACTTAACCCCCCAGCGGCGTTCCGATGCGGTCAGATGACCAGGGCCAGATGGGGATGATGAAGATGTGACACGGGATGGGTCAGTGGGTGGGAGGACAGGCCATGGACGGCTCGTGTAGAGCGGGATGCACTTGTGGGACCTGTGGGGTGGTGAAGAGTGGGAGCGGCTGTGAATCCCCTTTGTGTCTTCATTCAGTGTGGCTCGTTGATGCATCTGATTGATTTCATTTTTTTTTTCCCCACTCTGTCCTGATCAGCAGCCGAATTACATGATTGGTTAAAATCCTCTTCTCCTTGTTCCGCCTGGTTTTTACCCCTTCCTTGTCAGAAATCCATGACTGTCAATGCCCTGTGCACCCTGCCTCACAGAGCGTCACATTGGACATTCAAAGCGAGCTTTCTGTTGTGTGGGGATGTCAGAATTAAATTAACAAAAACATGTCGAGGAAGGCCGGAAGCCCTGGGCATATTCTGAACAGTTAGGATGTCTATTTACGGTGGAGCTCATCTGATTAGAAGGCATCTGGACGCACAGCACAGGAGCGCCCATGGAAAGCTAGGAGTCTCCTGGCCAGCAACCTGACCGTGCTATGACCTGCAGCAGCATGGATGTGCAGATGCGATAAAAATGTAAAGAGAAAACAGGGGCATGTGGGAGTGTGGGTACACTAGGAATCACAGGATTTCTTATAAAATTAAAGAGGGACCAGTGGGATTGGTGCCATATTTTCACTTTACAAAATCTCCTAATTTATAAAGGTTCCCAGTTAACTGTAGGTTTTGTTATTTCATCAAATAGAAACAAAAGGTGAGCCTAAGTTTTAAATTCTCTTTCACACTTTGTGTGTGTGTGTGTGTGTGTGTGTGTGTGTGTGTGTGTGTGTGTGTGCGCGCGTGCATGCATGCACGCACGTGCACACATGCCGTATGCGTCTTGCTGTGCATGTTGGGGTCACCCACACACTCTGAGCCATCTTGTGATGCTATTAAAAGTCTTAGGTATTCTTCAGTGAGTCTGCTGAGAAACAATAGACACATTTTTACCTAGAAAGCCCAAATGCATTTGCAGTTCCTTCCAAGTCACTTTGTGAGATATAGACAATTGTGACCTGATAGATTGTAATTACCACAAAACAGCACCATCAGTGCTGGAACATTCTCTTTCATGGTGTTAACATTAATTAGAACATATCAAGTCTGGACCCGAGTTGTTTTCCGGGGTAAAATTTGATCTCAGTGAAGTGCCCAAAAAACAGAACAGGCCATCAGATTTACCAGGCGGCTTGGTGGGGCTTTTGTGTCACTCTGTTCCACGCAGCGTCAGAAGCTTTTTGTGGGTGGTTTATAGACAGGGTCCTACCATTAGCCCAGGCTAGCCTTAAGCCTGCAGTCCTCCTGCCTCAGCTGTCTGACTACTTAAACCACAGGCAAGCACCACTGTACCCTTAAACTTTATGCATATTTGCTGTCAATACATGAAGTGTGAAATAGGGATAAAGAAAAAGGTGAGAACAATGAGGGACTTCTGAGCTTTTAAAAAACATTTTTACATCCTCTTAGGAACTGGCTTTTTGTTTGCTTGCTTGTTTGTTTGTTTGTTTGTTTTTTGTAGGCAGAAGCTGTTCTAATAGCCGCAGTAGGAAGTGAAGCCTCAGATGGACCTGGGGCTCTGGAAGCCTTCTGTGGCTCTCGGTGGCTCTGCCCTCTGGCTCCCATCAGCAGCTTCCTTTTTGCTTTTTCCACTTCCCTTGTACAGAAAAAGCAGGGCAGTCAGTGGTAGGCTTCCTCGCCAGCTTGTGGTGCAGCGGCTGCGCAAGGATGGAGAAAGTGTGGGCAATGTGTTTCATAAAGTTACACAGGGAACAACAGCCTTGGCTCAGTCAGTGGTCGTGGATGCTTGGCACACTGCAGGCGAAAGCACTGTGTGGACATTGCTCAACCACCTATGCCACTTTCCTTTAAAGTGATGTCACTCTGTAGGTATCAGAAATTGGCCTCGTTCTTAAGGAACAGGCTAGATCATCAATAACTTGTATCCCTGAGAAAGTATACTTATTGGTTTTTATATATGGACCAAATTAACAGTGGGTTGGGAATTAATTATAACCAGCAGCATTCTAAAATGCCAGCAGCACAACTGGCCAATAAATATATTGAGTGAGCCCTTTCTAAAACTCACTAATAGAATTTTTAATGAATTAGGAATAAGGCCCATTTAAATTATTCAGTTTTGAATCAACCACTACCAACCTCGCTAAACTTTGTAGTAAGAATTTATTCATCCAGTCATTCAGTATTTATTAACCCATGTGCTCCGTGGGGAAATGGAGTGCATCTCAGAGGTTTTCCCTCAGGGCCAAGAGTGGGCACAGTGTCTACCTCTGTGTCAAGTCACTATCTGTGCAGATGCTGCTGACTGGCTGGTGGCTGAAGGTCGGTCTCTGAGGCCTATTGGAGTCGTAGGTTAAGTCCCAGTGTGCACAGAGTGCTGCCTGTGCCTTAGGTTTCCTAGATGATGCTCTAAACATAGAAAGGACCACATGTGCTCTCCTTGCTCCTGGCTGGAGGCCGAGCGTGTTCATGTAAGCTTTACAGAGATAACATACACTGTGCCCCTGGCTGCTTTTGCAGGAAGTAGTAATATTCCTCAGCTCCTTTGTTCCTCCCACCCTTCTTTCTTGAAGCCAATCTCCCTTCAGCATTGTACCACCCACTGGTACCCACTCTTGTGGGCACCTTTAAAAATGCACACCGGACCATTCCTTTCCTTACGTGATGCAAAGCGGAATTTCTCTCCTGGCCTTTATCTGCCTAATTATAAAATGTCACCGGGTAAATGGGGGATTAATTTCAGTTTATTTATTTAATATTTATGCGTTTAATGTTTTTGTAAGTCTCCTGGGAAATGCAATGAAATGGTGGCATAGTCTGTGTCCCCTTGGGGCATACATTCTAGAGAGAGACAGACATTAATTAAGCCATTATACAAATAGCTCAACAATTAGAATTATCAGACATGACATTTAAGGAGAGGTAAGGCACTCTGAGCTGTAAGGGAGGAAACCTCAGCAAGCAGCCGTGGGAAGGCCCTTGAGACTTTGCTGTGGGAGATAAAGGAGAGTCTAGAAAAAGGACCTATGGGCACAAAAATGAGGAAGCATCCACGGACATCCCTGAGCTCAGGTGCAGCATCACTGGCCTGGACTCTCAGCTGCGCAAGTGCAGCATCATCACTGGCCTGGATGCTCAGCTGTGCAGGAAGATGTGAAGCAGGAGGATTTGGAGCTCACGTGGTTCCAAGAGTCACAGAAAGACCCTCAGCCTCATCTCAAGAAAGCAAACCAAAGACACAGAAACTTCAAATAAACAATCTGGTGGCTGCCTTAGGATGGAGTTGCTTGTTTTCAACATCATCTACAGTAGCTCTTGCAAACCAGCAAGAAGAGACCATTAGTACTGACTTTTGGCTGCTAATTATAAGACTTTAACCGAGTGGTTACAGTAAATATTTTTACTGGACTATGTTACCTCAAGTCAGTGCAACAAGTATCCTCGGAACCACTTCTCTTGGTGTTACAGGCTAAGAGCAAAACAAGTTTTCCCTTCAGTGTTATATAGTCCAATTACACTTATCAATGGTATACACACAAATACATGACATTATGCTACGTATGGATGGCATCATACTGTGGTAATTTATATAATGCAAAGTTAGAAATATCGTGTAGAACCATAGCTCTCAGCTTTTATGGTCTTAATATTTTACACTCAGTAGAGTGTGCCCATGTAGTGATCAGTGCACTAGAACTTAAAACAGAAATTCAACACATTTACTAATCAATTTAAACATAATCAATAATAAACCAAAGATTGGCAGTGTAAATTAATATTGAAGCATGTTAATGTACATTAGCATATTTTAATATAGAACATCTTTTTTTTTCCTAAAAACATAATATAGCAGGAGAAATGTCCTTCTGTGTATTTTGCATCTCCGTGTTAGAGTAGATAGGTTTTCATGTTTGATTATATATTACAGTATATATTACAGATTAGCAGCACTTACAAATGTTTACTTGTTTCTTTATACAAAATGAGGAAAAAAACATCACCTTTTATAACATTACCTTAAGTCTCAACAAAAAGCCATTATTGGGAAGCTATCAGATGGCCGTGGTGAATGCTAAGTTCTAATACTTGTTTGAAGCTTTAGGATATGGTCGTTAATAACAAATGTTTTCTTGAAAGTATCTGCCAACTACCTAAGTCTTTTGTAAATTTTTATTACTTAATATAATTTACTTAATATAATATAATATAATAAACATCCTGATTATTATCCCTTAGCTCTTATCTTCTCATTTCTACCCACCTCCCTCCCTCTTCTACCCTGTTCTCCTCCCCTAGACTGCTGACAGAGGGGCCCTCCTCCCCCACCACATGGCCACAGCCTATCAGGTCTCATCAGGTTAGCCTGCACCCCTTCCTCTGTGTGCCCGCAAGGCCACCCTGCAAAGGGGCAGTGACTAAATCATGGGCCCCAGAGTACATGTCAGAGGGTCGGAGGCAATCTCCCACGACCCCCAACATGGAGAGTTAGTGTTGTGCCTAAGTCTTTATAACCAGGTTTTGATCAATTTCTGTGGAATGGAGTGTTTGCTGGTGCCGGGAGAGATTTCAGCACACACGTCAGAAGCACTTTTTCTGGAGCTGTCAGGAACCTTTTGTGTGTAGATAGCTCTGTTTTATGAGAACTTCTTGCTTTGCTCCGCATGTTAAACAGCTGCAAAGTGCGTGTGCCAGTTGGTAAAGCTGGGCACAGTTACTCTGCCTCAAGGGCGTGAGTGTGGGTAGGACGTGGCTGCGGCACAGTGGGGCCGCTGTGTGTTCAGTAAAGCAGTGGTTTTAACCCTTCACCACTTTTTCTCTTAAGCCTTATTTAATTTTATAGATATGGGTATTTGGCCCATATGCACGTCTGTATACCACATGCGCACATGGGGCCAGAAGATGGCATGGGATCCTCTGGAACTGCAGATAAGGAGGGTTGTGTGGGAATGTGGGTGCTGGGAATCAAACCCAGGTCCTCTGGAAGAGTAGCCAGTGCTCTTAACCCCTGAGCCGTCTCTACAGCCCGCCCCGTAAGTGCTGACTCACAGATGTTAACAGAAGACAGACAAACAACGTCTTCTATATTATAGAAGTGTTTTTGGCCTTTCGGATCCCCTCCCCCAAAGGGTCAGGCGTCTCTAGAGGTGGGTGGGACACGCACGCAGTGGCTTAGAAAACAAGGAAGAACTGGGATTTGGGTAGGTGGTGAGAGAACGTTACACGAGCCAAGGAGTCGAGGTAGATGACAGTCAAACCCCTGCTTAGAAGAGATGAGGTTAGACCGGATAGTTAGAACAGGGAGAGCTGTTCACAGTCTGTCGGTTACAGTCAGACCAGCAGGTGTCTTTGCCCTCGGGACTTGAGCATATTTAGGCGCGTTCCTGTGTGGGCAGGGTACGGGGTGCACCAGAGGGCAGAGAGTGTGCCCTGTGAACTGTGATCCAGCTGCTGAGAGCCCAGCACAGGCTGCGTGCTGCCGCACTGGGGGACCCGAGGGTTAAGGAGACGGCTTCGGAAGGAGAAGTGAGCTGAGAGAGCCAGAGCCGACGGTCCGAGGTTATCTGCACAGCGTGTTATAATAGCTCCACTCCCTGCTAACGGCATTGTTAGAGAAACGGACACAATCAGGGTGTTTTTGTGAGAGGTCCCTTATAAGACTTTTCTGCCCACCCCACCCCCCCAGAAGGATTGAGAATGCTTCCTTTTCTTCTGATAACAGAACTATATTATTAAGCACGGTTTCCCTTTTGTACTCCTGCCAGGAGGCTTCCAGCCAGTTCTTATGCTAGGATCACGACAGTTGAAGTTGTCCCAATGGCTAGTACATTTTCTTCCCACCTATCTTCTCTGACCCCAACCTCCTCCTTTCTGTATCCATTCTCCATGACAGCGATATGCCGCCTTTTTTTTTTTTTAAGGGGGCTGGAGGTGGCTCAGCAGTTAAGAGGTCATACTGCTTTTGCCGAGCACCTGGGTTCAGTTTGCAGCACTTGTGTCTGTAACTGACTCCAGCTTCAGGAGAGCTGAGGAGCCCTTCTGCCTCCCTGAACCGCAGGTATAGGCAAGCACTGGTGAGCTGCCTGACAAGGGTGCTGTCCTCTGCAAGAGCAGCAACTGCTTTTAACCTCTGAGCCATCTTGCTGGCTCTATTAGAAACTCGTTTCTTTGGAGCATTTAATTTACAGAACACCTCTAATAATTGAGTGGGGTTTTATAAAGTTTTATTTCTCTTCCTCCCTGTGATGCCTTTCACGTTTTCCTGCCATTGTTATGAACGAGTTGTTAGGGCTGCACGTTATGGAAATACCATCCTAGCACAGCCATCAGCGCTGCTGCTGCTTCTTTTTTTAAAAAGATTTTAAGATTATTATATATACAGTACTCTGCCTGCATGTATACCTGCAGACCAGAAGAAGGCACCAGATCGCATTATAGATGGCTGTGAGCCACCATGTGCTTGCAGGGAATTGAACTCAGGACCTCTGGAAGAGCAGACGGTGCTCTTAACCTCTGAACCATCTCTCCAGCCCCATCACTTCTTTTAATACCACCTTTTGGTTGAAGGGGGGAAGTAGCATCTCTATAGAACATCATCCAATGGATGCTGGTTGGCACGGACCCTTTGCTCTCTTGGGCTCTGGGTTTTCCTTCCTGTTGGTTTGAATGAAAGTAAAACATCAATTGCCAAGTAGAGGTCAAGTGAGATCATTGTGGCTTGAGAAGTCTCTAGGGCATAGAACAATTGGGGGAGGGGAGCACCCCTGCTCAGGACCCTGGAGCTGACAATAACACAGTGCCTGCTGCTCTCTCAGATAACATGCTTACCACAGACGTCTTGCCACCTCAGGAAAACCCTTAGATGACTGTCAACCTCACGTCACTAGAGGAGGTGAAAGATCGCAACCTTGAGGGAATCTGTGGAAGAATTACCCAGGTACCCAGGGAAGATGTGAAGACTAACTCAGCTCACAGTCTGGATAGCTGTATTAGGAAACTATTCGTTCTCAGCTGAGGAACCTGCCGTGCAGTGGCTCACTGTTTAAGACTGTTGACCTGCGAACTTATTGATGTGAATGATGGAGCCAAGGGGGCAATCCGTAGCCATGAGCTTGGTGAATGGCTCTACCAGTGTGTTTAAGATATAACCAATCATATATGTTTCAAAAGCAGCTGAAATATGGCTAGTAAAGAAGTTGCTCCCGAAGACCAGGCATCCTACAACTCAACTTCTAGGTAGAGTACCGTGAAATCACACCAAGACGGAAGCTAGGCGCAGTGCCATTCTGGCTCTACCTGATCCCAGACTATAAGACAGGGGAGCCAGTCTTGAAAAAGTTCGGAAATGTAATTTAGGGCAGCCGTCTTGTTTAAGGTGGAAACCCTATCCAGCATTCTTCAGAAGAGGGTATAAACTAAAATTTGAAGTGGATTCAAAGTTTTATGCAAGTGGATGAAAGACGAACCCAGACACACTGATGTGTGGGGATCTGAGACCTCGGGAGCCTAGCCTCTAGGAGAGACAGCGCTTCTCTCAAACAAGTTCTCTTGTAGCACCCATCGCTAGCCTGTACCTTATCCAGTGGGACGTAGTTTATCCCTCACAGTACTTTTACTAACACTAGCACCAAGAGCTGAAAATAAAATAAACAAATGACAGTTTACTCTAGAGTGGGAAATTATAAAAAAGAGCTACAATGGGCACTTTCACTTTTTCTTTTTATTGTTTGATGCTGCTTTGCAGTTTTCTTATTTTTTTAAGACTAAACTGAGATTTCCTCCCTGCCCCCTTCCTCCAAGGTAGGAAAGACCATAGGATATGAAACGGAAAATGAAAAAGAATGAAGTTGTGTTGTTGAGATCAGTCACACTGCAGCTCTTGAGGGTTTAAGAGAAGACTGTGAGGGTAGCTCCCTGCCGAGCAGGAAGGTACCTGACCGGAGTCTCCATAGTTAGTTAGATTTCTGTGAGCGGAGCTTTGGATAGAACCCAGGACTATGCTGATACCACTGAGTCGCATCCCCGGCCCTGGTGAAGTCCTTTAAAGGAGATTTTTATCTTTAGACATCATTTCAAAGTTCTGTCTTCATAGGCCCGCCCCTGAACTCTAGTTCAGAAAGTTTAAAGAGTATTTACAAGTATGCAAGAATGCCACTTGATAAAAGAACTGAGCCCTTGTCATGAGCTTGAGGGAGACAGAAACACAGATGCTGGAGATGACATGCCCTCGTCCTTGCTGGCATCTGGAATGTGGGGTCCTAATAATAGAACCCTGGTATTTAGCAAAGGCAAAAATGCACATGGCGAATCAGGAGGCCATGGCATGTAAGAAGACATCGTAATGATACATTCCCATTATTTACAAAAAAACCCACATCTGTGCCTTGTAAGAAATAACTGAAAATAACAAGTCCCACCACTTGGAAAAAAAAATGTGGAAACAGTTTACAGATAAAACACAGCACTTTTATGAACTTGGCATCCAATTCAACGACACCGCAACCGTTATAAGCCAAATAAGTAGTGTGTTCTAAATATGGAAAAATGTATGAGCTGGAACGCAGAACCAGTGTTTGGTGGTTGTGAGGGTGGCCTGTAATCTGTGATGAAAAGTCAGCCAGTGCTCTGGTGACCTTCTACAATGGGGCACGTTGCAGTTTAATGTCCACATGAAAATAATGGCTCAGCGCCATCGAACCCAGGGCGGGCTTACAGGGCCTGGAGTATGTCTCCCTTTTCCTTCCAGGGGGTACTTGGTAAAAATGAGTGCTTTCTAAGGTCTCGTTCTATGTAGTGCCCTGTCTTCTCTGCAAGCGCAGACTGCTGCTGCCTTTCTAACAGCGTCTCGGGCAGCGTCACTCGGTGTCAGGTGGGCACCAGTGTCCATGGTGGCTACAGAGCGTTGCTTCCACACATAGCTTGCTGCCAGGGCGCCTTCAAAGGTGCTTGAGCCTCTCTGCCAGCCATTCCCTCACACCCCCCACCTGGGGTTAACTTTGAAGAGGGGCAGGTGCTCCCCATGACTTAGCAGGTCTCGCAGGCGTCAGGTTTTCAAACTGAACCACACAGAGTCCTGTAAGTCTCTTCTGTGCTCTCTGTTGCCCTCTTGCCTGTTTTCCCTGTGCTGCCTCAGATTTCACCACCAAAGTAAGTGTTTTTAGAATTTACTTAAAAAGGCCAGTTAGGTCAAGGGTAGCAATAGGGACTACTTAGGAACGTAGTAATTCCTTTGAGCAGAGCCTGTGATAATGTGACTGTTCTCTGCTTAAGAGGTACAAAAGGAAGAACCAGAAATACACATTTTGGCCATGGTGGTAGGAAAGTGGAAGGCTGTATTCCAGGGAGCGTGGTGCCTGGCACACTCGTGTTCTTACACTGTGTGGGGAGGGATGTGAGTGAGTGTGTGTGTGTGTGTGTGTGTGTGTGTTTGAGTTTGAGAGAGAGAGGGTTGGGATGACAATGGTTTAAGCAACTCTTCTATCGGGTGCATTCAAACAGGCTGTAGCACTTAAAAATCTGCTTCCAGAATTTAGCCTAATGAAATAGTAATTGAACATGTGCACATATACATATGTACAAGGAAACGCATTGCAGCAGTGTTTATAGAAGCAGAAAATTGGAAGCAACTCCTGTGTTCGTCAGTAGAGGAACTGTTTAGCTAAATTATATTGCTGCTATTAAACACGATGATTCAGAGCGTTATATAAAGCTAGAAAACGTCTCTGATCGATGTTTGTAAAACAGTGTGTGCGTATGGTGCCATTTTACTTAATGTGTACGTGAGCATGCCTGGAAGGATGATCTCAAAAAAATATTTTAAAACTCAGCTCATTTCTGGGAGATGGAATTACGTATGACTTTTATGTCTTTCTTTATACTTTACTGTGTTGTTGGGAGTTATTTCAAAATGAGCATAATTTTTTTTTCCATTAGGAGACTAAGAGTCTTGGTAGTTTAGAGGGGGAAAAATTCTCGGAGGTCCTGATACCCGGAGAGGCCCGGTAGAGAGTCCAGGGTGAGCGAATACTGGTCACCACCTTCAGAACTGAGTGGTTAACGGAGAGCCTGGGGGAGGGGAAGTCTGACTTCCACAGAAACCACTGGGGTTCCCCTGAGTACACAGTGATTGTCACAGAGTCCACACCACCTGCTCTCGGAACATCCTGAGACACACTCTAAAAACAGTCCTCACTTCAGCGCCTGTCCTCTGTCACTTCAGTGGGCTCTTTTGCCTCGGTTTCTCTGCAGTCAGCACTCTGGAATGCCCGGTCTGGCCAGAGAGAAGCTGCTGTGTACCGGCTCTGTGTGCTCACACTTCTGCTCTCCCTGTGACTAACCTCTTACGTCCTCCTCCTGCCACCCCTGCTTTCTTCAAATATTTGTCTTTCCCCCTCAATACTCAACCTCCCTCAGCTCAGTCCTGGGGCGTTTTTAGTTCAAAATTTGCCTCTTGACATTGATTTGCAATTTGCGTTTTGATCAAAATAAAAGGAGTGAAGTTTCTCCTGCTTCATAGCATGTTTACATTATTGTACAGAGAGAAGCATTTCACTTATTTATAGCTTGTATTCTAGGAGTCAGGAAAATGGAGATGTGCCATTTGTAGTATTTAAATGAAATTAAATCCTGTGTTTTGAGATCTGAATAAAGGCTTTTGCTTGAGCTGAACTTTGTGTGTGTGTGTGTGTGTGTGTTTGTGTGTTCAGGGTTTACTGCAGAAAGGACAGTACTGCATTTTTTAGTTTAGTTCTGTTATGAATGGTCCCCCTCGCTCCCCACATGGTTTTAGAATTAATTGCTTTATTTTTCCAGTCATAAGAACTGCAGAGAGCAGTTCCTTGCTACACTCTTTGGCTGTATGAAATTTCTGATATTTTTCATAGTGCACTTTCTCAGCTATTATTGGAAAACTCGCCTTTCTTACAGCCTGCTTTGTGTGAGGGGAATGCTGTAAGCCCACACGAGCCGGGAGCACGCCAGTGTTCCAGGTTGTCTGGAAATTCTTCAGACGCAATCAGTTTCACTGTCCAAGGCAAGTGTCGGACCCCCTCATGCATAAACATGAGTTGGAGCAAAGATGCCAATACAGCCACATTTCATCCTGATTGTGAATAAATAATTTAAATTCAGCATTTCGAATGATGATAATAGATTCTGCCGGAGTGAGGTGGGACTGGGTCCCTGACAGGGATTTTCGAGGACCCATTTTTAATGACATGTGAGACTAGACCAGTGTTGACAAGTTACACTCACAGACATACGGAAGTCAAGGAGCCCGAGAGTGTTTATTAGTGAGGCAGAGCGGGTTCCACCGCACCTGCCCTGAGTTGACACAGAGCCCCTCCATTCATGAGGCCCTTTCCTCGGGTCCCTCTCACCCCACACCCCATTTCTGTCTAGAAGAGAGACCTTCACGTGCCCATATCACTTCCCTCTCGTGTGACTGTAGCAGCTTCTCCAAGGGAAAACTCAATGCCACATTTTGACCAGATTGCCTAGGTGGAATTTCCCTGCCAAGTTATTACTGGAACACACTCACTCTGAGGCGTTCTCTCTTAGCCATTGTCCTACAGTAACTGGAAGTCTCGCTTAAGACTGTGAATGGGATGAGGGCCCGCGTGTGCTTCCTTCACAACAGCGAGAAGAATGCACATATTTACCTCCTCAGCTGCACACTAGGGTTGAAGACACTGAACAAAATAAGTTCCCTACGTGATGCGATGTGTGTGATGGTCTCTGTCCTCACTCCCCACCCCCCAGCTTCCCCAGGGCCCCTCCCAGGTCCTGTTCCCCCACAGTATCCTGATGGAATTTTTAACTGGCCTGACCTTTGCAGGTAACCACAGTTGCTGTTCAGTTCATGTATCCAATAGCCATGTCCTATCCAGAGCACAGCATTTTACAGCAGTCCATAACATCCGCTGGCTCCTTCCTTCTGTGATGTCCCTTGAGCCTTGGGCAGGAGGTTATGTAGATGTCCCATCTTTGGCTGAGCAATCACAGCCTTTCTCTTAGCATTTTGAATAGTAATGAGTCTCAACATTGACCACTCCCACCACAATAATAGCAATATATATAATATATATTTATATTACTACATACCTACCTATACTTACTATGTGAATATATTTATATATTCATATATTTTATCTTGTTATAACTTTTCTTTATTCTTTTTAAAATTAAATTTTCTTATTCAGATTATATCCAGATGGTCATCCCCTCACTTGTATAGAAGTTCATAGATGTAAACAATAAAATGTGATCATAGCTACTCCTCATTTCTCTCTCCAAGCCCCCTTCCAGTATGTCCCTGTCTTAGTTGCTTTTCTATTACTGTGAAGAGATAATGTGACCAAGGCAACTTATTTTAAAAAAGCATTTGATTTGGTACTCATGGTTACAGAGGACAAGTTTGGAGTACATGGCTGCTATGGCAGAGAGCAGGGTAGCAGATAGGTATGGTGCTGGAGCAGGAAAAAAGAGAGATAACCAGGAATGGCTGGGTGTTTGAAACCTCTAAGCCCACCCTCAGTGACAACAAGGCCACGCCTCCTAATCCTTCCCAACCGGTTTACCAACTGTGGACCAAACATTTACATATATTTGCCTATAGGGGCCATTCACCACAGTCCTCCAGCCAACTTCAAGTAGTGCCACCCTTATCTTCCCGGATATGGAGCCATGCACTGCACCTGCCAACGGGAGCCAGTGGGGGGAAAATAATTCTTCCTCCTGCAGCAGCTATAAACTGCCAACAGCTCCTTCTTAAAGGGCAGAGCTTAGAGAGCACTTCCCCCACCTGTGCTGGCAATTTGGCTGGCTTGATCTTGTACAGTTATTAAGCAGGTGGTCACAGTTGCTATGAGTTCATGGATCTGAGTCCCACGTCAAAACATATTTAGAAGGCAGTTTGCTAATGGCCATGACCGTTTAGCACAGTGATTCTCAACCTTCTTAATGTTGCAACCCTTTAATACAGTTCCTTGCGTTGTGATGACCACACACCCCCCTGCCATAAAATTATTTTCATTGCTACTTGATAGCTGTTGTTTTGCTACAATAGTGAATTGTAATATAAATATTTCTGGAGATAGAGGTTTGCCAAAGGGGTTGCTACTCAAAGATTGAGCAAAGCAGCATCAATAAGTTCTCTCCTAGGGCTTATGGCTTCCTGTGGGGTTGTTGTTGTTGTTGTTGTGTTGGTGTTGTTGTTCTTGTTTTGATTTATAGTGCCAGGCATGAATTACTGTCAGTAGTTCAGGCGTCAGATCTAGTCATGAGATCAGTTGGCTGCCCCGTAACTGTCCTGTCATTATTGCCCTAATGGGCAGGTGCATCCTTCCTGTAACACGGACCGTCCAGCACGCGGTGAAACTGTTGATGTCTTTTCTTCCCTAGCTACCCACATAGCACCTTCCAACACCACAAAAGCTGGCCAGCAGGGAGTGTTTCCTAGTTATCTCAAGGTTGGTTTCTTTGCGTCCTTTAACCAGTGTGTCTTCAGGAATAGGGACGTGCTGCCTAGTCATAGTGGGCAGCCAAGAGAACTGCAGTAGCCTGCATTGTTTTGGCTGCCTCTGGAGGCCTCCCTGACCAACAACTAGTGAGGAAGTAGCCTGTGCCTGGGACTGAGATGTTTGATTAGCTGTGTCTTCTAGAAGCAGCCTTGTTAACTAGAGTGGGGTACCTCTGTTCAAACACACACACACATCCCTCCCAAAAATAACCCAGACTATGTAGTTTTCTTATGGATCCTTCACCCATCCTTGAGTTTGGTAAGCCCATCTCACCGCTCAAATTCTCGCCCCACCTCTTCCCATCCCTGTGTAAGGTTTTGTCTTCCCGTAGTCTCCCTGTTATCACATCACACCACACACGTTCTCCTGCCTGCTGTGAAACTGCTGGAGGGACCAGGAGGGAGGAGACTTCAACCTGAAGCACAGGAAGGACTTTGTAACTAGGTCTTGAGTAGCCCAGGAAATAAAGACCAAGAATTGACAAATGGGAGACACTTCCTAGTAGCAAAGGAAACGGTCAGTTGAGGGAAGAGGCAGCCCACAGAATGGGGGAAATTCTTTGCCAGATACACGTCTGACATAGGATTAGTGTATAGAATTTACAAAGAATTAGAAAAAGACTAGACACAAAGAAAATGACCCTATTAATAAATGGACGATGGAATTGATTAAGAGTTCTTTAAAGACAAAAATACAGATGGTTGCTAGCACTTAAAGTGTTTAGCATCCCTAGAAAGCAGGGAAATACAGATTAAAACCACTTTAAGATCCCATCTCACCCCAGTCAGAATGGCCATCTACAGGAAATAAATGATAAATGCTGGTGTGGATCCTGGAGGACCTTTACACACTGTTAGTGGGAGTGCAAGCTGTTTCAGCCACTTTGGAAATTAATATAGAGCACTGGTTCTCAACCTGTGGGTTGCCACCCCTTTGTGGGTCCAACAACTCATTTACAGGGATTGCTTAAGACCATCATAAAACACAGTAACAGTATTGAGTGTGGGGGAGCCAGCCCTGCCTTTTGTGTGCTGGATAGTGGTGTGGATGAGGGAGAGATGCTCTTCTCCTCTCCGTTGTCCTTCACCATCTCTGGCAAACAGGAGAGCTGGCCCTGGGGTCATGAGACTTGGAGAACTGGCTCTGTCCTTCACCGGCTGCAACACTTGGGAAGAGCCAGGCCTGGAGAGCAGGGCAGAGCTGGTCCTGGTGTGAGAGGTTGCTGGTGAGCTGGCCACAAGAGCAGGAGAGCCAACCACCTGACAAACTCAGGTACCTCTCAGGCCCAGATCCAGGCCTTTGAATTGGCCCATCCCAACATCTACCCCATTGCTGAACTGCTGGGGTGCGTGAAGGGGCCAGTCCTATAGATCCAAAAATACAGGATCTCCATGACACAGAGCAACGACAGGGTATCTGAGAGGAGTCCCAGTGAGATTCCAGTATCAATAGAAAAGCAGAACCCAGACTCCACAGGCCTTGTACCAGACCAACAAGTCTTTGCAAGTAAAGGAGTGTAGACAGAGGGGTAAACTGTGGGACACACTGTGACACACTACAGCTTCCATGATGAGATTTTTTTTTCCTCTGTTGAGGGAGGGGGAGGTTACAAGGGTAGAGAGCAGGTATGGGGGGGGCAGGGAGAATAGATAAGTGTGATTAGGGTGCATGAGGTGAAATTCACAATAAAAAGTTTTTAAAATTTTATAGCAGCAGCAAAATTATAGTTATAGAGTAACAACAAATAATGTTATGGCTGGGGGGGTGGTGGTCACTGCAACATGAGGATGTATATTAAAGCGTCACATCATTAGGAAGGCTGAGAACCACTGGTGTAGAGGTTTCTCAAAACACTAAACACAGACTCCTCTATGACTCCGCTATGTCACTCTTGGTCATGAACCCAGAGGTCTTCTCTGTACCCTATGATAGAGATGCTTGTACTTCCGTGTCCTTAGGGGCTCCGTTCACATTATCTAAGAAACAGAATCCACGTGGCTGTCCATCAGCTGACAAATAGATACGTGGCACATATTCAAAGAGAAATGAAATTTGCAAGTAAATGGACAGAACTGGGAAGAAATGATGCTGGGTGAGGTCACGCAGGAGCTCGAAGACAAAAGCAGCTTGTCCTTTCTTGTACATGAACCCTAGCTTCAAGCGTTTTTGAGCTTAACGTTGTGTACGTGCGGAAGCCAGGACGCTAGAAATGGGCCATTCTCTCGCAGAGCGATGCGTTTAGGAGGTGGAGCAGATAGATGAAATGATTAAATAGAGATGTGGAAAGCTGGGAGCAGGAAGGTGGGGTGTGGGTAGTGGAGGGATGAGGGGTCAGGGGAAGGCCTAGCCCAAGTGAAGTGCGCGCTGAGAAGCTGTAGGATCCCGTAACCTTACAGTCCACGGGCGATGTAACTTTGCAGCCAGAGTTCAGTATTTTTTCCTTTACATTTTCTTTCTTTGTGTGTACCCAGGTGACAGGCACCTGCACCCATTCAGCCATCTTGACTGGCCCATATGGGGCCTTTTGTTCTGATTTGGGTGAGGATCCTGCCTTTCGGGTTATCTTGAGAGAGCACGTAGAATGAAAGAAGCCAGATGGAGAGGCATCTAGAAATGCCACATGGCTGGGCACCACTGGCCTCCCTCCCTCCCTCTCTCCCTCCCTCCCTTCGCGCTGTCACCATTGCGGGGCTTACCAAAGGTCTGTTGTAAGATGCCCTGTGGCCAGAGCACACTTCCTCGCAGTCCCAAGTGAAGACTGTCAGAGCTTCAGCTGAAGGAGGGTGGGGTCGTTAGCAATGGGTGACATTTTGACTTATTTTGATTCGACGACAAATGAATGTAAGTTGTGCTTTGAGCCCTTATCAGGCCAGGTTGGCTGGAGATGGAACAGGGGGCTCATGGGAGTCTGTTGTCCTCAGGATCAGGTTGGGTGGGGGTGAAACAGGGGGCTCATGGAAGTCTGTTCTCAGGACTAGGTTGGGTGGGGGTGGAACAGGGGGCTCATGGGAGTCTGTTGTCCTCAGGACTAGGTTGGGTGGGGGTGGAACAGGGGGCTCATGGGAGTCTGTTGCCCTTAGGATCAGGTTGGGTAGGGATATAAACAGATGGAATGTTACAGAAATGGCTCTGTAACTGGAACGTTGCAGACACCTTTTCGAGTTAGAAGTGCGAGTCATAAAGAGCAGAAAGGATGTTTATTGACTTAACATTGAAAACATTTGCCCAAGACTCAGGGTAAAAGTTTGGAAGTTACCTTTGGCGAGCACAAGAATTATTTCCCAGTGAGAAAGTCGGGAACTGTGCGCAAGCTCTAGTCTCTAAGATGAGGTTACCGGAGAAATTGCAAACTTTTCCTTTAAGTATTTTTAAACTGAAGCTGCTGAACAAGAATCATTAGGCTTCACAATTTTTGACTATTCGTTTCTGCGCCATTTGACTCAGGCAAGAAGAGTAAACACCAGAACTCAGTAGCAACCTACCTCGGACACAGTGCGATGACCAAAGTTTGTTTGGAGAAACTATTAAAATTTTCCTTCCTCTAGATAAAGTAACATGTTGGGAAAGGAATTTTTTAGGTTACCTGTGATTTGAATGGATTGCTGTATGAGTTGGGCCTGTAAGTGAAATTTATACTGAAAAATCCATACTTTTTCCCCCAAAGCTTCTTTCTTTCTTTCTTTCTTTCTTTCTTTCTTTCTTTCTGTCTGTCTGTCTGTCTGTCTGTCTGTCTGTCTGTCTAAGTTAGACTTGTTTCTTCCTCACAGTTGTCTGGTAGTATGTCTTCTGCCAGGAGATGAGAAATTTGGATTTTACAGCAGTAGGAAGTTAGTTGGCACCCTTTCCCTGGCAGCCCACCCTAACAATCCCATATCAGACTCTCTCACCATTGGCTTCAAACAGGTAGCTGATGCCAACTCGTGGGGTCTTCATACAAAGAGCCATGGTGTTGTGTTCCCACACAAGAGGTTTTTGTGCCCACTGGCTGATTTGGGAGGTAGCTGCCAGCCTGTGCCATTGTGAAGGGGCAATGCATCCCCAGCCTGTGCCGCCCCACAAGGGCGATGCATGCATGGCCAGCGTGTGTGGTGTGCATGGTGGTGCTGCACACTCCAGGCCTGGTTCTTTAGCACCTCAGTGAGCTGCTGGCCCCACCGAAGCCTGCTCAGAACAGCCTGTGTCTCTGCACCTCTCAGATGTCTACAGTGAGAACCTGGCTTCCCTGTCACACGCTACCAACTTCCTATTGCCAGTGTGAGAAATTATTCCTGGTTCCCCCCCACACACCTTGACTGGCCCTTTCCCTCTGGCAGCTACCCTGGGCATCACCCATAGTAACACCCTCATCAAAGAGAAGACATGAAGGCACCTTAAAAAAAAAACTCTGTAGTTGAAATGAAAAGTTCAGGGCTTAGCATCTTCCTATAACTTTATTCTTATGCTTGTTAGTTTAAATAACTGAAACAGCAAAGAAAAAAAAAAAGAACAGTAACATGAGCCTGAGTCAGGGGTGTGTCTTGTTTCCCTGGGCATTCTGTGCCCTGAATAAGAACAGTCCCTAGGCAGAACCATACTGTCCATGGCATCTCTTAGTGAAGAGGTTTCACGGCCCCTTTGGGGGGGATAGAATGACCTTTTCACAGAGCTTGCCTAAGACCATCAGAAAATACAGGTTCGATACATTATAATTCAAAACAGTAGCAAAATTACAGTTATAAAGTAGCAATGAAACATTTTTACAGTTTGGGGGTCACCACAGCATGAGGAAGACCGTGTTAAAGTGTCTCTGCATTAGGAAGATTGGGACCCACTGGTTTAGAGGGATGTGTGGGGATGGATGCAGCTACCCCGGGTGGGATAGCCTGCCAAGAGTGGAAAGCGCATCATTGATGTAGAGCCCTTCACGCCCCCTGGTGGGAGAGAGGAAAGGAAGGGGACGCTGCTGGTTTTATGAGTTGCAAAGATTACATCTTCTCAGAAGTGTGAAGGAAAGGATACAGAAGAGAATTAATCATGTTTGATGAGTATATCATGCAAGTTGCTCCATCGAATGATTAAGAAACACAATTCTCCATTTGTTTTAATGACTGGGGGGCGGGGGGGGATGTTTAAAACTATCACTTACTAGTTAAAAAGCAGTCTGGTTCTTAACAGCGAAGTTGACATAGCATTTTTTTTATAGGCTGTGAGGACACAGACTCTCCCCACAGCAGATTAGACCAACTATGTCCATACGCGTACGGGAACAGAGGGAGAGCGGTCGTTTTATATTATATTAAGCCCGTCCCCTGATGCTATATCTTATTCTGTCGCCATATTCATTCTCCCCCTTGCTCTTGTTTTTAACACAGCATCCCATTGTAGCCCAGGCTAGCCTGTTGGTCCTCCCTGGTGTTAGAATCATAGTAGCTTGTACCACCATATACAGCTAAAGTCTGCTCCTCATGGGTCAGGGGACACAGCTTGTGGATTGGCAGACATACACCAAGGACTACTGTGGCCTTGTGTACATGGTGGCTCCTTCTGACACCATAGATGAAGCGATGTCTAGAAAGATGATAAGGTTTCCATCAACAGTGTTAAGTCTCGTATTTTTCTTTTTGCTAATTAATTCAGTCTGTCAGCCAGAAAGTTCTCACTGCTGAGTTCCTTTCCAGCCCCCACTCCCTCTGCTGTCCAGGCACGTAGGATCTGGGACGGTATGTCCTGCAAATAACACTGACTGTTCCCAAGCATTCTAGGCTGATGCCCTGCTCATAAAACCTTCTCAAATCACAGGCTTCCTCCAACCAGGACTAGATATGCTGCAGAGATCAGGTAACCAGAATGTCTGTCTGTCTCTTTCTCTGTCTGTCTCTGTCTCGTCTGTCTCTCTCTCTCAGCGAGCTCATCAGTGAACCCACGAAGACTAAAGAGATGTACACTCATCAATCGTCCCTTTTCCAAAAACTCACATTTCCGCTTTCCCCTCCAAACAGGAAGAATTTAATGGAAAACCCGACTCCCTCTTTTTTACCGATGGCCAGAGACGAATCGACTTCGTTCTTGTGTATGAAGATGAAAGTAAAAAGGAGAACAACAAAAAGGGGACAAATGAAAAACAGAAGGTAGGAAAAAAATTTTTTTCTATTTTGGTTTCCCTATTATTCCCTTTAATATTGTGAAATGAGAAAAGATGTGTTGTTCGTATGTAAGCAGTCAAGTGAAACTGGTGCAGAATACTGTGAACCAAATGTCCCTTCATTGCTTTCTCAGTCCATGCTCCTTAAAGGCTTGTTAGCAGGAAACTGTGGAGCGCTTCCTCAGCTGGTTCCATACTGAAGGGGCAATACACATTTAAGGAATTGTACCTTCTGTTGTGCAGAACAGATTTACATTAAGACACACCAGGGCGGCTCGCACCTGGCTGGGAACAGAGGCTGGTGATTAAGGACAAATGCAATCCCAGCTAGCATTCCCTGCGCATGCGCTCACTCTGCGGTCAGAGGTGCATTTTGCATGCGTGATTTTTTTTTTCTCTCATTTAACTCTTACCACACGTGAGCTGGGCTCTGTCATTACACCTTTGTGCATGACAGTTGGCGTCAGAGAAGCCGCATGATCACCCAAGGTTGTGAGGGCTTAACAGGTTCAGGGCGGGGCCAAGTCCAAGCTTCTCTTCTTAGCCTATGAGCCTCCTGTTTCCTGCCACCTTTCCCCCCCTCGTTTGCATCCATTGGCAGCCATACTTCTTCCTCCCTTTCCTTTGCTTCTGCCTGTTGGGGAAACAAAGCCATTCTTTCTTTGAGAAATTAAACAGTCAGGCTAGGCTTAGCACAGCCGCCTGGAACTTTTTAAATTGAAACACAAACTGCACTGAACTCACACAGGACAAAAGGAGTGTATACGTGGATGCTTAGATCCACTTTGGAAATCATTCCATCCTCGTATTAGGCCCCCCCAGGCACGTGCAATTACATACACACAGCGTTCGTTGTCCTTACTAATACTCCACCCGTAACTAACTACACCAATCTTCAGTCTTCTCATTTCTCCTTGTTCATTGGAAGCAAGTGATGAGACCTTTTTTATCCTTGTAAAATAAAACCAATAACTGTTTTATTGACATGTTTGTGTTTACAGTTTTAAGTGTGTCTGGTAGGACAGACTAAGCCCAGGATATAGAAAATGAAATCCAGATTCGAATTCAGCCACTGTTTTAGCTGGAGTGGTGTGGAGCAATTCTCCGGGTGATAATGGCGTGTCTCTCTCTCTCTCTCTCTCTCTCTCTCTCTCTCTCTCTCTCTCTCTCTCTCTCTCTCTCACACACACACACACACACACACACACACACACACACACTGAATGTATTCCTTGTGCCAAAGTAAAAGGTGCCGTTCCTGTTCAGCATGTGGTTTAGGGGTGGAGCTGAGCTGCTTGCAGTCATTCGGGAACCTAGGCTGAAACAAAGGCTCTGGCATATTCCTTGGGCAGTTTCAGAGTCAACTTGAGCATCAACACAAAGCAAAGAGGATGCCAGCGGAGGGGGAAGGAGGAAGTCATGGGAGTTCACTGCTGGGACCTGGCGCGACTGCAGCCATTGTGCTCAAACTGTTGTATCAGGCAGAGCTCGGCAAGTGAAGCTGTTGGCAAGACTGGATCTGCCTCAGGAAAATCTCTCTGTCATGTTTGTAAACCCCCCCCCCACTGCCCCTCCAACACACTTAGACTTCTTTGAATTTAGATTGCATCTTACAAATGGAATATAATTTTATAATTGGCGGGGCTTTTTTTTCCTTACTGGTATATAGAATATTGGTTCATCATATAATCAGTGGCATCCTAGATTCTGCCAAATAGGATTTTAACACGTATCATGTGGCTATGAGTAAGATTAAATAAAATAAATGTTACATACACAGACACACAAATGTTAACATTATACTTTCTCTTTTTATTTGGTGTGATGCTAAAGTAACACTCTGATAAAGAAGGCGTGACTCTCCTGTCGCCCAGCTTTATCACTAAAGTTGCTGGTGGACTTGATCATTTTCCATGGATGCTACACTAGCCAGCACATCCATAGTCACTATTACCAAATCGGCACAGACCACCCACATGCTGCCAGAGCTGGGCTGGGTTTATGTAAAGCAAGTTAAACAGATGAAATCCAGTGTAACGTATATAGAAGGTGGTCTGGCTTCAGACGTGAGCGTTACTGCTGTGGTAAAGGGGCCCTAGAGCTACTCACATTATTAATAAGTTCTTCATTTGCTTTAGACAGAAGCATTGGTCTCAGGGTAACTCTCATAAGTCAGGAGGGATTAAAAGAAAAAAACATCATTAATTTTGGCAGTCCTCCAACACAGTGAGGCCTGTACCTTGATGTTGATATTCATAAGCTGTGCTTTGAAGTGTTTTGAGTTTGCATTTGTATATATTTCTTAATTTTATACTCTGTCAAAATTTAAAGCCCAGCTTTGGAACCACATTTTTATTAATTAGTCAGACGTTTCTGAGCTTTGCTGTATTCCTTGTCGGAGCTTAGTGAGGATTTAGGGCAATGCCAAGGAAAGGCAATTTCAAAGTCCCATTTCCCCTAAAAGGAAAATGGTTTTTGTGTATGTCATATTGATTTCCTAAAACACCACCATGAATGACTTTGCCAGAATTGATGAAAAGAGTTCTGTAAGCAAGTTTCAGGGCTGTGGAAAGACGGGACTAAGAGGGCCAAAGGCACCCTGAATATACTCACAGATGTAAAGCCCCAAATTCTGTTCCAACTAAGCCTTTAAATGCTATGCATGTTTACCCCTTCATGTTGTGAAATCATGTCCTAAATTTGACACTTTCCTTTTAAAGCATAAGATGTTTGCTTTTGCATTTTATGTGGCGGTGCCTGTGAATTGTTTCTGCAAGCCCTATTTGGCTCATGCTATGCTCTGCACAGAACCAGCTTGGATGATTTTCATTGCAGGCCACAAGAAAACAGGGTTTAAAGTGGCTTAATTGCCAGAAGGAAATAATTATGTAACTAATCAGCAGCTAGAGCCAGTTTCTGAGGCAGGTGATTTTCCATGCTAATGAGGCCATTCCATCCCTCTGCCCTGATCCTCAAGCAAGCATCCCCTGGGTGTGAGGTGAGGGCTGGGACTCCAGGCAGCCAGCAGCAGAGGAATATCTATTTTGAGAGATAGGGACGCTCCTCTGGAAGGACCCTGTACTGCCTTTCCACTGTAATTTCCTGTCTAGCATAGATCATAGCCTCTTTCTTTCCTCTCTCTCTCTCTCTCTCTCTCTCTCTCTCTCTCTCTCTCTCTCCATCCCTCCTTCCCTCCCTCCCTTCATCCTTCCCTCCCTCCTTTCTTCACTCTCTTCCATCCTTTGTCAAGGTCCCATGTAGTCTATGTTCATCTTGAATTCGCCAGTAGTGATGACCCTGAACTATCAATCTACCTGCCTATACACCCTGAGTATTTAGATTATAGATAAATGCCACCATGCCAGAAGTGGTGGCTAATCTTGGTAGGCATCTTTACACACCTTGCAAGCGATGGCCTCAGTTACAGAGTTGCCTTCACCCAGGTGTGGGGATTGGGGCATGGAGATGGGGGTATTCTCTTGATTGCTAATTAATGGAACAGGCTGTAGCCTAATGTGGGCCATGCTGTCCCTGAGCGAGTAGACCTGAGGTGCATAACAAAAGCTAGCTACGCAGAAGCAGGGAGTTAGCCGGGTGAGCAGCGTTCATCCATGGCCTCTGATTCAGTTTCTGCGCTGCTCCAATTCTTCCATCGCAGTCATGGTAGTAACTGCTTCTTCCTTTCCATTTTTGCCAGAACTGCAAACAAGTCGGAAGACTGGTCCGCTTTGACTTTGTTTTGTCTGGCACTTAGCTCTTCTTCAGATAGCTGTGTTTTTGGCCATATTGATGATGTAATCAAACAATAGGATGGGGGTGGGGATGGGGAGGAGGTGGTGTCTGGACAGAACAAAAGCAGCAGGTGCGGTCCCGAATAAGTTTTATTTAATTTTTCTCCATTCCTAGTAATTGATGGAAGTTTAGTTTTCTTAAACTTGAGGAAAGGTGTACACATTTAAAAGTAAATGACTGTATTTCACGTTCACCTTAGGAACTCGCTAGAAGGGTCTGCTTCAGAGACTGACACATAATTTAAAAGTAATGATCACGCTTCCTTGTATATAAAATGCAGACATTAGTTGGTGTTCCATCTCGTGACCCTTTAGAGTTGTTGGGCGTTGCTCAAGGGAGTCACCCCAGGCAGAGCTGTTACTTAACGGCTAGATGACTTCGCTTGAGAAATGCTTTCAAGTTCATCAAACGTCTAGGGTGATAAGCACAGCGTACCATGATATTTGATGAGACTTTATATTCTTTACTGAAGTTTTGTGATGTCCATGTGGGTTTTGTATCTTTTTGATAGATTTTGTTAGTTATTTTAAATTTTTATTGCTTGTCAAAATGTTTTAAATTGTAGTTTGTGACTTATTCTATTTAAGACATAAGACGCTTGATTTTTGTGAGTCTAGATGGATACTTTGATAAGCTCTTTAGTTCTAATGTGTCTGTTGGTTCTTTTAACTTTTTTTTTCAGACCATATTGTCTACAAATTATATGGCTTCTGTTGTTGTTGGTTTTGTTTTTATTTTTGTTTTGTTTCAAGACAGAGTTTCTCCATGTAGCCCTGGCTGTCCTAGAACTTGAATTCAGAGATAGGCCTGCCCTTTTTTTTTTTTTTTTGAGACAGGGTTTCTCTGTGTAGCCTTGGCTGTCGTGGACTCACTTTGTAGACCAGGCTGGCCTCGAACTCACAGAGATCCGCCTGCCTCTGCCTCCCGTGTGCTAGGATTAAAGGCCTGAGCCACCACCACCCGGCTATCCTTTGGCTTCTTACAGTTCTCTCTTCTTTCGAATTTATACACAACTGCAGGCCTTCTGAAGGGAAACTAGCAAGTCTTCATAGTAGCTGCTGTTGTATTCTCTATGGTTTTAATGGGAATAGCTGCAAAACTTCACCAATAAATATATTTACACCAGTGTAAGTTTCTGGTAGATTCCTTTTCAGAAGTTAAACTGTTGTCTTTCAAGTTAAGTGTTTTTATAGTAACTAAGGTTTGAACTTTATATTATGTACTTTTAAATATTTACTGACATGAGGTGGCATATACCTTCAATACCAGCACGTTGGAGGCAAAAAGCAGGCAGATCTCTGTGAGTTCAAGGCCAGCCTGGTCTACATAGTGAGTTCCAAGCCAGCATGGGCTACATAGTGAGACCCCATCTCAAAATTTTTTAAACAAAATCTATTGGCATGATAGTTTGGCTGTTCATTGAGCAGATTCTAAGATACGTTAATATCAGTACATAGACAGCCTCTACATCTACGTAGTGACTGGTTCCAAGGTACCATAGGATACCAAAGAGTGAGGGTGCTCGAGTCTCTTTTATAAAATGGTGCAGGACGTTTGCATATAATCCCACATATTTCTAGGTGCTTTTCTTTATCCATGTATCACTTACTATAAACACAATACAACATAAATAGCTGTTAAACTATGTTGTTTGGGAGAATAACATGGGAAAATCTGTATGTGTGGTTCCAGTTGTAATTTTTCCCCAAATAGTTCCCATCTTAGTTTAGTTGAATCTGCAAATGAAGAACCTACAGATGTGAGGAGTTGGCTAGATGTAGCTGTTTGTAGCCAATAAGACAACAGATAGCAAGCTAGATAACACAAAAACTGTTTCTCATTGGCTTTAACATGCTACATAGTTTCATATTTATTAAATCTGTACTTATTTATAATGCTTCGTTAAATAATATGCTATTGGAAATTATTTGACAATTCTGTGTAGTTTTAAAAAGGTACGCTCATAGATGAAGTAGTAGAATGGACTTCCCAGAGCGTTTCGTGAACAGAGGGTTTGGGGGGGTGTTTGTCGACGGGTGGAACATTTTTGTTGGGAAGAATAATTTCAAGAGATCGTTTGTATGTCACTGAGACCATAGATAATACCATGTTGTTGTAAATATCTAAGAGAATAGTTTTCAGCCTCCCAGGATAGTGAGAGGTAATCGAATGCTAAGGAGTTGAAAGCTAGCCTTCCCCATGTAAGTACAAGTGAAATGCGTGTAGTGTAGATGTAAGTATGTACAATTTTATCAGCTAAAGTAAGCGAGTGGGAAAGTTAGGAAGCAAAGGGGAAAACCTCTTTCAGGCCCTTTACGTGAAAGGAACATAAAATCCAGATGCATTGTGCTAACCGTAAGATATTGTTCAGAAGTTAGAGTTGAGCTGCCCAATTGCCTTTGAGCTTCCTCGCCAGCACAGAGCTGGGAGTGTTACCCACAATGTGAGCTCATGTCAAAATTGACTGTTGAGATGGAAAGCCGGGTTCTAGTGGGTCTTCTGGAGGCAAGACCGAACAGGCGGACAGTCTCCTCCAACCTCAGGACCAGCAAGGGAGTGAGTGGTAAGGGAGGGTGGTGAATGCAAGAGGAGAATCCTAGCAGCTGGGAAACAGCCCCTGAGGTGAGCATTTACCCCCACATAGTGCAGGAATCAGAAGCCAGGGGTTCACGCGATGGCAGGTTACTGGATAATGCTCGCAGCCACTGTTTTGTGATGCCACCTGGGGGTGGTAGGCACTCAAGCTCGTGTTTTAGAGAGAAATTGAATCTACTTTTGATTTTTTTAATGTTTTGAACTAATGCCAGGAGCTCCCTTTTAAGATTAAAAAAAAAAATCTTTCCCTTTGCTTTCCACCATGCTTACAGCATTAAAATTGGAGCTTAAAAGAAAGAAATTGAATTACAATTAGGAGTTCTAGATTGCAGCTAGGAAATGTGTTGTCTGTTTGGTTTGTCTCTTGAGCATGTGGCATAAGAGCAGTGAATCTGGATCTTACTTCTTTCCAAAAATGGACAATGTCATTGGCCTTAAGCTCAAAAATAGACAGAAAATGGTGACACATTGGAGAGGGAAGTCAGATTGTTTCATGTCAGCTCATCGAAGACCTTGGTGCCATCACAAAGATGGGGAAAGAACATCCTTTTGCTAAATGTTCCTCTTACTGTCTAGCCTTAGGTTTGAAGAAAGACCAGAGTTTGCCTCAGCACTTACAGTCTCCTGTATCTCACCTTCCTAAATATCATCTATTAAAGGAACCAGGGGTTCCTCGACTAGACCCCATTCCTACGTAGAAAAGGCTTGGGGGGCGGGGGGCATAAGCAATTCTGAACAAATATGCTTGTGTGCCCTTGAATCTGAAAAGGTGCATTCTGGGAAGAAGTATTTCTTTAAATAAAAACGTATTTCTTTATTCTTTGACAATTTTATACAATGTGGTGTATGATATCATTTTAAACCCCGCCCCCTGATTTCCCTCTCTTCCCATTCCTGGGTAACCCTTTGTTCTAAACAATATCCACCTGGCTCTACTTTCGCATCTTCCTGTTTTGTTTGTTTTCTGTGCGAGCCCTTGGAGGGTGATATTTACTGAAACGGGGGCGGTTTACCAGGGCCTTACCCCTGAAGGAAAGGACTCCTTCTCCCGTAGCAACTGATAACTGCCAATAGCTCCCCGGGAAGGAGCTTGACCCCCTCCTCCACCCACGATAGGACAGGCCCATCTTTGCAGCCCTAGGGGACCACAACTGCTGCGACTTCATGAGTATGATGGCCGTGTCCTGTCGTCCAGAAGACAGCATCGGACAGCCCTCCCTCCATCTGCTGGCCAGCAGTATTTGACTGCATCTAGGTTGGCCTGTGTGAAGATCACTTTGACTCCTTGTCATCTCTATGGATGACCTAGTAGCTCTAAGACAGCGGTTCTCAACCTTCCCAATGCTGCGACCCTATACTCTAATACAGCTCCTCGTGTTGTGGTGACCCCCCCCAAGCCACAAAATTATTTTCTTGTGGCTTCATAACCATAATGTTAACTGCTGTTATGAGTCATAATGCAAATATCTGATACACAGCATATCAGCAACCCCCATGAAAGGGCCGTTCACCAAGGGGTCACGACCTACAGCTTGGGAACCGCTGTTCTAGAACAAAGGCCCCAGGTTGTACTTGCACATGAACTCTCTAAGTAGTTCTCAGAAGCTGATAAGCACAGAGACCACCTACCTCGAGAACCCATTGTTTCCTTTATTCAGTAGTAGCTTACGGGCAGTTTTCCTTCTGTGGTAACTGGATTTTTTAAAAAATAGTTTGAAACTGAACTCCACTTTCATTTATGCTTGTCATTTAAAATGCTTGTCTCCTTTCTTTGGCCCCTTCATGAACACACATTACCTGCTTGAGTAAATCCCTCATCGCACCGGTCTGCCAAGATGAAATGTGTCACGAGCACATGAATTTAAATTAAGCTGCAATTGATTAGCTTAAATGTTCTGCTTCCCAAACCTTTTGGAGCACATGCGATGTAACTAATAAATTAGCACATAAAGTAATTAATACCTTTTACATGATTTAAGAACCTTTGACTTATTTCTTACACATGTTTCTAGGCTTTGCAAAGATTAGCCAAATGAAAAGAAAATGGTAGAGCCACCGGTACCTTGCTTAATGGAGTTATAAGAATATTTGAAGTTAATCCGCATGTATCTCATTAATGTGTTTCATTGCCCTGTACCCCATTCTTTGACGTCTTAGTCGCTGTACTCCCTACTTTTTCCACTGACAAAAGCAGGAACCCGTGGAGTGGTAGAGACTCCTGTTTGTTTATAATCAGGATTTGCACAGTGTGATTGATTCACAGGTGAGTCCTGTACCGCAATCACGTTATTAAGCCAATGAGATGTGGAGTAGGTAATCTACAGTGTTTAGGAATAGAGGGCTTCTTTAATTAAGTCAGTCTGTCCTTTGTAGTTTCCATTGCTGTGTTCTTAAGTCTCTGACATCTTTATTAATCTCTCGAAGGAGGTACAGATACCTTCCGTTTCTGGAGGGTGAGTGGGAGGTGCGCTCTCCCTCCCTCCCTCACTTTGAGCTGTGATCCCACTCCCCACACTTAGAGACCCCGTGGTTCTTTCTGTGAGGGACACATTGTCACAATGATTAGTCACTTTGGATTTGCCAGAATTCCATATATGAAGAAGACAGATCTCCTCGTCTTACTGATGGTTTTGCTTCCAGGGAAATGAGGAATTTACAGCACAATTTACTTTATGACTCGATTGAGAAAGAAACTGTAGGTCTAATCTTTTTTTTTTTTCTGCCAAATACAAATCAGAGAGCATAGTTTAGGTTTTACATCTCAGGCTTCCCAGCATGCCCCTGAGATAAATTTTAGTTAAAAGTCTGTCTTCAGATAATCATTTACTCAATAATCATTTGTTGAGCAATGGCTGTGTCCATCAATATGCAATATTAATTGTCTTTGGTTTTAACATAGAAGACATTCTGCAGTAATTTTTCAGTTGTCAAGAATGGTTACTGATGCAAGTGTGAGTTCTAAGAAGTAAAGATGACGATTTCATACAGAGGCTTCTGAAGTCTTTGAAGTAGTAAGGGCGTCACTCTGTGCCTCTTTGACAGAGCACACATGCTCGTTTCATTTGCTTTAGTTGCTTGACACAACTGCAACCGGTTAGATCAATTTTCAGAATATGCCACTGGTTCTTTGTGAATTGACATGCCAAAGGAAAATAATAGGATCTGTCTTGTTACAGTAAATACCAAGGTGGTTTATTAACATCTTCAAGCAAATGTCCTTGAGTCAAATGTTTAAGTATTTATAGTTCGTGGGAGGCATTATAAGCCAACTCCAAGCTCTACCAACTAAATGAAGCAAGTCAGGTAAATAGCTTGGGACTTCTTTATAAAGAACCAAAGAAGAATGAAAATAAGATGAATTAGTGCAACCTTTCTGGAGGGCGGGACGGCTGTACGTATTAAAGGACTTCCAAACACAATTGATTCAACAGTTCTACCTGTAGTGTTGCACCCCGAGGAAGCAATAAAAGGTGCACAAAGATTCTCATGATAGTGAAAAAAAAATGTAATAATTTGAGGTTGGCTAAATAAAATTAGCCTACCTCCCTGAAAGGATATTTTATTTAGCCACTAAAATGAGATTGAGGGAAGGTTTTTTTTGTGTTTTCTGTATCTGTGATGGGCCCATGTGCCACAGTGTCTGTCGGTGGCCTTAGGACACGCAGAAGGGTGACAGAAGAGTTAAGCGGCTACATCATTTCCTCGAGAGGATAGTAAGAATACATACACATTAGATATCAAAGACACAGTTTAAGGATCAGGGTCAGGGTGGCCACAAAGTGTGGGCGGGTCCAGATGACAGAGTAACTGAAGGTTGAGAGCCATCTGAAGCACTCCTGCAGAACGGGACAAAGCTGTTCCGTGGAGGGATTGGGGTCACTGGGTGTACAGTGGAGTGGCAGGGTGGATGGTTATTGCTAGTCTGTCTTTTCAGATTTCTGGTATTAGGAAGGAAAGGTGAATCTAGAAGTCCTGAATCTATAAGGGGTTGTGTGCCACAAGCATCATGTGCGACAGTGTGTTCCTGTCATCACATTTGATCTTTAACCCTAAGGCGAAGCGATTTCTTCACTGACTCTAGAGAGGATAACAATAATACTTATCTCAGGTAATTCCCCAACACCACAGAGGTAGTCAGTGGAAGAGGTAGGATTTGAATGTTGCCCTTAACCCAGGAGTAAAGGAAATCCAAATAATGAGAGCTGACGGGGGCTGTTCGAGCTAAAGTAGATCTAAGAGGAGAGTGCCCTTGAAAAAAATTGAGAAGTTACAGCCTCCACTCAGGAAAATCTGCGGAAGAACAGACCACATCTGGTTGGCAACACTCGCTGTATAATATCAGAGGTTGGTGCAGTTGGCAAAACCAAATCAGGAGTGGCTCATTTGGTGTGTCTGATGAGAGAACAGCCCAGGTCTCAGAACCTTACCTCTTCAGATGTCTTCTTACTATTAAACTCTCTGACGTGTCCGGGAACCTCAAATGCTACAGAAGCCCTGTGCTCTCTGATATCGGGGTGCTCCACAATGACACTGTACCTCTCCTCCACCATCGTATCTTGCAGTACCCACAAGTAAAGGTTCACTGGGGGTTGAGTGTGAAAGAGCCCAGTTGTTACCCTGAAGCGGTGTGAATGTGCCAGTTCATTTCTGAGTAACGGGAGCCATTAATCTATCACGCACTCAGTTTATTCATTCATCAGACATTTACCGTACGCGCATACCATTTTATAGGCCTGTATTAAGTGCTAATGATACTGATATTAAATCACCAACATCTCTAGGGGCAGGAATGGTAATAGAAGACAAGAGGACCATGGGAGATTCGACAGTCTTAGAATGGGAAGCATTTTAAGTGATGTTTGGCTGACAGAGAAGAGCAGGGAGCGAGTAGAAGGCATTACCCAGTAACCTCAGGAAATGCATAGATGATGGATGCCACGGAGAGAGATGGTATCAGCAATTAATAGCCAGGGAGGATGGAACCGGAGGTGTACAGTGATAGCCACCATTGTCTCTATGACGAAGGAAGCTAGCCCACAGAGAATGGGGTTCTGCTGGTTAGGTGCCAAGCATGGGGGTGCACCTTGGAAGTGTGGGACAGTTCCCTGGTGGGTGACTGGTGGCCAGAAAGGTGACAGCTGAGCATTGTGATGGACCTAACTATACTGGAGCAAGAGATTTGTACCAGCCAATCACCATTGATTTATTTTCTACCAGCATTTAAGTATTAAAGTCCTCCTTAAGCTACAGGAGATTTTCCCCGCCTCTGGCTGACTCTAAATTTGTCTCTACGGCCTTCATACATGTTAGATTTTGATCTGAAATATCCCCCACCGGCTCATGTTCCCCAGCTTGTGGAACTCCCAGGAAGTTACGAAGTGGCTGGTAGAGGTAGAGTCATGAGGGACAGGATCCTGATGGTCGTGTTCAGCTCTGGTTCTGGGGTGTCCTTCCTGTCCACTGCCATGTGAACAGGCCGCTGCTGCTGCACGCTCCTGCAGCCACAAGCACTGCCTCGCCTTCCCCACTGTGGTTTGCCTTCCTCCTTTGAGTAATTTCTTTTGTGAGTTCTGTCCCACTGACAGAAAAGCAACTAATAAAATATTAACTGAAGTCCCTGCCACCGCTGGGGTCACCATAGCGTCCCATTAAGTTTATCTCTGGAGGTGGCATCCCCGCTCATCGTCTGAGAATGAGTGTTCCGAGTTGTGTGGCAGCACTTGTTCTCAAATTCAGGGTGTCTTAGGTAGGGATTCTGTCGCTGTGATAAACACCACGACCAACAGCAACTTGGGAAGGAGAGGGTTTATTTTTTCTTACACCCCACCACTGAACGAGACCATGGTGGGAACCTAGAGGCAAGAGCTGATACAGAGGCCATGGAGAAATGCTGCTTACTGGCTTGTTCTTCATGGCTCGCTCTGCCTTCTTTCTTTCTTTCTTTCCTTTTCTTTTCTTTTCTTTTTTTTTTTTTTTTCTTTTTTATGAGACAGGGTCTCTCTGTGTGGCTTTGACCGTCCTAGACTCACTTTGTAGACCAGGCTGGCCCCGAACTCACAGACATCCACCTGCCTCTGCCTCCCAAGTGCTGGGATTAAAGGCATGTGCCACCATGCCCGGCTCTGCCTTCTTTCCTATAGAACCCAGGACCACCTGCTGAGGGGTCACACTGGCCCCAATGGGCTGGGCCCTCCCATATCAGGCATTAATAAAGAAAATGCTCTACAGCATCACCTTCAAGCAATCTTATGGAGACATTTTCTTAGTTGAGGTTCCCTCTCTCATATGACTCTAACTTGGGTCAACTTGGCAAAAACAGAACAGCAACAACATAAATAACAAAAGGACCACTCAGGACACAGGGTCTGGAGTACAGCTGAACTTGACAAGACACCAAGGCAGTGGTTTTCAGCCTGTGTGTTGTGACCCTTTGGGAGTTGAATGTCCCTTTCATAGGGGTCACATATCAGATATCCTGCATAGGACATATTTACATTATGATTCATAATGGTAGAAAAATAATGGTATGGTTGGGGGTCACCCCAACATGAGGAGCTGTATTAAAGGGTCGCAGTGTTAGGAAGGCTGAGAACCGCTGCACTAGGAGAAGGAACAGCTGCACATGCCTGCGGTAGTGATCTAGGCTCTGCAAGGACCTGAAATGTTGCATGTCCATAGAAAACAGCAGGCATCAGTTGCATTGCCTTGAAACATTTGAGTGTTTCTGTCCTCACTCAGGAGAAAGCCCATGGTCATGGACAGTTTCTCTGTAGATCCTCTATAGCAGACATGGGAGCATACTCTTTGTGTCTTGAAGTTTTCAGATTCCCCGAAAAATATCAAGATCTTAGTAAATATTTAGATAATAAACTAATAGATATATTTTGAGTGCCGTGCTCTCCCCTCATCTGTGGGGGATGCTTTCCATGACTCCAGTAGATAGTCCCAAGCCATAGACAGTGCCATACAAACTCTGCACACACACATACACACACACACACACACACACACACACAACCAGACATAGGTGACACACACACACATGACACAAACACAGATACCAATGACACACACATGATCGCGCACACACACACACACACAATGCTTTTCTACCAATGTGTCATGTGCTGTGGCTCTAACATCTGTGGTGTGAACAGCAAACTAGCATGGATTCTCTCCCCTTCACAATTTCCTGAAAGGCTCTTTCTCACCATAAGTTTTAGCAACTTCAGCCTGTTATTTTTTTTCAGGCTACTTAAGCATTTCCATCTTTTCAGTGAAAAGCAGTGTGCACATGCATACCCGTGCATGTGCATGCTTATACATGCGCGCGCGCGCACGCACACACACACCACACACACATACACACACACACACACACACACACACACACACACACACACACACACACACACGAGAGGTAGGGACTAACTGGGTCTGGGTCTGGCCTATGCTTTTGAAACCACTAAGCTTGCCCCATCACCACACCTCCTCCAACAAGGCCACACCTCCTAATTCTTCCTAAATAGTTCTATCCACAGGGAACCAAACATTCAAGTATGTGTGCCTGTGGGGCCCATCCTCAGTCAAACTCCACAGAATCGAAGTGATTCTCTTCACTGTTAAAGAAGTGTCCAGGAGCAAGGTTGCATTGCCATGAGAGAACCCACGTGAGGATTAGAATCCAGAGGGGGGAATGCTATGACATAAGAGGGGATTGACTTATGTCCCAAGCTGAGCTGGAAGTAAGATAGGCCAGGGGGAGAAAGATCAACATCCAAAGACGGTTTGGAAAGATGGAGAGCATGCGCCCAGAGGGTCCTAGCGCTTGCTGGGAGCCAGGTGGGAAAGCAGCGCCTGAGTCTTCTCGTGGTTTCGAGGCCAGGGCCTCAGGCCAGCCGAGTGCTCCTCTCCAGGACGTTTTAGTGCTTGCTTTGGTGGCTCTCTTCTACGTTACCCCCTCATGTGCTTTATTGTTAGGACTGTGTGATCACTGAGCGCGAATAAAACCATATTCAGTTCTGATGTTTCTGTAGAAAGTTAGAAGTTCCACGTGGACTCAGGGTCAGCCACACACTGTGTGTCCACGTCATGTTTTATAGGCTCTTTCTGTGTTTGGGGCCTAGCAGCTTAGGGTCTTCTCTGGTCCTCTCAGGACCGAGTCACAAGCGTTGCTCTCTGGGTGACGTGGCTGCTGCTCCTGGGTTCTCTTGACCTCCGACTGGCAGCATCTGGCTGGTTGGAGTTGTTCTTAAAAGGAAAAAGAAAACCCACCTCCTCCATTCTCAAGTGTCCTCAGCGGGAGGGTTGTCTCCGTTCACCTCCTGCCATTACCAGGAATGCAAAGTCAGATCAGCCTGCATCAGGCAGGTTAACCCAGTCTCTTATGAAAATCTAGAGGGCCACTGCTGAAATGTGAACACACTGAAAAAGCAAGGCACAGGGGACTCACCTTCCTCTCGTGGGCTGTAGAGGCGATAACCAATGGAAAGAGAGCGCTAGCCCGGTCAGGGCTTATGTTCTTAACCACCCGGTCCACCCATTTTCTCTGTTGCCTTCACAACACAACTGTCTCCCCATTTCTTGTTTCCTTTCTATTGCTGCCATCAACACCATGTCCAAAAGCGATGTGCACAACAAAGGATTTATTTCAGCTTCCACCTCACAGTACATCGTGGAGAGAGATCAGAGCAGGCATTCAAACAGCAGTCCACGTGTCTGCATCCTTTCCTTATGCCCGTTTGCAGATGCCTGGCCACATACAACTTAATACCGCATCCAGTGTGTCCAGCAAAGGTGGAGATAATATCAGATCTGCTAATGATTATATTTTTAAAAAAAAAAAATTAAAGGTAACTCTTTAGTTTGGATTAAAAAATAAGACTAGCGGTTTTTAGATATTTTTAAAGTTTTATTTGTGTGTGTCTGTGTGTTTATGCATCTTCTGAACTGGCCTTGTACCAAGTGGGACTTGGAGACATGTATGGCTTTATGAATATTTCATTGCAAATACTGTGGATCTCGTTAGAGTTCTCTGTATTGTTGTATTGACTTAGCTAAGACGTGCATGGAAGGTGTGTGTGTGTGTTTGCGTGTGCGCATGTGTTTAAATCTACATGTATCTACTATTGAATTATTTGAGTGTATAGAAATAAAAGTTGAAAATCTGGAGTCTTTAACCCTGGAAAATAACATCAACGAATGAAACTCAAGAACAATTCCTTTTGTGTGCCCTTGGGAGACAGAGATTCTGCCACAGCAATTTTTATAGACCCCTCCCCGCCCCCAAAGGACCAAAGCCCCGCCGGGCCGGGCCAGGCCCTCCAGAGAGTACAGGAAACACATTTTACTCTCTTGTGCTCTCTTGGAGACCAACATCTGCGTTTCACCCCCAAGCTCACAGCTTTTGTTCCATTTTAAGTAAATATATCTTTCCAAGGCCAAAATACTTGGATTTTTTTTTTCCCCTTTGGAAAAAAAAATAGCCTTTCCCGCTACAACTGGCAGTCAAACGTGCATTCTCATTTCTCTTGTCAGAGGAAGAGACAAGCATATGAATCTAACCTCATCTGTCACGGCCTGCAGCTGGAGGCGACAAGATCGGTAAGTGTTGGAGCCTTTGAAACCTTCTGCTAACCGCTGTGCCTCAGCGCTTGTGATTCACCTGGAACAGTGGGGGCGGGGCACACACAGGAACCATGCAGCTGTAGCCACACTGCAGACCGGGGGTTGGAGGGTGGGATGGGGTGGGGTGAAGGAGACAACCAAAGCCTGTACCACAGGCCAGGGAAATAGCTCAGGGGGCAAAAGCGCCTGCCGAGGAGACCTGATGGCCTGAGTTCGGGCCCAGGATTGCATGGCTGGAGGTGGGAGCCAGCTGATGAGGGTCATCTTCTGACTTCCGCACACGTAGCCAATGCACGCGCATGTGCGTACTTCTTTCTTTGAAAGGGAGATCAGTTCGGTTTTGTAACTTGCTTTCTCCTTTAGTAGATAGCAGTAAGTAAGTATAGTTCTTAGGCATCAATGGCCATATAGCACAATGGATATTTACAAATTATACATAGAAACCTACTTCCAGGTTTGGAGTTTTTTTCATTTAGTATGACAACGCCACGAACCCATTCTAGTGCTGCCATTCCAAGTCAATAACTTAGATTGTGTGCCGACGAGTTAGCAGTTTGCTCTCCTCACTTAAAATATTATTAGTTTGAGTCTTGAGGGTGACTCGGCGTTTGGGGCATTTGTTGCTCCTGTGGAGGTCCAACGTCCAGTTCCCAGCACATCTGCCTGTAACTCCAGATCCAAGGGATGTGACATACTCTTCTGCCTGCTGTGGCATGTACATAGAGTGCACGCATAAGTGCACATACATGCACACACGTACAAGTGAAACTCAAAAGAGAAATATTTTAAAAATTACTAGTCTTATGTTTCTTAATTCAAACTAAAGAATTATCTTTAAGTAAAAAAACAATGCATAATCATTTGCAGATCTGATAGCATCTTCACTTTTTCTGGTGTCCTGTCTGCATAGATTTTCATTTCAAAGCCCACATGGAACATGGAACAGGGGAAATCTGTGCTTTAAAACTGTGACCATAGTGGTTTCGTTTCTGCTGCTCCTTCCTAGGTTTCTGATGACAAGCTTGTGTTCGTGAAGGTGCACGCCCCCTGGGAAGTGCTGTGCACCTACGCTGAAATCATGCACATCAAACTCCCCCTAAAGCCAAATGACCTGAAAATGCGCTCAGCCTTCGGCACCCTCAACTGGTTCACCAAGATCCTCCGCGTGAGCGAGAGCGTCATCAAGCCGGAACAGGAGTTCTTCACTGCCCCGTTTGAGAAGAGCCGCATGAATGATTTTTATATCCTTGATAGAGATTCCTTCTTCAACCCTGCCACCAGAAGCCGCATTGTAAGCCTAAACCAAATATGGTTTCTGGTTTGGGGGAGATCTGAAACACCTGCTATTGAATAATTAGCCACTTGGTTGAGTTGTTGCTTTATTTTTAAAAACCGAAGCGTACCATTACTAATAGTATCGGTATTATTTCAGTGCCAGCCATTTCTATGGCAATAAACAGTGGTTGCATGGACTAGTTCTACCACTAAAAAAAAAAAATCACACAATCTGTTTTGAAATCTTTCTAGGTTTATTTCATCCTCTCTCGGGTCAAATACCAAGTGATGAACAACGTTAGCAAATTTGGGATTAATAGACTGGTCAGTTCTGGAATCTACAAGGCAGCGTTCCCTCTGCACGACGTAAGTCAAATGGCAAAACTGAGGACGTCCAGTGAGTGCTATGGTGCTGACAGGAAGGACTCAGACTTCCTGACCTTCTGTCTCTTCCTCAGTAAAACAAAGATAAAGCCGGGAAAGATCACAGGGCAAGAAAGACTCAGAGCACCATGGCAGATGGAGCCCGATTATAGAGACAGTGTGGGTGCGGTGGTTAAGGGACGAGGGACCATGTGGCAACAGTACAGATCATATGGGGCAGCGCTTGCTCTGTGTGTCTCATGCCCAGGCCCACTGGCCCACTCCCCAGCTAGGTGGCCTTGCGAGCCACATATTCTCCCTGTTCCCATGTGTCCTGGTCAGTAAGGAAGGGGTTGTAACATTTCCTGCCTCGTGGGGTTGTCTCGAGAATTAGATTCATATAAAACGTTAGACCCCATCATATAAATGGCAGCTACTCTCATAATTACTGACAGGTGTCATCACCAGAAAAAAAAAAAAAGCAGGACTTTTTGTTCGCTTGTTTGTTTTGTAAGGAAAATGTGTTAGAAATTCTCATTTGACATTTTCTGCAAATAGGCTTTTTCCTCCTTGAAATACTATTTTCAGGCTGTGTCGAAGCTTTTTAAAAGGGGGCTTATCAGGGTTCATGTCACAGTGACATGGCCCCAGATTATTGGCACTATGAAAGGACTGTTCGAAGGCTTCAGCGACCCATGGGATTCAGGAGCATTTATCAAGCAGCTAGTACCTCGTATGGACTGAATTTTTTTATAGTGTGATCATTTCAGCCCTTCACGACCACATATATGTGAGGTCGCTATATACCTAAATGTGTTTACTGTATCCCGTCATTGAAATGTGCTAAATACCACATCCATCACAAGGTTACTTTGCTGCATTTACTGCCAGTTGATCTAAATCTCTACAACACAAGAAAGCAAATGCAGTTTCATCTTCGCTATGTGTTATTTGCATTGTGGGTTAAAGACAATCTTGAAACATACCATACTTCAAAGCTAGAACATCAAGCAAGTGCTTGATTCACATGGATAAGCAGAGAGTGGGGGGGGGGGGCCGGCAAGATGGCAAGGACTGAGCCTCCAGGGAGACCCAGGGTGGCCACTGAGCCTAACAGTTTGTTCTATTTTTGTGCCCCAGCAAAATTAGCAGTGGAAGCTTATGAACTTTAGGGTCAGTTACACATCGTTCTCTGAATGTTAGCGTCTGCCACCACTGTCCTAGAATATTTATTTGACATTTATCTTCCCAGTCTCCAAGCCTAGAGTAATCCTGTGGTGTGAGTGAGAGGCAGGCAGGGACCAGAGCCCTTACTAAGGATGGGCTTTCATGGTAATATGTTTCTGTGCATGAGCAAGCGAGTGGGTCAGACAGGAAAAGGGGTGATTGGATTTAAACAGAGGCGGGAGGCTCTGTTTCTTGGGTGGCAGGATACAGTCTTTGCTAGTTATTTTCTGTGTCATCAACATCACTGCTGAACTGAGACACTGTGAAGCACTGTCTATCACAGTGGCCTGCTGCTCACCAGCCAGTGTTCTGGTCCCCCACCATCCAAGGCTGGGCTTTCAGGTAGATGACCCTTGATTGTGAGGACCTGAGGTCTTGAGTGGTGCAGAGTCTTATTCATTAGGACTGCCTCCCTTCAGGGCATCACCTCCTTGCCTTGTTCACTAGGAGTGACAGCTGCTAATGTCACTATCCAAGCATCCATTGCCATCCCCTTACTCCCAAATACTCCCCAAGGGCAATAGTGATTGCCTTTATTTCAGAGTCATTAAAAATTAAATGAGGGCATGTCTGTCCCTTCCGGCAAGTGGAGCTCAGTTTCTACAATGGCCGTTAGTGCCATACTTACCAGACTTGTGAGTTGAGGACTATGATGCTCTTTCTTTCTTTCTGCTTCTCAGTGCAAATTCAACTATGAGTCGGAGGACCCCAGCTGTCCGAGTGAGCGCTACCTTCTGTACCGGGAATGGGCCCATCCTCGAAGCATATACAAGAAGCAGCCCTTGGATCTTATCAGGTGAGCAGGAGAGAGCAGTGCCCTGTGGTGTCTGTGCATGGCCGCTCTTCCAACAGCATTGCCAGCCAGAGGTGCTCACTTTGCTTTGCATTAGCCAGGATTTCCTCGAGACTTTCTTACACATTCACAGGGGATAGGGCATAGCTTCTTCCATGTCTCAGTCTTTAGCCTTAGACCAGTGGTGAAACTGGCCTTCTGGCATGGCCAGCTCCATCCCGAGTTGTCTCATGAGTGCGCTCTCTAGGCCCCAGCATGATTTATGTGGGTAGAAACTACCAGTGTGGCCCCACCATGAGTGGGAAGATGCTTCTCTCTCAGGAACGGCCCAGGGGTTAGAGGTCACCTGTCAGGGACTTAGAATTCTTTACTGCCCAGGAGTAAGTGGTGGAGTTATTAGCTCTACTGAGTGGTGAGGTGTGAGCACTTGCAGTATTTTTCCACTGTTAGTTGTGATGTCATTACCTCATAGGAAATCATGACTATATCGGGGCTCGTTAGAAGCTGGTAGTTTAGGTGCTGTGGCATTGTTGAAGCCCACCTCTGTCCTGTGTGCTGTAGTGACATCATTCTTGTCCAGTGGCTCGACCTGCTTTGTGCAGGAACATTTGTTAAACAGTATCATGTGCCTCTATTAGCGTGCTTTCTTCTTGGCTCTGCCTTTGTGAAGGTAGCAGCCATTTTTAAAAAATTGTTAGAGTAAGTATCTCATAAAGATTCATTTAATTATTCCATTTGGTCCCCCTTAGTTCTCCCTTGTTTAATATTGTGTGGATTATTGTCACACGGAAGTACCCCTGCCTACTTTGCTTACCCGGTAGATAAAATAGTACGTGGATGTATACATGTAAACCCAGTTTTCCTGGGCATTCGTGAGGAACTGGTTTCTGGAGCCTCTGAGATAAGAAGATCTGTGCATGTCCCTTACATAAAAGGCCACCACCTTCATATGCCCCGTGCCCTTCCTCCCACACACCTCAAATCATCTTTTAATCCTCCTAATCCCTAAGGTAGTGTAAATACCATGTATGCCAGAGGGTGTTCCACTGTACTGTCTAGGGAATAACAGAAAGAGGAAGAATCTCAGTACGTAGATGAAGTTACCCCCAGTGTCTTCAGGCAAGACTGGGTGCATTCAGCGGTGTTTTCAGTTAGTGGCGGGATGCATCCGAGTATAGGACCCCCAGGTGGAGGGCTGACTGTATTCAAGGTCGTCGGCCTTGTGGAGTTTCCATTTTATTGATTTCCTCTTATAGGAAACCAGTTGCATCTGACTGCACAGGGTTTGACAGGTTCTTATTTTAAGTAAATTGAACGCCCCATTCCACATGTCATTTCCTTTCCTTGAGTCACCAGTGGCTTCTTGAGCACCCAGACTTGCCACGCTCTTTTCTCCAGGCACTATCCCAAGCCTGCTGTTTTCTGGCTGTACAGGAGCCAGACACCAAGCCCCAGTCACATGAAAGTGTCATCTTGTGCCCCTCTCGTGTCCTCACTCCTCTCCACATGGGTCCTAGCCTTCCTTCACAGCCTGTGGCCCTGGGGTGGCCTCTGTCCTGTGCTCTGGTTCAGGCTCCAGGGGATCTAGGCTGTGCTGATAGCTGAGCTTCCCTCTAGATGAGGCTCAAGGAGACTGGCTCAGCCTCGTATTGAGCCTGCAGACCCACACAAGTCTCTCAGCCCGGAAATGCTTGAGTCCATAGACCAGCATGGAAACAAAAGCAACTCAGAGACCCACAGCACAGCCGCTGCCTGGGCCTCGCTCGCTGCTCTGGCAGGAACAGTTTTTTGCCTGAGCCTTATAAGCTGTGCTGAGACAGAAGGTGTTGGGTGTATGAGAGAGACCAGCTTCACAGAACGACTCCTATTTTCCTCCTGGTTTCCCTCTTACTGCCCCGTAGGTCTATAGGTATATTTGTGTGGAGAGGAGTCACGGTTTGTATGTGGCGGGTGACACCGTCTGGGGTCAGAGGTGCCCACTGTTTTCTCAGAAATATACCTCGAACACGGGAGAGAAGCTGTGTTGTCAGAAGCCTTGGGTTTTATGCTGCCCCTTCTTACATAATTCTCCGGGTACATAATAGCAGGCAGCAGATGAATAAATACACGGAAGACTCTGAGTAACTACAAGGTCTTTCAAGAATTGCAGCACGGTGCTCATCTTCGCCTAAAACAAGGGATGCCCCCCATCCACCCCACCCGCAGCGCTTTTCTCTTCCTTGGTGGATTTGTAAATGCACTGTGCCTTGGTGCGTGCCGCATCCTTCCTGGTCAGGCGCCGACGTGAGGATGAACATGCCACAAGGGCGAACTGAGTCAGGTGTTCACGGAAAAAGCCTCCTTAACTTAAGAACCGAGGAGCCGCGCTAGGATGGAGCTGTACGGTGGCGAGCCTCTAAGAGCGCCTTCCCTCTCTTTTCCCTCTCGCCAGGAAGTATTACGGAGAGAAGATTGGAATCTACTTTGCTTGGCTGGGCTATTACACGCAGATGCTCCTGCTGGCAGCGGTGGTGGGCGTGGCCTGCTTCCTCTATGGCTATCTTAATCAGGATAACTGCACTTGGAGGTAGGTAGTCTCTCTTTAACCATTGTTGCCACACTGGTTAGTCATGAAACCGTTTCCAGGGTTTTAGACTGGGTTTTGCTAAAGGAGAACTCAACGCAAACGCCCATTGCATGATCGATCTTCTCTCTCTCTCTCTCTCTCTCTCTCTCTCTCTCTCTCTCTCTCTCTCTCTCTCTCGCGCGCGCGCGCGCGCGCGCGCGCGCCCCTTTGTTCTGAGAACAGTAGTGAATCAAATGGAATTTTTCTCAGATAATCCAGCACAGCCTCTGACAGGAGCATTATGTCCAGGATATAAACAAACAAACCACTCAGACATTTTAAGATGGTTCTTTGTATGAAAAAGAAAGGACTGGAGATAATAAGGGGTTGCCCTTGAACTCCTGGCTTCCACGGAATGCTTTGCAGAGCCGTGCAGACCTGGGCCAAGAAAAGCTCCGAATTCTTATGGTTTTAGTGAGAAAACTGGTGGCTTTCTGTGTTTAGAAAAAATTTTTTTCTTAAATGATACTAAGAGTTGCATGATTGGAAACTCCAGTGACCAGTCACAGGGACTATTCCTTACTATGTCAGAGAAAGAGAAAACTAAGACTTGGTACTAGAATTCAAAAGTCAGCTTCATCTTAGGACAGTGGTTCTCAACCTGTGGGTAGTGACCCCTCTGGGGTTAAAAAAAAAAACAAAAAAAAAAAACAAAAAAAAAACCCTTGTCAGGAGTCACCTAAGGCCATCAGAAAACGTAGATATTTACGTTATGATTCACCACAGGAGCAAAATTATATTTATGAGATACAACAAAAATAATTGTATGCTTGGGGTCACCACGACATGAGGAACTGTATTTAAGGGTTTCATCTCTAGGAAGGTTGAGGACCGCTGGTCTAAGGGGACTCCAGGGCATACTGGATTTTCTGTGTCACTGGGAGTTGTGCATCTGCTTTTGGCGTTCTCAGCCTCCAGAGTGGACACAACACTACGCCAGACATTGTCTTCTGACGGACTGGCCTCTGTCCCCGTGTAACCGGCAGATTGTGGTCTGTGGGCTTCAGTGCGGAGAGAATGACATCTTCCAAGCCCTGAGCATGGCTCTTAGGGGGGACGTCTGCTTGTCTACCTGATATATAGGCACATTACCTGTTCCACAGGCAGGCTGCAGAGCCTACATGCCCAAGATGGCTGTTTGAAGTCTTCTCTCTCTTCTTGAAAAAAAATTTGTACCCAAGGACTTGAATGTTGGTGTTTTCTCCCTACTTTGTTGGGCTAATGTTCCACACTCATGTGGCATCTCAGAATAGATCTTCAAAATGGGCAGGGTCCACTTTGCAAGGTCCATTTGTGTGTGTGAAGTGGTGTGTGTGTGTGTGTGTGTGTGTGTGTGTGTGTGTGTGTGTGTGTGTGTTGGCTGTGTTGGCTGTGATCTATGCACACAAGTAGATGAGCAGGTAGAAGCCAGCATCCTTCACTGATCCAGGAGTTCCCCTTTTTCCTAGACTGACTCATCACTGAGCCTTTCCTGGCTTATGTCCTGTCCAGCCCATACGCTGTTGGGGTCCGTAAATCTAAAAAACAACCCAAGCAGTCACAGGAGTCCATCAAAGCAAGAGCTCTATTTGAACTATGGAGCAAATGACCAGCCAGGAACACAGCAGCACAGACCCAGGAGTTGTCTGTGTCTTTGAACGTTCATCTTAGTATTTAAGCAGATGATAAAAATTTATTGTACTCAGGCCGCTACTGATTGATCAGGGCCATAGAACAGACTCAGGAACTAAATAAGAACTTCAAGGCAGAATGTTAGAAGATTTTTTAAGTCCAAAATCCACAAACATCTGTGCCAAGTTACAGGCCCAATTTTTTATCAATCAGAATCATTTGTTCTTTCATGGCTAGGAACAACCATTACATTTTGAGGAACAAAGGAAGAAGGAAGAAATTGGCTAGCCATCTGGAAAGTTCCCCAGATCCTGGGAACTTGAACTTAATTTCACCTTATGATCAAAATGGAGTCTGAAAACAAAATGGCAGTACTTAGGGTAGTCTCATTTGTTTGATGCCAACACTATGTGTGGCTTTCTGCGTCTCACAGATATGTTGGAGGTTTGGTGTCTGTGGATACCCCATACCTCATTCTTCCTTTAAAGTTTCTGGTTTACATTTATGGTTATTACTGACGTAGGCAGCTGCTACATTAATTCCCGAGATTCTTAAACTATGGGTATGAGGTAAAAATATATATATAACAAGCTCAGCCTAGTGGTGGTGGTGCACGCCTTTAATCCCAACACTTGAGAGGCAAAGGCTGGCAGATTTCTATGAGTTCAGGTCCAGCTTGGTCTACAGAATGAGTTCCAGGACAGCTAAGACTACACGGAGAAATCCTTTCTTGAAAAGTAAAACAAAAACAAAAGCAAAAACAAAAAGAAAAAAGCTCACCATGATGCTTCCCAGGAGCTTCTGGACAGGCGAGGCTCCCTGAAGCAGCTATAGACGCTGCCTGCCCTTTTCAGTACCCGTGATGATCCACTCTTGTTCACAGTGCCTGGAAGGGTGCTGGGTCTTAAGGCTGCTATGAACCTCGGGAGATGGGCATGGTAATTGGTCTAATTTTAAAATGCTGCAAAGCCGTATTCTTCACAGATTGGCCAGCCCTTTACACACACACACACACACACACACACACACACACACACACACACACACACACACACACACACACACACACACCATGGTGGGTAGGGGCAGTTGCCTAAGCAACTCTAAGCATTTAGTTAACCTTCGGAGTTCAGAAAAGGGTGAGTTTGAACATTTTTGTCATTGTTCTCATTGTTTTTATGAATGAGTGGCTTCTGTTAGAGCTTACTCGGCTCTCTCAGACTAGCTTCCCAAGCCCACTTGTTTCTCTGGGTTATTTGCAAGGTCACGTAACCAGTCATAATGCTGCCTCCCATCCTAGCAGGGTCCATCCGAAAGGGCATCAGCCACAGGAGCATTCCAAAGCTTCTTGCCTCTTCTCAGTAAATCTTGAATATGTCTGTAACTTCCTCTATGGCTGTGGTTCCATGTTGACAGCATTTCTCTTTAACCTAAGATTATTGCGTTATTCTTTTACTGTTGCTGTGTTCTCTTTTATTTTTAATGATGTATGTGTTTGTGTGTGCATGCACATGAGAGCACAGGTCTCCCTAAAGGCCAGAGAAGGCATCAGGTCCCCTAGAGCTAGAGTTACAGACAGTTGTGAGCGCCTCTATGTCGGTGCTGGGAACCCAGCTCAGGTCCTCTTCAAGAGCAGCATGCACTCTTAACTCTGAAGCCTATCTCTCTGAAGCCCATCTCTCTGAAGCCCATCTCTCCAGCCCCATCTCTATCCTTTTTTTCTATTCTGTAGCTGTCATTCTCATTTTTCACATAGAATTGATTTTTTTTTCATGTGGTACAATTGGGGTTTATTGAAGCTTATGTTTTTCCCGTGTACCATGAATTTAGCTGCCCGTTCTTATCTTCCTAGTTTGGGGTCCAGACCTTTGGACATAGGTAGAAATCTTTACATGTCTCATTTTGTGCTTCTGTTGTTGTTTTAGCTTGTGCCAGCAGTGTCTAATTATTAACTTGTCTGTTCTGAGCTTTGGGTCTTCCGCGAGATTTGTACAGCAAATGGAAAAGGCCTAAGATGAGTTCTAATTTCCCCCACCAAACGATTCTGAAACTCATAGCGCAAATCTTCTTCACTGTATTAGACAAAGTTTTACAGGTGTTTCTTCATATAAACCTTAATACATCTTTGATTAGATTCATTCCTAGACATTGTGCTCATTAAGCTACTGAAATACAGAATTAAGTTATTTCCCAATTGTTTTAGGTGGGTAAGGAGGAAATCTCTTTTGTTTCCCTGTGTATACTTTATCTACTGATTTTGTGTCCACAAACTACTAAATATGCTATTATTACCTCTGGATTCCAGGCTGGGCATAATGTTATAAGTTCTAGGATCTGTTGCGGGGAGGGAAGAGTGGCATGGAGGCATGGGTTTTAATTGCTTCTGCCCGAGGCTCATCGGAGGAGAAGTGTAACTTCTAGATCAAACAGAAACGGCAACTGGAGGGTTTTATGGGGAATGGCAGCTTGCTGGGTGGCATGAGGAGACAGCCATGACCTGTGAGAGGCAGTGGGTTCCCTCCTCCCACCGCTCACAGACAGCCCCGCTTCCCTGACTTTCTGTTAGCTTTATAGGCCTCCAACCAAAGCAGTTATGGAGGAGGACCTTGTGTCATGTCCCTGAGTTAAGAGTAGTAGGCTTGAGCATTATATGAACCTCAAAAGTAAATAAATAAAAAACATTATATTAAAATGGAGAAAAGTGGTTAAGAGCACTGGGTGCTTTTCCAGAGGACCTGATTTCGATTCCCAGCTCCCACTTGTTGACCCACAACTGTTACAGTAAATTGTATCTGTTAGGCCTAAGAAGCCAATAACTGACACAGGGAGCCTGAAACATACTTTAAAGCTGCCAGCACTAAACCGGGAAGAATCTAAACTGATACAAATCTACTCTTAAACTAACATAAACTTCTCTAAACCTTATAACATACATATATCCCAAGCACTTGCCACTATAATCCTCAGAGGCTTCCTCCTTCCTTCTCTCTAGCAACTGTCAAGCTTGGCTCCGCCCCCTCCAGGAAGTCCTGCCTTCCACTTCCTGTCCTTCTACCCAGCTTATTGGCTAAACAGCACTTTATTGACAGTTGTTACATCCACTAAAGACATTCCTCCACACACAACCTCTCTATGACTCCAGTTTCAGGGGACCCAATGTCATCTTCTTGTTTCTGTATACATGGTGCACAGACATACATGCTGGCAAAGCACCCATACAGATAAATAAAAATAAAGGTTAAAAAATTTTGAAATAATGTAAACAAAAATTTTAAAGAAATGTAGATCGTTGTCTACTCTGTACGCTTTTTCTAGCCTTTTCTAGAATTATGAATGCCACCTGTGGTCCTGTTTTGTCAGCTTCAGTTTTGTCGCTTGTCATGGATGAACTTGGATTTTATTATGCTGGTAGAAAATAAAGCCTTTTGCTAAGGTTTTTTGAGTTGTTTTCTTTCTCTCTTGTTAGCAAAGAGGTCTGTGATCCAGATATCGGCGGCCAGATCCTGATGTGTCCACAGTGTGACAGGCTGTGTCCCTTCTGGAGGCTGAATATCACCTGCGAATCTTCTAAGGTAACGTTTGCTATTCCAGATGCTTACGTAAAAAGAGTTGCTTAAACGCGGCAGGCAAAGTATCCCTGCTCGGAATAATTTGGACATTCAGATTTATGTCTGAAAAACTTGTCCTACTACTATTTACAATGATCGTGGCACATTGTCAGCCTCCCCGATTCCTACACTTAATTTATAGATTAAAAAAAGACTTGACTGGCTGCCCCTGAGCTAAGGCAATGGCTGGACTATGCACTAGAAGACCGTGCACTGTTAGCACATCTCTTGAGCCTCTGCACCCAAGGCAGGTGCGGCGGTCATGCTCCCGCGAAGCCACAATGGAAGGTCCCTTCTGAAGCCGTCCTTTCCTCCTCTCTTCCTTCCTCACTTACGCTTCCATTTCCTCCAACTCCACCTTCCCCACCTTAGCTCAGGACTTTTGAGTGTCTTTCATTGTCTGGGGAGAGGTGTTTGGTTCTGTTGTGTTTCCTCAAGGGCTCCTTGAATCTTGTGGGAGCAGGTTACAAAGGGAAGGGAGACTAAGACAAGAGTCTGGGGGAAATGGTGAAAGGGGTTGGGGCAAAAAAATAAATAAATAAAAAGGCATTTCTGGTTTCATTCATGTTTAATACTAATAAGTAACTTACTAGTTTCTTCCTTTCTTCTGAAGAGATGTCCCATGACTCCAACAAAACGCTGACTTGGGGCTGCTCTTAATATGGCATCTAGTCCACTGTGCCAGCTGCCAGCCAGCCTACTAAGTTAGGCTTCTAACAAGCTTATATCTTACCGTTTCCCTTATTCCTACTTCTGTAGTGCTCGGGGGACCAAGCAGAAAGGCCAGATGTCTACTTCCTTTCCTGTGCCCATGATCTCACATATGAGACTAGCATGGCAGCTTCATCTATGCCTAACCATGTCCTGAGATACCAGGCACATCCCTCATTGGGAACTAGGCGGTTAGCATGACTTGTACCAACTCCAAAATGGAGCATGTTGAGGGAGAAGATTACACATCTGGAGTACTTTCCATAGCACTTTGTGTGCAGTTATTTGCAATAAAAGGTAGAGCATAATGTTGAAAGACATCTCGGAGCAGGTGGTTTTCTAAAAGGCAAAGAGAGAAGAGAAAAAGCATCGTTTGTGGGGGACACATGCCTCAGCTCTGTTCCCCAGGACATCAGGCATGACAAATCCATCTTCTTACACCTGGCCTGGAGGGTTTGGGGTTTTTTGTTTTGTTTTAGGGGAATTGTTTCATGAGACCCTTTAGAACCGTGCTGCTTGATCAAAAGCCACATGGATGGTTGCGGGAACTTATATCTGCTTTGGAAGCCAGGCAGATGAGAGCTTAACTAACCAGATACATACCTTCTAATGAAAACAACCAATAATCTTGCATACATGAAAATTACACCACTTTGAGTATAAAAGACAACTGAAAAAAAAAAAACGCAGCAAAGTACACTTCCCACTTGGAAACAGATCTGAATGCTATCACTGTGGATGTCCCCTTGTTCACCTGGGGCCTCTGTCCACCCACCCATTTTCACTCTCCACGTGGCCTCTTATAAAGTTGGCAGAATAATATGTGTCCCACCGCCCCCCTGCCTCACCCCCATCTCCCATTAGTGTTATGAGTTCTTTCTTAAGGAAGATTTTAAATGCTTACTAATGGAAAGTCAGTAAACAATTCAAAGATTTTTTTTTCCCCAGCAAGTCATAAAGACAGCTAGGCTATGTGTACATTGCCAGAGAGCAAGTTTGGCAGCAGTGGTAGCACTGCCCCAGCGAGAGGATAAACCTTTTGAGACAATTGTGCTGGTGATGTCAGCACAGCCTTTATCCCACCGAGGAGAACACTCGCCAGTCACAGACGCAAAGCCGTCCTCCGGTTGGTGGAAGCAGGGCGCTCCTAGAGGAGGAGAGCCGTCGCCACATAAACTCAGCTTTGTATCTTATTTTCTTAATAAGAAAAGAAGTATTTCTGGAATTTATCCTCTGAGGGGAACAAGACAAAGATAAGAGGCAAATCATACAAGTTGCTTAGAGGGCACTAGATCCTTAGGGCCACTTGCTGCGTCCATCTTTCCAGTCACTCTGTGACAGCTCATAAAAGAAGCTTTAACGGTCTCAGCAGATGTGCCTATTCCTTTATCGCGCTGTGGGACGATTCCACTGGAAAATGCACTCAGGCTCAGACGGCGGAAGCCGTTTGCTTTTAAAATGTGAGAAATTCCATCTGCGATTACGCCATACGTGTGGTGATTGTTAAGCCAGCACCAGGCTTGGCGACCGCTCCAGGCTGCAGGGTGTACAAAGTATTACGTACTGGCCGAGTTCTGATAAGTGGGGAATTCATTTACTTACGTGTCATTGCTCTATTTTCCAGAAATTGTGCATCTTTGACAGTTTCGGAACCCTGATTTTTGCAGTATTTATGGGAGTGTGGGGTAAGTTACTGTCGGTCTTTTTTTTCTCTCTCTCTCTTTCAGTTTGATGCAATTTTGTGTTAGCCATTAAAGTCGCTCGCTTTGAGGACTGTGTCCTGGCTGAGCCTCTACTCCCCCAGAGCTTCTGTAGAAATAAAGCTCATTTTGGGGGGCCTTTTAAAGTCACCCAATCTTGCTCCCAAATAATTGACACAGAGACATACTAGAGTAATTCAACAGCTTCAAAGCACTACAGCTGGGCAGATGTTCATCTATTCTAACCCTCTGTGCTGGTCTGGCTACTTCCCAGCCACATGCCTTGAGTTCCTTGCCATATTGGTCCCTCCTGGGCTGGTTCTGCGCCATCGGGTCATCCTGATGGCCACAGCCTTTCTCTCCCTCTTCTTCCTTCTCTTCCTACCTGAGACCTTTCGACTGGGAACAGAAGTCCAGCCTCCCTGTCGTCTCTCACCAGCTATAGGCTGCTCAGTGTCTTCCTTAACCAGTCAGAGATAATTGCAGAGCATTGTTTACAAAACATCGATCAATGGCATTGATAATACTGACTTCCGGGCTGCAACTGGACCTCATCTCAGGGCACAGAAATCAGCATCTGAATACACGGTGTACAAAAACACCCTCCGATGTGTCATAGTTACTCTCATAGGATTGCCCTGTTTTAATTTGGTTCTTCAGGCTTCATTCATAGACGCCATTAGATTTTACCATATGAAAATTTTACCTCAAAAGGCCGAGGCTTCAACAACACACCTGCTTTCACTATTGCTTTATTTCTCTCAGTCCACTGGGTTCACAGACAGCCTGACTCAGCTGATGCCTGTGGTGAGCCTGGCTTGGTCTGTGGGGGTTCCAAATGGCCTCTCACCCTCCAATGGTCTAGCCTGGCATTCTTTAATGGGGCCTCAGAGCTGCAGAGGGATGCAAACCCCAGTGTGTCTGGCACTAAAACTATTCATACATGTATACAATTGAATATGGCCATCTGCCTACCGCCTTCTTTCTCTCTCCAGTTTCCCCCCCCATCCTCTCCAATACCCCCTCCTCTCAACTTCATGTGCTCGCTTTCTAAAATATCCCACAAAGTCTAGTTAGTGCTGTGTATGTGTGTGTGTGTGTGTGTGTGTGTGTGTGTGTGTGTGTGTATGCGCGCGTGCGTGCGTGTGTGCATGCATGTGTGTGTATGTGATGTGTGCTGTGTGCATGTATGTGTATGTGTGCATGCGCATGTATGTGTATGTGATGTATGTGTATGTGATGTGTGCTGTGTGTATGTATGTGTATGTGTGCATGCGCGTGTATGTGTATGTGTGTGTGCATGTGTGTCTACGTGTGTGTGTATATGTGTGTGTGTTCATGGGCACGGGGCCATCCTCTGGAGCATGGGCAACCTACCTCTGGCTTCTCCTCCCCAGGCAGCTACAGAGGAATGCCAGCAGCTCCTCAGTTGAAGGTGGAGTCTTGTAAGCTCACCCCGGTCTAGGCTATAATTTGGGCTGGCTTGTTTTACGCAGGTCTTGTGCAGATAACCGTAGTTGCTATGAGTTTGTGAGCACAGCAGCCATACCTTGCCCAAGAGGCAGCATTTCCCAGCATTCTTCCCTATCCTCTGCCTATTAAATTCTTTCTACCCCCTCTTCTGCAGTGTAACCTGAGCCGTGGCAGGGGTCTGATAAAAGATGTCCCATTTAGGGCTGAGCAATCAGGGTTACTTATTCCCAACACTTTGACTAATTATAAGTCTGCATTAAACTGCTTCTCAGCACAAGGAGCTGCTTCCTTACTGAGGTCGAGAGCATCCTAGAAGGATGGCTTTACATTAAATGTTTAGAAGACAGCTGGGCTGCACAAGCATTTAGCAAAGTAACAATTGCCAGACCCACCTTAGGGCCTATGACGTCAGCCATGGGCTTTTGTATTATTTTAATAGTATCAGGCCCGCATACACTTCTGTGAAGCAGACCCCAAATCCAATCAGAAAGCAATTGGTTACCCTATAAAAGTCATGCCACTATTGCACCCTGGGTACCAGCTTGCCAGGCAAAATGTACCCACAAGTGCAACAGTGCCATTGGCCTATGATTGCATTGTTTGCTAGTGTCCTGTCAGCTGCAGCAAGTCAGGCAAGCAAGCCTGAGTAATGAGAAGATGGAGTGGAGGAGACATCCCAAGGGAGTGAGTCACTGAAAGCCTTTACAGTGTCAGTATCCTTATCCCAAATGCTCAGGACCAGAAGTGTTTCAGCACACAGAGTGGGCTCCTCCTCTTCCTTCTCTTCCTCCTCCTCCTTGAATAGACTACCACAGGAACATCTTTAGTCCAAAGATAGAAAAATCTGCAATGTTCCAAAGTCACAATGTTAGTGTCAGCCAGCATTCAGCATTCAGCATGTTTTGGATTTCAGGCTTTTGGGTCAGGAATGCTTATCCCGGTGCCACAACAATTCCAACAGCTAAGGTCCAACCTGGGGCCAGGGGTGGGGCATGAGGGCCACGTGGGAACATCAGCGCATCCAGCTTGGGGCCAGGGATGGGGGGGGCACGTGGGAACATCAGTGCACTGCTCGCTTCTTTTTAGTACTCCTATAGGATTGAAGAGGTTTTTTAAAAAAATATTTAGTTATTTATTATGTATACAGTGCTCTGCCTTCATGTACCCAGGCAGGCCAGAAGAGGGCATCAGATCACATTATAAATGGTTGTGAGCCACCATGTGGTTGCTGGGAATTGAACTCAGGACCTCTGGAAGAGCAGTCAGTGCTCTTAACCTCTGAGCCATCTCTCCAGCCCCAAGATTGAAAAGTTTTTAAGTGCGTTTCCCTGTAGTGATAATAGCAAGCTCTCTGTCATAATTAGAAAAGATGCAATCTTACCCTGTAAGTTCTGCACAGAAACTGGATGCTTTGCGTCCTCTTTAATCTGTGCACCATCAGTAACGGAGTGGAGAGAGCATTTTATTTTAGAGCAGACTTTTGAGTGGTTGTTGGTGTAAATGTCCTAATATGGAGGGGAAACTCTTGTTTTCGATGGTACATGTATTTCCTTTCCAGCTGCTTTGTGTAGGTTGAGATGAGCAGCATCAGGTTATAAGAAAGTGCGGGGAAGAAACTGAACCATGCCCCTCAACTTGAAAGGCAAGCCACTAGTGCGTACACACACAGAAGTGGGGGGTGGTGTGGGTCCTTGAAGGGTGGGTGGTGGCCGTACCTGTGAAATGATACCACCAAATGGTATTTTTGTACCCTTAAGAAATACCCTTGAACACCGTTGGGGGAGAATGAAACCTCTAAGGTAGCCACACTTAGCCAGCGAGAGGCCCTGTCATTCAGAACCTTAGCATGTCTTACTGGAAACCACACACTGAAAGATACTTAGCACAGAAGCACAGAGAGAGCTAGGGGGTGCAGCTCGGTTGTAGAGCGCTTGCTTGGCATGAGTGAGGCTTTGGGTCAGATTCACGTGTTAAGATCCTCTGTGCTGCCCTCTCTCCACTGCTGTAAGTGCATCGCTTTCCCACAGTAGCAGCCAGGGAGTTGTACACGTAAGCCAGTTGTCACCTCAGCCCCAGCTTGTGATCTCTGCAATTCTGACAGAAGATGTTTTAAATAAAGCAACAAAAAAAAATAATAATAATTTAGATGCAGAAGAGACTCAGATTTCCTTACTAACTTTCCTTTCTCTGATCACTAACTGAGGCCTTCATTATAGAACTGTCATGCGCCCGGCTGTCGATCAACCCTGTCTGACATTAGGATGCGGAAAGCATCTCTGTGTGGCTCGTAGCATTGTGCGTGCGCATCTTTGAGGATATGCATTTGATGGACTCTCTAAGTGCTTTACGCTGGTCTCCTTGTTGCTTCTGCCTTCTGAGGACCACTGCTGTGAACCTCATTACGGAGAGCCTCAAATTGCAGACGTGAGGCGGAGGGAGGCTCCGAAGTCATTCCTCACCACTGCCATTCCACTCCTGTAGCATCTCCTTTAGCAGCGCAGTGTATCTGGCACTGATTATTTCTCTGTTTTCTAGCATTGGTAAATGTTAGGGGTAGAAAACCTTTTACAGCCAATATAGTACTAGTTGTACACTTACCTACAAATACCTCCCATTTAGGCTGCACCAGCCTGAGGGATTTTGCAGACTCACGGGGCCCTAAGCACAAGCTGTGGTTAAACCAAAGACCCTGAACACCACATGCCAGCCGCCTCATTCCTCCCCACCTGACTCTCCCTGCCTTAAACACATGGTTGTACAGTACTGTGTTTCAATGGTCTCCTTTAAGGGCAAGCTTTAAACAAGGCCTAGTGATTTCTGGGAAACCAACAGCTTCCTGGCTCCTAAAGGCCCGGGGAGTCAGCCCAGAGACCCGCACTGGGGGATCAAGCACCAGCACACACATGCGGGGCCCCAAGCCTGAGCTGTTCCGCGTGCTTCCTCTCCATTGCAGCGACACACAGACTCAGCTAGTGAGCATTTAAAACCGTCGTTTCTAGTGCCCCAGCTGCAAGCTGCAGAGTCTGGATTAGAAAGATGACGTGGGGTGAATGAGCTTATTTACCTTAGAGAACACTGTAAGTAAAGACGTCAGAGTTAAGAGGCCTTTTTAAGACATCTCTGACTCTTAAAGCACCCGAGCACAACTACCTGTCGGAGTTTATGTCTTGCCCTTTTATGTTACAGGACGTACACTGCTCTCAACAGTTTTGGGGTTTTTTTTTTTTAATTTTTAATTTTATTTTATTTTATTTTATTTATTTATTTATTTTTTGTGCCTGGGCATTTTCATCTGATATATATTCCTTAGAAGCAATGCCATCATAACTGAGAGAAATGGTTTTGACTTTGAGGTCCATGCAACCGTCCCTCATGTCTTATGCAGCGGGTACTAGTAGAATTTTAACTGCACCTTAATGACTAGAGCAATGGCTCTCAGCCTTCCTAATACTGGGACCTTTAATACAGTCCCTCATGTTGTAGGGACGCTGCCCCTCCCCCACCCATAAAATTATTTCATTGCTACTTCATAAGCTTGCTACTGTTATGAATCATAATGTAAATATCTGATATGCAGTATATCTCATATGAGACCCCTGTGAAAGGGTCGTTTGACCCCTAAAGGGGTTGTAACCTACAGACTGAGAACCACCAGAGTGTGGCCTGTGGTTTGCCTGTCCACTAAAGTACAGTGTTAGCCAGTGGAGCCCGGCTGGTTGTATTACAGAGACACAGAGCAAAAGACACAACAGCAGTTTCTCCCATTGTGGGGACACACTTCATATGAGTGACACTCCCAGGAGTACTCCAAAACACTGGGTAATTGTACCCCCCCATAGAGTTCTTGGCTGTGAATGAAAATGAAGAACCCCACTCCATTCTTGTAACCCCCAGGGGTTTGCCTTCAAGGTTAAGAATTGGCTAACAACCCTGTGTTTCCTACCTGGCTACCTGCTCGCTTCAGATCCACACACTTCCAAGGCTGAACTGCAACAGGAAGCAGATAGCCTTCGACGCTCCATGCCAGGGGCGGAGGGGCGGCAGCGTTTCTTCTCCTCTTAGGTGTGGATTAGAACCTGTTCATGGTTGCTTTTAGAGAGAAGAGTTATTCTCATGAATCCTCTTGTACCGATAGAGTGGCTTCATGTGTACGTGTCATGATTTTAAAAGTGGGCCATGGCCACATAGACAGAAAGTAGCAAGCACGAAGTAATAGCTCTGCAGAAAGCTTGACCCTTCTCAGCCTTCAGTCAATGACAAATGCAGTGTAAGCCAGGCATGTCGGCTCACATCTTCAATCCCAACACTTGGCAGGCAGAGGCAGGTGGATCTCTGTGAGTTCAAGGCCAGCCTGGTCTACATAGTGAGTTTCAGGACAGCCAAGACTACACAGACCCTGTCTCAAAAAAAAAAAAAAAAAAAAAAAAAAAAAAAAAAACACAAAACAGCAACAAAAATGTACATTAACAAATTTGCAACAAAGTTTTTAGAAAGAGGCAGAAATGTTTGATTTCATTGACTTAATGATATTTCGATGTGCTTATGTCTTGTTTAGAGTTTAGAAAAATAGGAATGGGTTAGAAAATATCCACTCCACCAAAAAAAAAAAAATGTGTCTGAGTTTAATGGTCAAATGGTCCTTAACAAAGAGCTACACCCAAACACCAAAGAAGTACCTTCTCTTAGCAGCCCATGGAACTTTCTCCAAGACAGATCCTACACTAGGACACAAGTCTCCACAGACGTAAGACAGAAGTGACTGTAGAACAGACGTGGGCTGGAGAGATGGTTCAGCAGTCAAGTCACTGCTTGTGCAGAGGACCAATGGTCAGTTCCCAGCACCCATTTTAGACCACACACAACTACCTGTGACTCCAGCTCTGGAGGATCCAACACCTCTCACCCCCATACACACCTGCATGCATCGTTTTAAAAATAATGAAGATGAATTTTAAAATTTTGAATGATGAGTGAATGGGTCGTTGAAGAACTCAGGAAAAAACTCAAAGTTCCTAGACTCAAGTGAAATGAAGACACAACCTACCAAAGCCTCTGCAGTACAATGAAAACAGCTGTAAGGAAGTTTATAGTCACAGGTACATATATTAAAGTCTAAGAAAGGTTGCAAAATAGGTAATTTATTTAAGGCACCTTTGGGGCCTTGCCGGGGGAGAGAGAGAAGAACCCAAGATCTCAGTAGGCAGAAAGAAATTATCTAAATGAGGGTAGAATTTGGTAAACTAGAAAACAAAAACAAATATGAATAAATTAATAAAATATAAAATAATTTTTAAAACATTTTTAAAAATTCAAAATGAAAGGTTAAAAAAAAGAAAGAAACAAAGAAAAGAAAAGAAAAACAAAAACCAAGGCTTAATGAGACAACGCATTTGCCCAGGTCAACTGACATAGCAAAGAGTGGTGAAGGTGAAAGTGAACACAGATGTGGAGGTGTGAGCTGAGAACTCTAAGAAGATTGATTCCTCAAGGTGAGGTTGAGGACACCCAGATTCTGTCCTGTTTCCTTCAGTTTTTTTCACTCAGTACATTTGTTAAGTCTATTAAGTTGCATTTGTGAATTGTGAAAAAAACATTCCTGTCCTAACAGTGATGTTGTGGGCATGGCAGACAATCAGCCTAGGAGCAAATGTAGGTCAGGTTTACATGCATGCTACATGTGTTTACATGGGAAATATGATGTTTTTTGTGAGAGAGAGTTCAGTTTACTAGAATGTGTTGTCATAGTTACCAGACAGCGTGAAGTCAACTCCTGGAGTTGGGCATAGTTAACAGAATACTTGGGTAATTAAAGCAGGCCTTCTGTTTGAGGGCTCTAGTTCCACAGTCAGAGTGAGAGGGTTGGCATGGGGTCCCTCAAACTCTCTACCGTGGGTCTCAGGACCCACTCAAGGCTAGCATAGCTCCTGGGGGTTGCAAGGCTAGCAGTCCCAGCTTGCTCCACACAACTGCCTGGTGGTAGTGACTCTCAGGGGCTGGTGCCTGTGCTCAGGGCTGTTTTAAAGCTACCGCCGTAGCCTCTTAGTACAGCTCAGGTATGAACTAGCACACTTAGTGATCTCATCCACCTGCCAGTCAAGCCCCAGCTGCCACTTAAAACACCGAGGACTCCTGGCTGGTTCTTCCCAGAACTCTAGACTCGATGCCAGTCCATGGGCACCTGTTATCACTAACTGTCCTAGTCACTCTAATAGAACTCTGTGACCAGGGCAACTTATAAAAGAAAGTGTTGAATTGTGTTCACTGTCTCAGGGGCTAAAGAGTATCACGGAGATGCATCTTGACGGCAAGCAGTGGGCGTGTTGGCTGGAGGAGCAGCTGTGAGCTCACATTTTGATCCAAACATGGGGCAGGGCAGGGGAAGAGAGGGGGGAATGAGAGAGAGAGAGAGAGAGAGAGAGAGAGAGAGAGAGAGAGAGAGAGAGAGAGAGAGAGAGAGATTGAGAGAGAAAGCTTTTGAGACCCCAACGCCTGCTCTAGTTAACTGAAGATACAGCCCCCTCTAACAAGGCCACGCCTCCTAATCCTTCCCAAACAGCTTCACCAACTTAGGGACCAAGTATTCAACTATATGAGCCTGGGGGTTCATTCTCATTCAAAGCACCACCCTGGCCCAGTGTCCTCCCTCTTGGTGTTATCCTCTGCTACACTAGACTCAAGGACACTGTTGACACCAGAACCCTGGCCTATACTCCTGACCTCCAGCCCCTTCATTCCTCCTTGCGTCTATTATGTCCACTTCAACGTCCTTCGTACAAGCTTCCTTCTGTGTTTGCTGTGGGTCTCCTGCACCTGCGTTCACTCACACTAGACCACCTCCTTTAAACGCCTCGTTCCTCTCAAGGTAACATGGCCTCCTGCAGGTCTGTTGCTTGGCTACCCCATTTCCTCCTCATAACCCTTCAGTCACAGCAGAATGGAAAGCACCCAGTGCCCTGGCCTCCGTGACATGGACAGCTTTCTGAGGAAGCTAAATGTTTCTCTTGCCGCCTTCCTCCCTCGCCTGATCATGTTAGTCATCCCAAGGGAGCCGCCTTGCCCCCTACTCTGAAAGTCTGTCCCTGAAGCATCTTCTACAGTGTGTTCAACCTTCCTAAATCTACAACCCTTTAACTCAGCTCCTTGTGTTGTGGTGACCCCCCAACTATAAAATTATTTCATTGCTACCGTTATGACTCGTGATAGGAATATGATATGTAGGATTTGTGATCCCTGTGGGGTTGAGAACCACTGGTCCATTGGGTGTGTCTAAAACAGCCTGTTCCTCCTCTGTCTGCTGTGCCCATCATGTCCCATGATGCATCTAGGAGCCCCCCTTTTCCCTTTCTTGTTCTCAGCATGTAGTGGACACTTTAATAGGAATTGTGACTCGAACCGTGATAATTTCAGGATTTTTATATAAGAGGGGTTAAAGACGGTAGACTAATTTAACAAGCCTAGGGAGTTGATCCTCGATTAACTGAACATAATTAGCTTTTTTGAGTTACAGATTATGAAAAACAGTGATGCCCAATTTTTTCATATCTCAGGTATAAACCTGAGAAAGAGATCTACCTTTCATGTAAAAATATTGTTTTAGCTCATTTAGCGGGCACTGGAGTGTTGCTTCCTATTCCAGCCCCAGAGAGAGGGAGGAAGCAGAGCATGGAGGATGGAGGGCAAGGCTGAACTGTGCGCTGCTCTTTGATAATGGATTAACTCATGTGTTCAGCTGGTGAAACACAGGTGGCAAGCTTTGTGTCCAGCATGCACCCTTGCCTCCCCCCTCAGACTCCCCGTTGCCTCCCCCCTCAGACTCTCATGTTTCACAGTGTTTGCAAATCACCAACGTCTTCATTTAAAGAAACACTTCCTGCCTTTCGAATGTTACTATCGCCTATAAACAGGTCGCTCGCTGCAAAAGAGCAGGACTAGTAACCCCCAGCCTGTGGCGCTCTGATAGCTGCCCTAAAGAGCCACACTGTCCTCTTCTGTCTTGTCAGTCACGTTGTTTTTGGAGTTTTGGAAGCGGCGCCAGGCAGAGCTGGAGTATGAATGGGACACTGTTGAGCTACAGCAGGAGGAACAGGCCCGGCCGGAATACGAAGCCCAGTGCAACCACGTGGTAATAAACGAGATCACTCAGGTACGACGCGCGGGTTCTGCTTGCAGGGCCTTGCGCTCCTTCCAGGTTCGCAGCAAGGTGGTGCGGTGCGGGGCTTTCTCTGAAGTGGTTGGCAGCATGACCCACCCAGGCCATCGCGGGGCTTGAGCAGTGCAATTGCCTGCGTCCATTACGGCATCAATGAGATGCCGAGTATCCTAGACGTGTTCTGGGCACGGCGTAGGACAGTGTGTGTAGGGGACCACTGTGACCCCTCTCTTACAAGCACGGTAAAATGCATCTGTTTTAGAGCAAGAATGGCACAGCCGTTTAAGGAAAGCTGTGCTGGCATTTACAGGCAAGTCTCGATGGTCACAGAGCCCTTCCATGCAGTGAATTTTCATCCTGAGCTAGCTGTACCTCTGAGCTGGCTGTCCCGGGCAGACCTGCTAGATGGGATGTGAAAAAAGAAAGAAAGAGAAAGAAAAAATACCATGGGTCTTATTCTAAAGTCAGAAGGAGTTGAAGGAGTGGAGTGCATATTGAGATATCACTGTGTGCCAGCACTGTGTGAGGTGTTTGTCACTAGAAGACTATATTTGCTGCAACTACTGTTGTAAAAAAAAGAAAAATAGCGCTGCGTGTCTTACTGTACACCCCAAGCCCCGCAACAGCTGATTTCTGAATCTTCCACAGTATAAAACTCAGGTAATGAAAAAACCTACAGACAGCTAAGACAGAGATGGTCTAACCACCTAAAACGGTCAACTGATGGGTAAAAATCACTGGTGAAATGCTTCTTGCTAAAATTCTCAAACCAAAAAAATCTCACTTTTCTTTATTCCTCATGTCAACTTCGCTGCCCTATGCTTCCTCCCTGGGCTGGGAAGAGAGCTGTATGTTGCTGACATTGCAGGTGTCGGATTCATATCTGAACACAGCAGCTTATGGGCTTTGCGATCGTGGATCCGTGCCTCAGTTTCCCCATCTGTAAAGTGGATGTGGTAGAATGTTTCGGTGTTGGCTATAATGAGGATTGGTGGAGTTTGTGTATAAAACTCACTTGGAGTACCTGGCACAGAGTGAACGCCAGCTCAGGGTCACACCCTACATGCTGGCTGCTCTTCCAGAGAAATCAGGAGCCTTATTTTCCTCCTGATTAAACTATAAGATGGAAACTCTCCAAAAATTCATTGTTACACCATGTTACTATATAAAGCTTGACCAAAAACCACAGATTGGATAGCTGAGAGCATTTGCTAAGCAAGCACAGGGCCATGTGTTTAACACTCAACACCAAAACAAACAAACAAATGCTGCACTTAACCTGTGTGTCTGTCTGAGATTATTAACTGCATGGTTATGAGTGAGAAGGAATGCTTGAAAACTTGGGTCTTGTCTGTTCTTAAGTCTAAGATCTGCTAACACGCACAGAAATTATCAACAGCTCTATTGGTGTTGCCCCCCTGACCGGCCGGTTTTGTTCAACAGGAGGAGGAGCGTATTCCGTTTACCACCTGCGGGAAGTGTATCCGGATCACCCTGTGTGCGAGTGCTGTCTTCTTCTGGGTAAGAAGCTGTCACAAGCTTATGTTTGAGTAATTGGTTATTATTATTATTGCTGTTGTTATTGGTGGTGATGATGATGATGATACTTGACAGTCTTTATTTAGTATTTCATGTAAAATTTCAAGGAAAAGTGGAAGCCTGGTGTGGTCCCTCCATCGTCTCATACAGAGAGATGTGCTTGCTGTGTGGTCTCATGTAGAGATGGCTCCTGAGCGCCCCCTGGCAGCCACATGAGGTATTGCCAGGCCAGGGTACCTTCCCTTTCCACTGTGGCTCTTCCATTGCTTCCACCCTTATAGCTGCCATCAGGTCAGTAGGTCAGGAGTTTCCAGCTGCTTCTGAAGAAACCAAGGGGAGGCAGTAAGAACTCTGAGAAATTGTAATAGCAACAATTAAAACTAAAAACTTTAGGAATTTTGATATTTTTTTAAAATCCCCCCCAAAAAGAAATGAAGTTTTAAAAATGATTTTAGATTAAAAAAAAAAAAAACTACTGCTAAAAAAAACCCCAGACTTTACAAAATAGTTCTGGTTTATTATTAATTAAAAGATATCATTAATACAATTTAATGAGAGCTTTGTTTGGCTTAGGAACGAACAGATTTAAGGATGGATGTGACAGCCAGGTCCAAGCTGATTTAGTGATTTAACACATAAGAAATAAAGGACTGTAGATCCAGGGTGAGTTAATGACCAGTGGGGATGCTTGCTAGCTGTTAGGTAAAGAAAAGTCAGGGTCACACTTTGAACCACATGCTGTAATAAATTCCAAAATACTTTTTTTTAAACTGTAAGCCATAAACTAGGAATCGATGTGAATGAATGTTAACAGTCTGTAGGTCTAAAACGACCTCCTAAACCTCACTAGCAGAGGAAAGCACTTCAGAGGAAAGGAAAGTAAGCACTGAATTTAAACAAAATGCCAGAGGAAATGCTAAGCACGCAGAGCAATGCAAGCACTGAGACCTTTAGGTTGGAGCCCCAGTCAGCTGTGAGACAGCTGCAAGAGCTCAGCAGCAGGTGACACCAGGGTGACTTATGCGCCAGCCAAGAAAAACACAACGGCCCACATGGGCAAACTGTACCTTTGGGAGGATCCAAGCGTGCGCGTTATGAAGAGATCCTGCTTTCTGCCTCTTGGGGGTGCCATGTTGAGGTGACAGCTGTAATGTGATTTTGTTTCTCCATCTTTCCTAGAAAGCAGGTTGACAGTGTGTATTAAGATAAACTCAGGTGGAGCGCAGTAGTGCACACCTGTAATCCCAGCACTCAGGGAGGCAGAAGGCAGGCAGATCTCTGTGAGATCGAGGCCAACCTGGTCTACAAAGCGAGTTCAAGAAGGCAGCCAAGGCTACACAGAGAAACCCTTTCATGTATATGATAGTAAGACAGGGAAAAGTGGGTTTTATCAATTCCTGAAACTGAACTCCATGTCTAGGGTATAGCTTCGGTGAGGGCTGGTGACTGCAGCTTGAGTAACATCCAGTGGGCAGGCCACCCAGTAGGCTGAGAGTTTAGGAGAAGTTGATCCTACAGAGCAAAACCCAGCTTCTCTCTGAGAGGGGGAAAGGCTGTGTGTCTGTCCACTGGGGAGCACTTCCAAGTCCTCTCCAGTGATCTGAAATATGTTAGCGTCAAAAAACAATAAACCTGAGGGGAGAGTGCGCCCTGCTCTGAGAAGACTGAGCAAAACCAACAGCCTGGGAAGTTGTGGAGGCAGCTGCAGGTTTACGACAGCCCTGGCAGGTACCAGAATCTAGTACCCAAGCCAGAGGTGGGGCAGGCCAGTCGGGAGGCAGAGCTGGCGAGGTCTGTGTCTGAGTCAGTGTGGCTTTTCCCTCCTGGCAGCTTAATCTAGAACAATTTTTTTACTCTTTCAGTCTGTGTTTTTTTTTTTTTTCATTCTCACACTGCCTACTATCCAGACTTCTTAACAAGAATTCAACAGTGAGAGTGTTGAGGTCGGCAGCGAGCGTGCTTAAAGGATGCTTTTGTGAAGAATAATTATAAAAGTAATTGTGAGGTGATTATTAGAAAGATTTAAATGGCCTGTTTGTAGTATGCTGAGGATGGAAGACGTTGCATTTTTCCAGATTTTCTCAGCCTTAGAAAATTTACACATACACACGCACACACACACGCACACACACACACACACACACACACACACACACACACACACACACACATTCCTTTTCATTTCACCAGGCTTAACTGTGAAGGAAAGGAGATAATTAGCGAGAATATGGAGAAATACAATGCCTTCTCTATATGCAGACTGCACAGCGAGTAAGAAAATGTCTTTTTAACACTTTGGTCGCCGTAACCAGTGCTTTCCCTAGGCCTAGGCGTCATATTCTCCCCTCAGGAGTTTGCCCGCTACATGAGGAAAGTGAAGCCTGGGGTTACCCTGTACAAGGTTCCGCAGCCAGTGGCTGAGCTGGGGTGCACACACAGGAGGCTGTAGCTCCTCCCTGCGTGTTACCCCGCACACGTTGAAACGGAGTGTGCCTTGCTTGGTGCTGGGGTTCTTGTTCTCTGTAGCTTTCCCTTGGCTCTCATCACTGGAGCCAGAGTTCATGGGTCTAAAGTGTATCCAACGAAGAAGACATAGGGAAATGAGTCTAAAGCAGCCACTTTGACAGTGTCTAACTCAGTGGTTCTCACCCTAACCCTAATGCTTTTATATGTTCTCATTATTTTTGTTGCTACTTCATGATTGTAATCTTGCTACTGTTACGAATCATAACTATCGGACATGCAGGATATCTAATACGTGACACCTGCGGGTTGAGACCCGCTGGTCTAAATTCTGTCTATGGAATAAGGAAGACGGAGCAGGGAGAGCAAATCTGTTTACTGAGAAAGTAAAATCCTATCAAGTGCAGGCTGTGGCAGCAGGTGCCCCCCACTGATCATGAGAAGTGGGAGTCAAGTGGGCCCCAGTCTGTAGAGCAGAGCTTGTGGGATGCAAGTGTGACTGTTGGCTCAGGAAGACCTGAGCGTGAGAAGCTCTTAAAGCAGAGACCTGCTGCCAGGGCAGCTGCTGGCACCTCAGCTAGTGCTCCGGGCACACCCTGCTGCTACCATGGTAAAAGCAAAGCCAGCGTTGCTGACTCTTGGTGACGGGGCTTTCTGAAGGGAGGGATGATTCTCCTTCAAGTAGAACTGAAGAATACCCCACCCCCATCTATCCCTACCCCCACCCCTGTTACTCCACCCCCACCACCTGCCATCCCCACTAACTCCACCCCCACCCCGCTAACTCTACCCCCACCCATCCCTGCTAACCCCACACCCACCTGCCCCCGCTAACTCCACCCCCACCCCATCCACCCACGCTAACTCCACCCACCCCCACACCCACCCCCGCTAACTCCACCCCCTCACCCCCACCCTCCCCACCCCCACCCCCACCACTAACTTCCCACCCGAACCATGTAGTATTGTACAAGGGACATTTTCATTGCTTCTGTGATCATGAACAGTCCTTCCACCTAGAGCGGTGGTTCTCAACCTCCCTAACGCTGTGACATTTAATACAGTTCCTCATGTGGTGTGAGCCTCGACCATTAAAAAAAAAAAGCCTTTGTTGCTACCGTTATGAATCATAACGTAAATATCTGATACACAGGATATCTGATATGCGACCCATGTGAAAGCGTCATTACACCGCCAAAGGGGCCCTGACCCACGGATTGAGGGCAGCTGACCTAGAGTATTACTTCACTTCTGTGCCGTCTGAAGATAATGCTCCTTTTAACATAGGCTTTCTTTACTGGCACTCCTAGTTTTACAGGACAGTTGCGTAGGATATGCAGCGAGAGACACTCTGGCCTCTTGCCATGCACCGGGTGTTACCATCAACAGCGTCCCACTACCGTGGGTGCTCCCTCTTTGCTTCCCGTGTTTCTTCCCACCCTGCCAACGCTTTCATGGCACTTAGGTGACATTTCCTGCATCCGGCAACTGCCCCTTCTCTCCCTAAGCATGAAGTCAGTGCGGGTGCAGGTCTGCGCCCTGCTGAGGCTAATGTTCCCTAAACACCGGGTCCGTGCGGGTGCAGGTCTGCGCCCTGCTGAGGCTCACACTACCTAAGCACGGGGTCCGTGTGGGTGCAGGTCTGCGCCCCGCTGAGGCTCACGATATCTAAGCACCGGGCCAGTGCAGGTGCAGATGTGAGCCCCACTGAGGCTCACGATGCCATCGCTTCCGGTTTCAGATCCTGCTCATCATCGCTTCCGTGATCGGGATCATCGTCTACCGGCTGTCGGTGTTCATTGTGTTTTCTACAACCCTCCCCAAGAACCCCAATGGCACAGACCCGATCCAGAAGTACCTGACGCCACAGATGGCCACGTCCATCACGGCCTCCATCATCAGCTTCATCATCATCATGATTCTCAACACCATCTACGAGAAGGTGGCCATCATGATCACCAATTTCGGTGAGGCCCCGCCCAGGAAACCCCGCTTAGCAGTTTCCATTCCGGCAGGTTAAGTTCTTAGAAAAGCGTCGAGTGCTGAATGTGTTTTCTCTAGCCCACCTGGGAAGTTAACCGTGTGCATCTCTGTATCTGGAGGAGGGACACAAAAGAGACAATGGAGGTCATGTCCATCCAAGCTCTGTAAACACATTGGTCTGAAGAATATGTCCAGTTACATTAGGTCCAGTGTTCTCTTCCTAAAAGTGAGTGGTCTCTTTGTTGCAAACAAGTGGAACAGGGTCTCTCGGCTCCAGTGGCAAAAGTCGAGTCCAGTGCTCTTCTGTCACAGAGAGGACAAGCTGCCGCACTGGTGCGTGGCATCCCCCCATGCTGCCTGTGTTAATACAGTTCTCATCAGCTCTGCCCGCTGTTACGAGTGCTGCTTCTGCCTGGCGTGCGTCCCAGACAGCTGAGTCAAGGCTAGAGTTGGGGACTTTCCACACCCTGCTTGCACTTGGGTCATTCTCAGAACGACAGTCAGACTGGCTGAGATTGGATGCTAGGAGGACAGCCCTTTGTGCTTCCCAGATGCCTCTAGCCAGCTGCTCCCGCTCCATTGTTTCCAACAGATCTTATCATTCCGGAAGTCAAAGAATAGTCTTTATTAGGCGGTTGAGAGCTGATTTTCTGAGGGGTTGGGCATGATGTTGCTCAGTGGTCCTGGGTTGATTTCCCTAGCATCACAACAGAAATAACTGTGGGGTTTTAGACCAAAACAGTTCCTGCTGATATTTAATAATATAGCATTTACAATTTTTTTAAGGTGTGTTCGTGCTGCCTTCCATGGGGGATACTGTGTTTATCTGGGAAGGGAACGCGTAACAATGTGCAAACTCACAATTAACACAGTGGCTATATTGAGGAATGGAAAGCAGATGAAACTGAAACAGTGTGAATTGTCCTCCTTTCCTTGTGTTATCTCCGGGTATCCGAGTCTTTGATTAAGGTCTCAGAGCTGTTCCGGGTTTCAGCGTCTGTCTGTCTTGTTGTTGTTTTAACCGCAGAACTCCCGAGGACCCAGACGGATTATGAGAACAGCCTGACCATGAAGATGTTCTTGTTCCAGTTCGTCAACTACTACTCGTCGTGTTTCTACATCGCGTTCTTTAAGGGCAAATTCGTAGGCTACCCGGGGGACCCGGTGTACTGGCTGGGCAAGTACAGAAACGAGGAGGTGAGGAAACAGAATGGTGTTACTCCCCTGACGGTTGAAGCTGCTGCTTGCCTTCTCCCGGCTGCCTAATGAGTAGTGACTTCCTTGTGCAGTTCTGAGATATTTTTTAGCCCAGGAGAGCAAATAGAGATGCTAATGGAATGTTTCTTTGAAAGCTATACACCCCTGGAATCTAAATGTTGCTTTCTTTATGACATGCCAGTGCGACCCAGGAGGCTGTCTCCTTGAACTGACCACACAGCTGACCATCATCATGGGAGGGAAGGCGATCTGGAATAACATCCAAGAAGTATTGCTCCCGTGAGTACCACATACATGGTCCTGGCCATCAGGATGAGGGACAAGCTAGCCTACCGATGGAAAGATACAGTCCTGGGCATCAGGATGGGGGACAGGCCAGCCTACCAATGGGAAGAGTTTACCCACCGAGCCATGCATCCTTCTCTAAAGCAGATTAGAATCCATTGAAATGGGATTTCACTGGGAAAGAGGTCCAGCCAGGAGTTTACATCTGGGGGGGGGGGGAGGGGCTCAGCAGATGGCTCGGTTGTAATGTGCTTCCTGTGTGAGCATGCAGACTGGAGTTGGGGTCCCGAGTACCCATAAAAAGCCAGGCACTGCCATGCACACCTGTAACCCCAGTGCTGAGGAGATAGAAACAAGAGGATCTCTGGAGCTCACTGGCCAGCTTACTGAGCATAGCTGAATTGGGGAGCTCATTGATAGCACACACACGAACATACACATACATGTGCATAAACATACAGTAGTTATATAAAGACCTTCATCTTCATATTTAACAGAAATCCCCACCCTCTGTCGTTTATGCCTCTTAGGCTATCACTGATGGCTGACTGGACAGAGGTCTTTGAGAAAGGGCCCTTAGTAGGGCTAATTGCCATAGCAGCCCCACCTTCACGCGTCTAGACGTCATTAGTAGTAATAGTAACATGCATGCCAAATGTGTGCCGGCCTCTGCACTACGTGCTGTTTTTGTGTATACATGTTTATGTGTGCCTGTGTGCACTTACATAGCTTAATTTTCACAAATCTTCCTTTTGCTAATGAAGATCTATGGCTTAAAGAGGTTAAAGAGTTTACCCACGATCACACGGGCAGTGGGAGGGTACTGTGGATTCTGACCGGGATTCCATGACTCCAGACACAGTGTTGTGAAGAACAGTTGTCTCCTGGGATCCCTGAGACACCAGAAACAATCGCCGCTGGGGTTTTGAATGGTTTCCCTAAGAAGTGAGAACAGTGGCAAGGCACAGTTCCCGCCTCCCCCCCCCCCCCCAGACTGTTAGCAAGGGCCCTAGTGTGGGCTCTGCCCTCAGGGCAGCACCATCTGCATTTCCTGCAAACAGGACATCTGATAGAATAGTTTTCTGTTGCAATTTAATGAATTATTACAAGGTTAAGGGTTAAAATAAGGTCCAAGTCTTCGAGTCCTGGAGGTCGGAAGTTTGACATGGGTCTCCCGGAACTAATGTCAAGGTGCTGGCTAGCCAGGGCTTTTCCAGAGTTCCCAATGAATCTGCCTTTGCCCTTTCTGGCCTTGAGGCCAGACCTAGACCCTTCCTCTAGGGTGCTGTCTGTCATACCTCTGCCCCTATATCATCCAGTATGGTCACCTGTCCTGTAGTAGATGCTTTCATGGGACCTAAGACTCTTAAGATCTTCTGGAGACAGGCAGGGGTGGCAGGTAACATTTTGGGAAGGGGGGGAGGGGTGTTCCACCCACATGTTTACTTGGAGAAAGTCATTTCTGCCTTCCATACTTGGCTTTCATGAAACTTGTGACCCGCTCCTACGGGGCCTGTCCTTTTTCTATTCCATGCCAACAGTGGTGCAGAGTGTCACTTCTCCTTACTGGCCTCTTGAGCCACTCATTCACACCTGAAGGTAAACTTAGGATTTGCATTTGGAAATGTAGATTCTTCCCTTGCAGTCCTTTCCGCCATTCTGCGATGGGACGGGCTTGTTTAGCACCCAGCTCCTGGTGTAGACCTCAGCATCCTGAACTCTTCCCCGTGTCCGCCACCACTGCCTCGCTGTCCCTTTCCCTGCCCTGCATCTTCGCCTCCGGCACTGCTAGGTTTCTGGTCATTCTTTCTGGAATAGTCCACATTCTTCACTGGGCTTTTTCCTCCCTTTTCATCGTGAACTGTCAAGGCCCTATTCAAAGCAAAGGCAGCACTCCCGTCCCAGGAAAGGATTTTCCAGCTTTAACTGTGAGATAACTTTAATCCTGCTGCACAGAAAACAACCCTCCCTTTCATCGAGTTCATATTTGTGTTTTTCCAGATAAGTAAAAGTGGGTCATGGGCAAACCATGCTGTTTTAATATGAAAATGTATTTTAAAAAAAAAATAAAAACTTAACTCATTCTTAGACTACTAAAGCAGCATGTTCTGAGCCAAGTAGATTATTTAACAGTAATTTTTTTATATAAGTAACTATTTTCTGCAGTGAGCTATTTTCTGCAGTTTAAAAGTTAGTGGGGGAAGAGTGTGTTTCCTAAATTGATTCTGAGCAATTAAAAAGGTGACCTTCAGCACCCATGGCCTGTCCACACTGTGGCTTCAAGAAGGCTTATTGCTCACAATCACAGATTTCCATTGGGGCTGAAGATACCGATGCCATCTGTTTTTCATTCTCTTCCCCTGGCTCGAAACCCGGAGAAGGCTGAGTCTCAGTCAGAGCAGTGTCCCCGGGGGCCACCGCTGCTCTGCGTGGGCCAGCTCCTTCCCTTCACACAGAATCCCGCAGGGAGGGGCGTGTACTGCCTCTGCTTCTTGGAGCCTCCCTCCTCGAAAGAGTCAGCTCAGCTGCTTCCATATGATGGTGCTGGGTCATCAGAAACAGAGTTTCTTAGACTCGGCCGGCCATTTCAGGTCCACACCCTTCCTGCAACTCCAATTAAAGAGCTAGCCGAGTCTACACCTAGACTGCTCTCAGAAGCAGAGCGGGCACTGGGCATGAGCCCTTGAGTGTTGCATTGGTCTCAAATGCAAACCATTGGCAAATTATATCTATGGTGTTTTGCTGGACCCAGAGAATGTCAGCCTTCTGGTCATCATCCCAGCATTGACATTCAAGGCATTCTGGGGGTTTTCTTTTCTTTTTTTCTCCCTCCCCCCCAAGACAGGGTTTCTCTGTGTAGCCTTGGCTGCCCTGGACTCGCTTTGTAGACCAGGCTCGAACTCCTAAAGATCCTCCTGCCTCTGCCTCCCCGAGTGCTGGGATTAATGCATCACCACTGCCCCATTGGGATTTTCTTTCTAATTCACAAAAGATGATGCTAACATTAAAGAAAATAACAAGAACTCCAAAACATTAGTGTCCTTGAGTATCCAGCCAGGGGATGGCTGTGATATGCTTCTGCTTATGTAGCTTTTATCCTCTCAAAATAACAAAGCACGCACATAACAAGAGAAGGCATCGTAGTAGAAATCACCCTCCTCAAGAGAGGCTGTGGACAAGGCCTCAGTCGCCATACTAACCCTTCACAGGAACACTGAGTTCTGGCATGAAATATTCAGCAAGAGGTGGGTGCTTGTGGGTGGGATCTACCTAGTGGAAACGGCATCGGGCTCTAGTTTAATAAAAGGCCAAGAGACAATGAGATGTGAAGCATTATCTCGAGTTTTGTTAATGCTATGGTAAATGTGTACAGAAATTAATTTGTAATTCTGCTCCTAGTCTTGGCCATGGAGGGAAAGGGTTTGATGTATTTTGTTTTTCCCCCAAGTTCTGTGGTAGTCAAGGATGAGATCTGGTGCCAGAATCACAGCCCAGTTTGTTAGTGCTGGTTTTGTAAAAAAAAAAAAAAAAATTCAAAAGACTCAGGGCAAAGATGGATTCCTACTGTAGATGAGTAATTCAGGAAAATGGAGTGAGAGGCTTGGAGTCTATAGTGCATAAAGCTCAGCAGAGAGGCGCCCACTGTGATCTACAGTGTGTGGGAAGGGGAGATATCTGCTGAGTTAGGTAAACACCAGGGCAGAAGATGGATTGGAAACCCCAGGAGAAAAATACTGCCTTTGTCTGGAGTATGGGCTGTGTTCAGAAAAGGCAGGGAGTTGCGGTGGGGCGGGGGGGGGGGGGGGGGGGGCGAGGCAAAGCAAAGAAAACAAAAAACAATACGAACAAGCCCAGATTTATCTATGTCATGAAGGCTTGTGAGGTGTGGCCCTTGGGTACCATCTGGGTTAAGGGCTCCTGGAATGGCAGAAGCACTGCAGAAGCACTGCAGATTTGGGGTGGGGTAGGGGACTTGCGCAGATCTTTGGGTTGATATACAGAAGGCTTTGTAGTCCATAATTGATACCTTGAAGCAGGAACCTATCAGTCCACATGGCGTGGTGTCTCCAAGCCAAGATTCCAATATCATACCTCCACGTTCAGTGGCCTCTGCCCGTTAGTCTGTGTTGGTCAGCAGGAAGTCCTGTGAGTGTGAGGAAACGTGCTGGCCCCATGTGCTTGTGTTGAGTCCCATTGGTCCTAACATTGGCCCTGGCCAGTGTACATTTCATCAGCATACTTGAACTTCGCCGAAGTAGCTAGAAAGGAGGCGGGTGTGGGTTCAGTGTCAGGAGCATCCGAGTCTGAGTTCCTCCCCTTGGCTGGCCTCCTACTGAGGAAGTGGAGAGAGATGGGGAAGCCACGGCCATATTCTGCAGAACGACTGCCCTGAGCAAGGCTGTTTTTCCAGTGGTCAGGAGAGGCTGGCGGGAGGAAGGCCACCATGATGAGTCCACTCTTGTCAGCCTTGTGCCTTAAACACTTGGTGCACTTGAGGAACAAGTGAGGGCCTGTAGCATTTTCTTGTAGCATCTGTCTTTACAGTCCAAAGATGGGGCCTCATTGTCAGAATTTCAGGGGCATGGCTAATTCTGTTGCTATCTCGGGTCTGTTTTGTTTTCAAGGCAGATTGGCGTGAAAAGGGTGGGAAACATTTATCAGGGACACAAGAGGCATGACGTGCGAAAAAGAGAAAACAGGCCACCGGATGGGAACAGAACGCAGTCAGCGGTGTGCAGGGCTGGCTCTGCTCACTGATCTGGAGGGCATGGATCTCTTCTATTGTTCTGAAGTTGTGTAGTTTAAGGCAGAGACCTAGTCTGTCATTTTTTTTTTAGATTTATTTATTTATTATGCTGTATACAGTGTTCTGCCTATATGTACACCTGTAGGCATCAGATCATATTACAGATAGTTGTGAGCCACCATGTGGTTGCTGGGAATTGAACTCAGGACCTTTGGAAGAGCAGGCGGCACTCTTAACCACTGAGCCATCTCTCCAGCCCCTAGTCTGTCATTTTTGTCCTTAGCGTTCTGCAGCAGCCCCTCTCTCCCCTCAGCTAGGAACACCCAAATCCTCCCGCTGCTCTCGTAGAGCCCATCTATAGACTCATAGATCGCCTTGCTTCCTACTCTCTGGGACCACAGGAGCGTCTCCTGTGCTGCGCCATCCAAGGCAGCTCTGATCCAGCCTCACGCCGTCTGTAGTCACTAGTGCGCCCCAGCCTGGAGGTTCTTGCCCTGGTCCTGAGCCTTCTGCTTCCTTCGGAGCCTCACATTTAATCTCTCAAGACGACCGCCCCTGGTCCCCCCTGCACACCGTTACAAACAGAGCTTGCTGTTGACAGCAGCCAATACTTGCTCACGTCACTGTCTTCCTCTCTCTTGTCTTCACTGATAATTTTCATACGGAAACAAAATACTTTGAATGATTAGAGGGAAAAATGGAAAAGCTGAAGATGTTTAACATGCAAAAGAGAAGCAGATTTCTTTGGAGGCTATATATGTGTGTGTGTGTGTGTGTGTGTGTGTGTGTGTGTGTGTGTGTGTGTATGCATATGCCGTTTTGAGATGGTAATAAATACTTCATGGTGTGGGTGGGTCTGACAATGTTCCTTCTAATTTATAGTTTGATCTTTCTGGCAGATGGGTCATGAATCTAATTGGACGATACCAAAGAGTCTCGGGATCAGAAAAGATAACCCCACGATGGGAACAGGACTACCATCTGCAGCCCATGGGCAAGCTGGGATTGTTCTATGAGTACCTTGAAATGAGTAAGTTCTCAGTAAAATACGTTGGGATGTGTGTTGGGAGTTGAGAATCATCTGTTGCTGAGCCACAAGATCACTCAATACATTGATATGAAGAGCAGCACAGTTTCCCTCTACTAGGATAGAGTCATCGTACAGTAGAGACTATGACGGCTGCACATGGCTTTGTTAATAACCACGTTGTTCAGAGCTAAGGATGTGTTTACCGTGCGGTGAAATGGAAGTCTGACTTCACTATGAGTTCCCAGATGCTCTGGCCGGGGCGTCTGCGAGTGGACCCTATCGCTGTCGTTGCATGGGATTCATTCAGCTTGGGCGTGAGTCTATACGCAGGCACTGCTATTGGCCTGACAAGATCACTGAGCAAGCCAAGCGTGTGAGAACACCCTTTCACACCTCACTCATGCCTGAGATAAGGCCTCTTGGTTCTTCTGGGCAGGGTTTGCGTGTGTGTGTGTGTGTGTGTGTGTGTGTGTGTGTGTGTGTGCGCGCGCCTTGGGTGGCGTCGTGAGTGAGGAGACACTCTGCTGGCCTGGAGTTAGTTAGCAGTGGCACAGGCCCTGTACTACCAGAGCTGTTATCAGCATTAATAATAGCATCCTGGCATAAAGTGTTATTTACTTGAGCCTCTTCACAGGAAGACTTAAGAGGAAGTAATTTTCCCCCAATTAATTAGTTAAATGAATGATATTCCAGGGAAGTTACATAGCCATGCTTTGTGGGAGAAAATCAGACTTTTAGCGTTTCATAGGCCTATTAAATAGTTATGAACTAATTTGGTCTCATCCTACCCTAGGATATAGTCATGATATTTGTCATAATAGCTGCTACAGACAGACTCTGAGATCTCTTGGACTGCTGAATATCCATCCCAACAATTCCCAATGAGTTAGAAAGCTTCCTGAGTTTTTGGGCATAGGCGGTCTGTTACTATGTATTCAACACAGTGAAATCTGTGCTTAGCGCTAAGCTGTGAAAGATACAGTCTTCGTGCCCTTTGAATTCTTATCTTATTTTTCAATAAATAAATAAAGTCTTTGGAGTGCAGTCCTCTGAGGTGACCCTCACAGTGTGTTCTCCCACATTTACCAGCAACGCCACTGTGCACCTTTCTGGACAACTTCAAGAAAGACCTTCCTGCGGGTGGCCTGCGCCATCCACCAACCACACCCCTTTTCTTTTCTTTCCTGCCTTACTGGCTCTTGATGGACCTCCAACGAGCCGGTCAGCTTCTCACTCTGCTTTGCTGCTCTTGTAGTCTCTGGCAGCCTTGACTCCCATAATCCTGTGCGTGCATGAATGCCTCTTCCCCTGCTAGACTCAGCCAAAGGAGGCATCTACCAAGCCCTTGGTGCCAATGCTCAGGAACTGATAGTCGATCTTAACATTTGTGTTGCCCCGCCTACTCTTGGTGCCCAATGAGGCTGGATGCCCTATGATTTTTTTTCTTATTGTTACTGCTGCTATGAATTTTTTTTTAATTTAATAAACTTCTCCATGATTTGAGATGGAGCACTCCTGAGGTATTTGCCAAAGTTGCCTGGCAAAATGTTAAGCCCAAACTCTGAGAACTTAAGATGCAGACCCGTAGTGACTACTAAGATCTGGAAGCTGAAGACACTGTTTCACCCCTTGGTTCTACCTGTCATGGGCACAGGTGTCCTGGTACATGGGACATCTCAAACCAGGGTTCACCTGGAAGAAGGAATGCGAATTGGAAGAGACAGAGACACGTGGGGTATGGAGCCAAGATAGATTCCGATCAAGGCCCGCTTTGGGGATGGTTTATATAGCAAGGACACCACAAGCTCTATTACAATCTTACTAACCCCCTAGCCCCCAGGCAAGAACACAATCCTCTGAGTAGTTCCCTGAAAGAACTTCCATATTTCTTTCAAAGGTAAACAATCCAAAGATAGCCTAAACACGGGACCTCCTTTAGTAAAGGTCACAGCATGCAGCCTAAGCACAGGATTTCCAGCATGGCTGATTTTCTAGTCTGGCTCCCCACACACAGGTCTCTTGAGAATGTGGTGACACCTTCCTGGTTGGCAGGTGCCATAGTGAAGGGCACCAAAGTGATGCAGCAAGCCCACCTGTGTCTCTTCTGAACTGACTTTTCCTTATTTTCCTAGTTAATATGACCCATCACCAATCGAATTCTCCAAAGTCACGAGAATAATGGCTATTTTCATTTCTTTCCTGCTGCTGTGTTAAAATACCCTCAAGAAATGCATTTTGAAGGAGGAAAGGTTCATTTTAGTTCACAGTTCACAGTGTCACAGTCCCCACCACAGTGGGAAAGTCCAGGCAGCAGGAACCTGGAGCAATTGGTCACCTCACATCCATAGAAGCAGAGAAAGATGTATGTGTGCTAATGTTTACCTTGCTTTCAGCACTGTATACAACACAGGGGCCCCTGCCCACAGTCTTCCTACATCAATAAATTAAATCAAGATACCTAGACAGGCATACCCAGAGGCCCATCTCCCAGGAGATTCCTGTCAAGGTGCCAGCACCAAGCATCACAGTGTAGGCATAAGGTTACTGTGCAGTTCAAATCTGTACCCTGCCCCCAATATCTGGTAGTAATCCTTGTTCTGAGAATCTCCTGTCTCAATAATGTATAAACACTGCTCTCCAATTGATCCCAATAAAGCAGTTTACAGCCAGTTGCTGAGCAGGGAAGAGAATAGGGCTGGACTTCCTGCCAGCCAAGGGAGGAGGAGTTAGAGGAGGAAGAGGAGGAGCCACTGACAGAGGTCCAGGTGACATCAGGAGAAGAGCTGGAGCAAGAAAGCTACAAACTGCACGCATCTCTTGGATGTACACTGGGAGGAAGCCAGATTAGTTTAGAGGATTAAGAATAGAGTTAATACTGCTCAGAATTGTGTTGTGAAGCTTGTTAAAAATAATAATAAAATTGAGTCTCCATTTTTTTGTTTGAAAGCCATGTTAAGAGAGAAACTGATAAACATAGTTTTATAAAAATAAATTTAACATCACAGTGATCTCTATAATTTTTTTTCCCTGCATGTATTCTGTAGTATCTCAGCTCCTTAGCATCATCTTGGCTCGCTGCTTTTCTCCCTGTGACACGCCCACCAGAATTCGGACCTGCTTTTCTTCTTTCCCTCCACTGTATCCCTGTCTATCACCTGCACCAGCATCTTCTAGTCCTTAAAGCAATGGCTTTCTAGTGTGGCAGATGGGTAATTCCTGTCTCTTCACTCAGTACCCAGTGTCGGGTGCACTACCGTGCCAAGCACTGTATTATTTGCCAGAGATACCAAGCTGAGCTCTGGCGCATGCTCTCCTGGAGCTTACACACAGTAGTCTGTGCAAGAAAAGCCAGATAAGGCGTGGTCAAGCAGGTGGTGTTCAGATGTCATTCGGATACATGAATGGTAGTATCAAAAGCATGCCGAGGAAAACGGACATTACGGACCAGTGTAGTACTGGACACGTTTTAAAATGCGAAGCCGCTCACTGATTGCTTCAGCATTACGTAGACAAAGCATAGCTGAGGCAGAGGCTCAGTGGTGGGAGTATAAGGCAAACTACAGACATATGTGATGACCTCCGTGTGTATAGCTAGGGCTTGGAATTCACTTGAAAGAAGGGGGGGGGTTGTTTAATAGGAATATTGGTAAGCGAGAGAATTGTGTGGTATTTTTGTTGAAGGTCAGATTATTCCGGAAGCAGTTTTGGATGGGGATCCGTATTTGGTGGGAGAGCTATAATTGGGAGGTTACAGCAGTTAACCCTGATGAGTGATGAGTGCCTGAACAAAAGTCGTGGGCGGGCATGGGGATAGAAGTGGGGGGCAGGTTTGATGAGCACTGAAGAGGGGACCCAGATGGCAGATGAGGAATAGAATTTCCAAGGTGTCTTCCAGGAGATGGAATAGGCCTCAGGGTGCACACAGGAAGGGAGCTGGTATGGCAAGAGCTCTGGTGTCTGTAGGACCTCAGGACTGTTGGGCAAGGCAGGTGCACAGGTCAGGTGCGGGGGAGCTGTAGGTGAGGCGGTGTGGGTGGATCAGGAGTGCCTTGCAGCTGTGAGAGACTAGAAGCCCAGGCAGAGGAGCAATGCCGGTGGAAAACTCCAGCAGGGTTATTTCCGCAGAGAAGGCTTGTAAGGGTGACAGCGTTGCTCAGTAGGGATTGGACCGTGGCAGAAAGGCACCTAAGACAGGAGAAGAAGTCAGAGCTGAAACTTTGTGATTGCTAGAACCTCTAGGAAAGTAGACAGAGCCCTGTGGGCAATGGTGTTTTCGAGGGCTCTTATTTAATGTATAACCTGGCTTTTTAAGTTAAGTAAAAACAAGTCAAGAAAAACCATCCCGTGGAGAGGGAGATGCTGGGCCCTGTCAAGAACTATCTGTCTAAATAAGCTAAGAGTGCCCTGGGCTTTAGAATGTGCAGCCACTTTACGGGGCTACAGTAGCAGCTTCCACGCAGCAGTGAGGGCTTGTTTGTGGGTGGTAGAGTTTAGACCGTGGGGGGAGTGAAGTGTGGTTGCTGCCGTGAAGAAAGTGCTAGAGGACAGTGGGGGCTCTTGACAATGGGTGTGTGTTTTTTTTCACCTCGCTAACATCATCTGTTCTTGTTCTTGGTTTCAAAGGGGCCTTAGAATGTTCTTCTCACTTTTTTTAATGTTAAAAAAAAAATCTTACTACTTTTGGGGGTAAAAGTGATGATGGCCCCATCCCAGCTCTCCTGATAACTTAACCAGCTGTTTAGTATGAGACAACCCCCCATCCCCCGGCCCTCACCCCCATTAGCATTCAGCAAAGTCCCATGAATATCTGTGTTTCTTCTGTAAAACCTGTTTAGTGAGTACCATGTCTGCATATACTCGAACCCCAGACCTTTATTTTCAGTGACACACTGAACAAGTCAGTCTCTTTTTATTCTTTTCCAGACATTGTGTTTATTTGTCGATGTCTCTTGAAACTTAGTGTCTAGGATAGCTGTAAGGAATTGCCAACTAGATCTTTGTTTCCCTAAATTTGAGTCTATCTGATTAAAAGCATACACGCCCTGTCACTCATTGATTCGTTTTCCTACAATAATCATCAGTCTTAACATTTACCATTAATTTACTCTAACAAAGTATTGCTTTAGTTATTATAAATGGTCTCTTTTCTCCTTTGGACTGTGTTATTTCTGGTTTCTCTTGAACAATCTAGATCTGCCCATGCACAGGAGACCCCAGGCTGTCCTTCCAGTAGGGTGGACACTGGCTGGCTGGTTGACCACTGTCAGCTCTGACCCACTCTGCAGTGTCTTACTTGCCAGGCCCCAAGGCTGTCGTGGATGGCAGTTAGAGAGGTGCAGATGCAGGTGTGGCTCCCACTGTGCTAGCACAGCAGGCTCCTTGCTGGTCTGACTTCCCTGAGGCTGACCATGCCTGCCTGGCCTGTGTGATGTCTCCTCCAGTCTTAGGCTCACTGCCGCCTGGGAGGTGCCCTCCGTGGCTCTGCTAATGAGGTGGGAAGAGGCTCAGAGAGGTTTCCTGGTTAGATCCCTGGTCTTATCTCATTCTTCTCCATCTCCATGGCACAGTTTAACCCTTTCTCCACTTATACCACGGTCACATATCCTCCAGATAAAGAGAAAAGATCATGGTCACCACTGGAATCTTGACCTTGTGACCACACAGACTGACCGTGGGTTAGGACTGCTGCATGCGTGTCTGCGACAGATGAAAATGAAGTCTCCGAGGGCTTTACTGCACTCCCAGTAGTCTCGGAACATCATCTTCATAGCCACACATTTCTGCTTCCTTTAGCTTAGTAGATAATTTTACTTGGTTCTCTTTTCAATGCCAAGCCCTGAATCTGCTTCCTAAAATTAGCTTTACGCGAAGAAGTAAACAATATGCTTAGGGTGCCTCAAGCGTATTACCAGGAAATAACTGTGCTTGATTTAAAAAAGAGCTTTCAATGGTGTTTCTTTTGAGTGAATGTACGTGAGGGAATTAACGCTGTACTTAGCCACCTTTCTTTTAGATCCCATATTTGTGTTTCATTTAGTTTGCCTTGCTGTGAGCACTGTGTTGTGATTTGACCGTGACGTGTCTCCCCGCTGGGGTGGGTTGTTTGTTTACCTTCCTCTTTCTTTTAGAACAGTAGAAGAAACTATGTTGTCTTCCCATCTGTCCCCCCTCTCCATGATGTGTGTCCGTTCCGTTGACAGTTATTCAGTTTGGGTTCGTCACCTTATTTGTGGCCTCTTTCCCACTGGCTCCCCTGCTGGCCCTGGTGAACAATATATTGGAAATAAGAGTGGACGCCTGGAAGCTGACAACTCAGTTTAGACGCATGGTGCCAGAAAAAGCTCGGGATATCGGCGCGTGGCAGCCCATCATGCAAGGAATAGCCATCCTGGCTGTGGTGACCAACGTAAGTACTCCTGGGACTCACAGGGTAGGCCTCCCGTTGTTCTCTGTATGGGTTATGGGTGTTTTGCCTGCATTGTATATGGACCACGTGAGTGCTTGGTGCCCAGTGGGGCCAGAAGAGGCAACAGAACCCCGTGGAACCAAAGTTTCAGATGCTTATGAACTGCCGTGTTGGTACTGGGGACAGAACCTGCGTCTTCTGCAAGAACAGCACGTGTTCTTCACCACTGAGCTCTCTCTCTCTAGCCTCTGGTATGGCTTTTGGTTGCTATGCAACCGTCTTTTTCCAATACATTATTGACTCACCACACCAGGACATCTTCCAGAGGTGTCGTTATTGCTCTTTGGCTGAAGGCTTTATCCAAAGACAACTACGTACATATGCTTATGTATGTAACAGAAAAAGCATCATCGCCAAAGAGTGCTTTAAAACGTAGGCAGACATGGGTTCATTGACCGTCGGAGTGCCCTAAAAACATCCCACCATAGATTAGTATATAACCTAAAATGGCATCTTAAAATATTAACTGTAATGAGGGAGGAATTGTCCACCCTAACTGGGTGTTAGTTACCCTCTTGTCTCCAGGGAAGTAAGCTCTTAGGGGAGGTGGGGCGGTCCCCAGGTTGTGGCAGCCTTGTGGCTGCATGCGTCCCAGCTGTGAGAGAACACAAGTGGGTTATATAGCCTGTTACATCGCCTCTACACGTCGCTTATTTGGGCACTGGCCAAGAGGCAGCTCTTAGGTAGAACGGTTCAATGCCATCCCGTCAGAACAGAGCCAGGGTTATTTCTGCCCATATTTCACTACCCATCTCACCAGGCCCAGCTTCCCAAAAAGAAAAAATGATTTTTTTTTCCAATTTTAGTTTCTTAAAGCCACAATTTGCTGAGTCCCCATGAGCTCCTGCAGAAGCGGAAGTGGCCGTCTCCGTCTCAGGCACGGGAGGAGGGGGAAGTGGGCTGTGGAGTCGGATAGATCTCAGTTCCGCTTCCCAGCACCGCAGCTCGAGCTGTGTGATCTTGGTGCTGTGCGCTGCAGAGCCCCACTTTGTATTTGCTAGATGAGTGATTCTGGACTGGGCATAGTTAGGGAAGTCAGTGAGTCACAGCACACACACGGAGCCCTGTCCTCTTTCACATAGCTGCCACTATGTTTGGCTTCGTTCCCTGACATCATTAACGATGACTCCCTGAGGACTCTTGACAGGCACCTCAGAACCAGTCACCTTCCCCCCCCCCCCCCCCGACTGGTTACAATAAAACAAGTTCGCTGTCACCCCCCACCCCCGACAGATTTTTGAATTGCAGGCTGCCTCTAGCTTTGAGGAACTGATAGATTAAATCACTTTCTCTCTCAACCCAAATAGCCCCTACCTTGAACGCCCCCTGTGTTATCAAAATGAAGACTGATGTTTAGAGCCATGACCACAAGGCCTACAGTCATGAAAGCACGAATCTGTCACATCCAATATGCTACAGTACGTTAGGCAGGGCAGGGACACAGATCTGTGTGCTTCGGGAAGACATGCCAGAAAGGTTGGAAACTAAAAGGGTTTTTGTTTGACCTTCAGAAACAAAAAATTGATCTGGTTCAAACCTCTGATTCCTCAAGCATTCTGGAGTGATTATGTTAGACATCTTCTCCCTTTATCTGTACCATGGCTATATCCCATGAGCACAGATGGAGGATTGGCTAGGTTTCCAAAGTACTCTGTGTGTGTGTGTGTGTGTGTGTGTGTGTGTGTGAGAGAGAGAGAGAGAGAGAGAGAGAGAAAGAGAGAATGAGGACACATATGCCCACTGGCTAATTGACTGGGTGGTATTATTTATTATTATTATTATTATTATTATTATTATTATTATTATTATTATTATTATTATTATTATTATATACCCTAGCAAGACCCCTTACTAGGTCTGTGTCATTGATTAAACTATGGGCAACTCTTCGGTCCATACCTTTAGCGCCCATTACACTTATAAAATGAATTATACATATGCATACAGGTAACTATGAAACATATCTGTTACCCCACATATAATACTCACCCCTAAAGCACCCCACATGGTGTCCACAACCCGATGTGCACAAGAGAGAGAAGAGAGGCCACCAGGGTAGGCGACATCAAGCAGGAGTGTGCTGTGACGTCCCTTGAGTTAAACACTGACGGGTCCATAAATAAACACAGCTGACATTGTGGCGCTGTGATAGAGCTTCTGCTATTGAAGAGCGAGTTTAATTTGTTTTAATATAAATGGAACCTGCGTGCAGAGCAGCATAGGAAATGAGGCAAGCTCCAGTGATGTGCGTCCTCGCAACGCATCTCACAGCAGCTGAATTCACCCCTGTCAGAAAGACAAAGATCTTCCTTGCTGGAATTCTTTTTCCTCCCTGAAGTAGATTTTGGGTGATTCTGTAAAAAGATAGCATTGAGCTAAATGACACCAGGAAACTTTCATCTATTGAAATCCGGCAAGAGACCAAAACGCCTTGTCTTACCTCACTGCTAGCAGACAGACACAGATGTACGCATGTGTGTGTGTGTGTGTGCGCGCGCACACACACACACACACACACACACACACACAGATTCTCCAGATCACAGAAAGCAAGGGAGCTGGTTCTGGGGGTGCGGGGAGCCCCATAATTGTTTTCTTGCTTTTCCTGAATCTCGTTGTTGGTTTGTAGCCTCACTGCAACTAAACAGTATGTCCAGGTAAATATGACTAAAATACAGTCTGAGCCAAAAAACTATGCCTATTCTGACTGGCCTAAAGAACATACAACTTCCCCTTTGTCCTTCCCGCGAACCAGTTTCATATTCCAGAGAGTTAAGCCCCAAATTAAAGATCTGTGGGGAAGAGTTCGTGTAGCTCTAAGTGGGCTCGGGTCCCAGTGCATGGCTGCCTGGTGTAGACACAGGCTTAGAGTTGGATCATCCATTCTATGCAGGAACATAGTCAGCTGTGTTATATGATAATTTATGATTTCCGACCTTTATCCCGTTAATCTTTTGGAAGTTCGGATGCTTAGATACTAGGCATTATAAAGCTAGCATTGTTTCCTGGCTGAGTCAATAGAATAAGCCTAATATACTTTTATCAGGCCGTGGATTGTCTAAACAAGTCTAGGATAGCATAGGGGCAGGGAATGTGAGCTTAGTGGCCGTGATATAACTCTGGATCAAGAGGGGTGTGTTTTAATCAGCTTTCATTCTTCTTTGTGAGGAAACAAGTGATTTTTATTTATTTTTTTTTAATCAGTTTTGTATAAATTCTTTATTCCACAAATGAGTTGTCTTATCTTAGGGATATTGACCTTAGTGCTGTCTTACAAGAACGTTCTAACTCTAAACCATGAAAGACTGGGTTGTGTGTGTCCGTGTCCTATCGAGTAGCGCTCTGAGGTTAAGTGGATGTTGTAACTCCGAGCAGCACTGATTTGCACACAGGCTGGGCAAGCTAGTCCCGCCCTACAGTACAGTGGTTCTCAACAAACGGTGTTCGTGTGCTTCACGCGCTCAGCAAGCAGCCATCAGGCCCTCCGCTCAGGCCTTTTAACCTTCCCTGAGAATGGAAGATTTCCCAAAGTGCCCTCTGCGTTAAATATGTATCGCTCACATTGAGAAACTTAACACAGTAAAAGCAGAGGCGCTGTCACACGGAGAGCCACAGCTGCCACGCTAACGTTTCTTTCTCGTTTTCCCCGACATAGGCCATGATCATCGCCTTCACGTCCGACATGATCCCCCGCCTGGTGTACTATTGGTCCTTCTCCATCCCTCCCTATGGGGAGCACACTCACTACACCATGGACGGCTACATTAACAACACTCTCTCCGTCTTCAACATCACCGACTTCAAAAACACGGACAAAGAAAACCCGTACATTGGGCTGGGTAACTACACCTTGTGCAGGCAAGTTCTGGATTTGCCTGTTTAGAAATGTACTTCACCTTGTAAAAGCCTTAGAAAGGCGTTCAGATGGGCACTTCATAACTGATGAAGTAAAGCTGTGATCCTAAGAAATGGAAATAGCTCAGAGTTTTACAAATCAAATCATTCGGCTCTTAGGACTGCCTTATGAGAGTGGAGAGTGTGGCTCAATCAGTAGTTCCTGCCTAGCCATGTACAAAGCCTAAGACCAGGAGTGATGGTGTGTGCCCATCAGTGGAGCCAGCCTGGGACACATAGCAAGTTCAAGGCCAGCCTGGGATACATAGCAAAACTCTCTTTTTTCCATTATATTTTACTGAAATAAAGAGGTACACAGGCTGTCACTCAGCAGCAGAGAGCACTGGCATCCCTCAGGCATGGCACTGGTTGGGTTCCCTCCCCCCCCCACCCCCCCCCACCCCCCTAGCAGTGCTAGGAAAGAGAACAGGCCACCTTTGTCATTCAAGGAGAACCTAAGGCTAATGATGACACACTGGCAGCAAAGACGTAAAGCCTGATGCAGGGAGGTCTCTGATGTGCTCTGCATCGGCGGTTAAGAAAGTCAGCAACTACAGAGAGTGCACACGAGCTCACTTATCAGTCGGGAATTTGTTGAACACGTAGGCCATGGAAATCTGTTTTCTCCAGTACAGATTCTTAAGCCCAAATTCACTTCAAAGCCATTTTGATTCAGCTTTTCAGTCACATAACCAAAGAAGTCAGACAAGGCTAAAGCAACTCTTCCAAGCGCTCTGCTTGTTCTGACTGTACATAATGCTGATCCCAGTCACTGCCTTCCCATAGATCTAATAGTTTACAGCCAGGAAGTTAGAAGTGCGCCGAGGAAGCCAACAGGAGTGAGCTGGCTGGCTTACCTAGGCAGGACTGGGTAGTATGGGCCAGTCGGACATAACGGACCTAATCCCCAAGGTCGCTAAATCACTTTATGTCATCTCAGAAAGCATAGATAAAGCCTTGGGGAAAATATGAAAATGTTGCTTTATAAAGATGCACCCTGTTTTACACAGCTGGAATCCACCATTTTCTGGCCACATGCTCATTAAGTTACTATAGGATAGTTTTCTTCTAATATTTGATACCAAACTGAACTTCAGATGAAACGTTTGTGATGTCAACTTTAAAAAAAAAAAAAAAAATTACAAGCCGAGCCTGGTGGTGCACACCTTTACTCCCAGCACTCGGGAGGCAGAGGCAGGTGGATCACTGTGAGTTCGAGGCCAACCTGGTCTAGGACAGCCAGGGCTACACAGAGAAGCCCTATCTCAAATAACCAAAAAAAAAAAAAAAATTGCATCCAAGATACTGGTTTCAAATCAGGCCCTTGTTGACAATACTAATCAAAACTGCTTGTCTCCTAATCTGCCTGGTTGTGTCTCCAGGTACCGTGACTTCCGGAACCCGCCTGGGCACCCGCAAGAATACAAACACAACATCTACTATTGGCATGTGATTGCTGCCAAGCTGGCTTTTATCATTGTCATGGAGGTGAGAGAACTGTGCTCCGAGATGGCCTGTGGCCGTGCATATTCGTGGGTCACCTATGAGGTCCTTTAAGTATCACCAGCTCTATAAAAATGTATACTCCTGCCTCCTTACTTGCTAATGACTGCTTTAGGATGTGGCCTAACCAGGTTTGGCCCGAGACTAGACTGTGCATAACACTCCCAATGAAATAGCTGTGCCTGTGTCGAGGGAGAGTCACTTCCGCCATTACCATATTCACTGGGTGCCTTTCGTACCTTGGGGCACTCTGCACAACATGGTGGATTGTGGAAGGCCTCTGCCCCGGGCAGCTATGATGCTCACAAGCTCCTCATAGCACTTTGCTTTCTCTTTCTCTCGAATTAACACTGAGAAAAAGCAACACAACTGTAGACTGTCGGCCTAGCCAGTGTCTCGCTCAGAGCAGATAACTCATAGCAAATTTCAGAGCCTCTGAATTTGTTGTGCAAAGAAAGAAATCAACCCTTGCTTGTTTGAGCTGCTACACAGGTACGTTTTCTGCCAAATGTAAACACCAATCCAGACAACTCTGAGGCTTTGCAGTCTGATTTAAAAAATAACAAAAAAAAAAGCGAAGAAGAGGAACACTGTAATGGACGGAAGCTGTCGGCCACGGAGCAGAACGCATGACGTACGTCATAAAGGAAGACGCAGCTCATCCGAGAGAGGAAGCAGGCGGCTGACGAAGAAAACCAAGAATGAGGGAGGATTCTCCGCAGCAACAGTGGGGGCTGGAAACGAAACGTCAGATGAGGAACCCTTCCCTAACTCCTGAGAGGCTAGAAGAGTCTAGATCAGTGGTTCTCAACCTAGGAACTGAGACACCGCAAAATTTACACTTGTGGAGTGGCGACAAAAATACATTTATGGTTGGGGGGGTTCCTAAGGCCATGGGAGATAATGTGTTTTCTGGTGGTCATGGCCCACAGGTTGAGAACCGTTGGCCTAGATTCTAAACTCAAGACAAGCCTAGACACAGAGAGGAAAACTGTCCAATACAGTGTCATGTTTCTTCCAGACCTGTGGAGGCACAGGTGCCCGACCCCTGTGGGTCGCAGGACAGCTGGAGCTCCACCGTGAGACACTGTCTCTAAAAACAGCCAACAACAACAGAAGGAAAACTAAGGCCATTCTGACTGGCTCCTAGATACAGAGGTCTTCACAGAATGTGTAAAATGAAGCCACAGGATATTTTTAAATGACAGCATCACGTGAACCATATTGACTTTAACCCAGAAATGAAACCCACCTGTGACCGACCGCCTCTGTGGCACCCGCACCCATCACACTTGTTGCCACAGCCTGTGGCCCTCAGCAGCTCCACTCCACTGTTCTTCGTCAAGTGACATCAGGGTCCCTAAAGGCAGTGGTTGCCCCCCCACCCCGCTCCCTTCCTCCCCTCCCTCCTCTCCCTCCTCTCTCCACTCTGTCCTAAGAACTTATCTGCTCTGTCTGTAGTGACTGTAGTGTCTGCCCTGTGGTGAATTCCTTGAACAGCCTCCGCCCATGTGACATAGCTGTCAGCACCAACACAGCCCGCCTCTCGCTTTCCCATGAAGCTTCTTCACTTAGCTTTGGGGAAACACTTGTTTTGTTTGTTTTAAGCACAAAGAGAAGTCTAGGAAAGTTAGGATGATACAGGGGTCAATGCAGCAAAAGAAAGTAACAATTATAGACAATAGATGCCAGATAGCGGATTGCTGAAGGAAGATCTGCGTGCTCTGAGGGGGAAGTGGATGTCTATCAACGGCAGAGGCCTTTATCAGTCCACCTTCGGCTGCAGACAGGTCATCGGTACCCAAAATAAAAAGGAAACTGCAGAGTAAAGGTGCACTCTAGACCACCCGGGCCTCGCTGACACCCACCCAACACTGCTCCCAGGGTAACGCGCACATTCCTCTCAACAGCGCAGCACCCCCAGGGCCTGCCACCCAGGAAGCTGCGAAACAAGTCTCAGCACATGCTTGAAAATTAAAATCATATCAAGTGGCTTTTCTGAGTACAGTGCAATTAAGTGAGAAATTAATCAGAGAAATTTGGGGAGGCACGCGTGTGCACAGAAATTAAACAACATATTCTCAATCAACTAACAAATCAGTAAATATATTAAGAAGGGCTTTTTCCCCTCCTCCTTCTTTTTAAACTTTTAAGCAGATGATACCGGAAACAAATGTGCCAAAACCCATGGAATATAATGAAGGTGGTACTGAGGCAAGTTTAAATCAGCGGCTACATCAGATTAGCAGGAACATCTCAAAGAGCTCCTGTCCTCACGCCTCAAAGATGAGGAGAACGAGCTGCTCAGCCCGAGCCCAGCGCTTTCTGATTGGTTGTCTCCAGGCAGCTGCCTTAGTTCCAGAGTGTCCTCATAACCAGCTATAGGCTACCCTAGACCCGCCCTCTGCTCCAAACACAGTCCGCTTTGCACAATAACATCTTCGTCTAGCCAGCCGCTCAGGACGGAGTTCCTGGAGCCCTTCCGCCTCCACTTCCGCCTCCACTTCCGCCTCCACTTCCGCTTCTCTCATCCCAACACCCAAGCCTGATGGCTTTGCCCTCAACAGTAGACCACTGGCCACTTCTTGCAGTCTTTCCCACCTTTACCTCATATAGGCCAGCTTTGTATTGCTATAACAATACTGGCAGGTTTACTTTGGCTGATAGTTTCCATGGTAACCTGCTTGCTGCCTTAGGCCCTAAACTGAGATCACACCCCCAAATCAGGAGAACGCTATGGAGAGGAAGCTTCTCCCCTCGCGGCAGCCAATAGGTAGAAAATAAGAAAGGCCCAACATCCCCTTCAAGCATACATGTGCCCTTCTAAGCTTCTTCTGCTGACCCCCTTCAATTGCATCGCAAGCTGGGAGCTCACCTTCGCATAAGGTTTTAGAGAAACCAAGGTTCGCCAGGCCAGAGCCACCATCATTCTTGCCTGGCTGGACCCTGGTTTCTGCCTGGAGACTACTGTGTTCTGACCTTAGAGTAAAAGCCAGAGTCCCTGCTGTCGCGTGCCCAGCCATGTCTGTGGCTGTCACTGCCCCTTATCCTTCCAGCCTCGCTATTCCAGACCACGTTCTGGAAGCTTCCCCTGCCCAGACTCTGCCCTTCTGATACCAGCATGACTCGTTCCCTTAAACCTCTTGCTGAGTAATATATGTGCAAATTACTACTGTGATGTGTTCAGCGTGCTGTTGCACTCAGTGAGGTTTACTTGTTCCTGGTCCTCCCACCGCTCTAAGCACTGTTGGACCCTAGGCACAATCCATTCTTTAATATTTTTATGGGCATTCTTCTTTAACTCTTTTGTACATGAAACAGAGGGACTTCAGGATGATGATTAACAAAAGAAAAATTTAATGCCATTAGCAGTCACAGAAATGCAGAGTAAGACCAAAGGTCAGAAAATTGGCCAAAAAAAAAAAAAAAAAGTGACAAGACGGGAGCATAGCTGAAGCTGCCTGGCCCTACTGTTGTGGTGCAAGCTAAGCAGGTGCAATTGCTCCTGAAAGTTATTTATCTTGTAAACCTAGGTAATGATTTGACCATGTGCCTCAGCAGTGCCCCCTATAGCTTCCTGCTCTTTAGACACAGAGGATGTGGATGTTTCACTACACATTGACCACAGCACTGCTAAACTGAAACTGGGTACCAGGCCAATGCCTAGGCTGCAGGAACAAATGTCACAGGGCACCCAGGAGCATTACACAACTGCGGAAGTAAATGAAACGGCTATGGAAGTGGCAGGGAAGAATTTTAGGAAAAAGGGTATTTTCCCAAAATCTATATTGAGGGGCTAGAAAGATCGTCCAGCAGTTAAGAGTACTTGCTGTCCTTGCAGAGGGCCCTGGGACGGTTCCCAGCACCCACATGGCAGCTCACAACCTCTGTAACTGCAGTTCCAGGGGCTCTGATGCCTCTTTCTAGACTGCACGGGATGTACACACATGGTATACATATACATACAGGAAACACACACACATAAAAGATAAATAAGTCCTGTTTTTTGAAAGACTATGGAATACTGTTTTTATAAAGCTCAAATCAACTAAGAGCACATATGTTATTGGTGAGTGCATACATATTTTGGTATTTTCCTTTATAGAAACATATATATACACTTACACATATAAGATAGCATTTATAGGATTAGGAAGAAGCACACACAAAATACAACAGCACTGCGAGTGGTCTGACTTTTTAAACTAATGGAGGGTTTGCATTTTATTTTATTTTTTACCATGTAGCCCAGACTGACATCAGGCTTGGTCTCCCATGTACTGGAGTAGTGGTACATATATGGATGAGATTACACACACTGGGATACACTCCATGGTGACGTAACACAGTACAGCCGACCACTGACAGGTCGTGCCTATACCCGGCTGCTTTAAGACTAAGCGGCTACAGTGTCTGCCCTGTCCAAACACTCCGCCATGCTGACAAGGGACTCTGTGAGGAGCTCTGTACCCCTCTGACAGCGTCTTCCCTCTCTCCCGCAGCACATCATCTACTCGGTGAAGTTTTTCATTTCGTATGCAATTCCAGACGTGTCAAAAATCACGAAAAGCAAGATCAAGAGGGAGAAATACCTCACGCAAAAGCTGCTTCATGAGAGCCACCTCAAAGACCTGACCAAGAACATGGGGCTCATAGCCGAGAGAATGGGAGGAGTAGTTGACAACAGCCTGCGACCAAAACTCGAATGAAGGACAGCTCTGTGTCCTGAGAAGCACTTTAAGAGTAATTAGCTGTCAGGCGTGCCATGAGTCACTAAAGGGCGCGTTGACGTCCAGCCTCGTCTTAGGCAAACTGAGTCTTCACTGTGCCTATTTCCACCTGTATTTTTTTTTTTTCCAGTTCCAGCTAGCAGTGCAGGAACCGGAAACCAGAAAACTTAGATCAAGAAGGGCATAAAACTACCTACCAGGAACACCTGAATGTGTTCCCTTTTTTTTTTTTTTTTATAAATTGGAATTTTCGTAACAGATTTTCCAGTCTCAAAAGCAGCACTCCTTTCCTGTGCTTAATTTTGCATTTTGCCAAATCTATCCCAGATGTATTTCGTCCTGACAGTACCATCGCCAAAGACCAGGCATACCTCAGCCTTAATCGCTTTTTGTGTTATCGACAATTAGCCGCTCAGAACTCGGTTTGGGTGTGGTTGCCTTATCAGGTGCCAGGTAGACTCCAGAGTTCACGGGATTTCAGTGTCTTACTAAAGCCTCGAGGAAGGAGGCTTCGCTGCATAAGAGCGAGCCTCCGCCCTCACTTCAGACTGTATTTCCACCTCCAAGATGGGCCTGAATGCTGAGGGTATTGAAGGAAGCCCGCCTCTTGTTACGTCACAGTGACACCTACAGCACTCCCAGCATGCTCTGGGCCTGATCAACGCTGGACTGCTCTGCAGATCTTAAGGGGGTAAGATGAGAAAGTAGGACGGTTAATTTACCTCTTCTTGTTATGTACGTTTCTTGGGAAGATGATAATCAAAATGATAGTGGCCGTGTTGCTATCCACAAGATGGCTGCAAAGTTAAACTCATCATACTGACACGGAAGGAAGGCACTACCAATCACTGAGGGCCTTCTGCTCGTCTCGTTTTTAAAGGCTGGTGGCCCGGTGACACTGGGCATGGTCAGAGCAGCAGCCAGCAACCCAATCACTAGCCATGCCCCATGATCCTTGTGTGGCCAGCGTCACTCACTGGGAATCCTCCTGACTTTTCTGTTTGGCTCCATTCCTTTCCTAGGCCTGCTAACTCATATGTAATCACAGCTGTGCTGGAGACAGGTCCACCCCCAACCCTCCCACCCCCACCCCCAGATTATTGCCCTTCGAGGAAGGAGACCCCCCCTAGCTGCCTCTGAGGCCATCAGGCAGTTGACGAGGAGAGCTGGTTTCTCGGCTGCTGGCTTGCTGCTACACTGGCCTACGCCTCTGCTTCCTGGTGCCTTGCCCTGCCTGCTGCTCCACTGAGCACTTTTCTCTGCAGCCTGTACGTGCTCAGCTTTTCCTCCAGCACATCTGGAGGAGACATGGTTATACCTTGCACCCTCGACTGATAACGGCTGGGTGAAGAAGGGAGGGGCCTGCCTCACACCATCTGGGATGGGCCTCTGCTGACTGGGGTGGTGTGAAATGCCTGGGTGTCCGGGAGCCAAGCCAAGGAAAGTGAACAGTTTCAGAGGCCTCCGCCTGAAGGCTGAGCTTTAACTCCAGCAGTGTTTTAAATGCCTGCCAGGCACGGGTTAATGGAAGCAACAGCATGGTTGTCAAAGCAGTGCCCTGGGCTTTTGGGTGGGACCGTTTCCCAACCCCCTTCTACTGCCTGCCATGCAGTGTCAAACAGAGCTGACATAGAAATGACTGCCTTCCCCTCTGAGGGATGTTGTCACTCCACAGCTCAAACCAAGTGCCACTCCCTGTCCCCACCCAGACTGCCCTGGAGGTCTCACTCCATTACCTCTCTCTCCAGAGCCTGTGCTTAGTTCCTGAGGATGGGAAGGCACTCGCATCTCTCTTCCCTTCCATCCTTTGCATACACAATGAACACTTCAAATGCAAAGTGCATTTATTCATCTGTATCCCCCAGCCAAGAACTCCCTCCACAGTGTAGAAAGTGCCACTGTGGACAGGAAAAGAAAACAACAACAAAGAACCCTGCTTTTCTCGAGGGATCTAATGGCACCAGAATGCTGAAAGGCTGCAGTGAGCCCGAGGGTCTCCTGGTGTCAGCATCACTCCTGTGAGGCCTGTGCCCAGTTGGTGAAGGGGAGGGGAGCAGGGGACACCTGCAGTGTCAGTCTGCAACTGCCAGTGACCGTAGGGTAGCCCCCCAGGCCCAGGAAAACCAAGAGCATGACAGTAGCCAGTGAGAGAAGGGCCTGGTCCATCCGCCTGTCCAGCATGAACCACTAGAGAAGTTTTTATCTTTTTGTAAATGCCTTTAAACTTTAATGGATTAAAGCGGTAGACCCAATACTCAGGGGATTTTTCTTTAAATGTTCCTTGGATCCTTTTAAGTATTCCAGTAGAAATAGAAGGCCGGAATTTGTCTTGAGTTTCAACAAGGCTGTCTGGTGATGAGCTTGTCAAATGTTCCCCTTTGTAGCGCTCATGGGTCCTGAGTTTCATAGGACAAGGACAGGATGTGGTGTTAACACACGTCTTGTGCGCTCCTTGCGTTTCTGTTGTGTTTAAAAAGTGAAAGCGGTGCACAGCATAACTATGAAAAGGGACTGAGATCTATCAGTGTAGCGTTTGTAACTGATGTTTGTTAATTTCTATGCATTTTAATATTTTTTAATTATGAGCATTTTAATAAATTCAGTTTTACAAACAATCCTGTGTCCTAACTAGATTTGTCTTGTGATTCCTTAAAAAAAAACTTTAACATTTCTGAGATTTGCCAGTAACTAGCTAAGCATAACTTAAATAATGGATGTACACTTCTGTATAGATTTATCTAAAATTGCTTTTCATGGCCCATGATTATATGAGCTTTAAGACTGGGGATAGGAGTTCCAGCCAGGGTAGCTGTTAGAGATGAACTGAGCCTGCAGATCCAGGGGAACTCACCCGCTCACCTGGCCAGGTACCCTCGAGCACCGTGAGATGATACCCTCCTTCCTTCACCATCTTTGGGTTGTTTTGAGATGAGTCACACTGTACCCCAGGCTGGTCTCGCCCTCTCAAATCCTGAGACTACACGTGAGCCACACACCTGGCTCCTGAATGCCCTGCAGAGTGGCACTAATAAGGAACTGTGTCTTATGAGCGCTGTAAGCACAGCACAGGGTTACTTACAAGGTAACTTCTCCACAAAGCACCCCCTTCTCAACGGGGAGCCCCTCAGGAACCCATCATAGGATGCAAAGTTTAGAGAGTTTTAAATGTTTTAAAGATAATCTTCAGAAGACAAGGCAGATAAATAGATGCATCCAGCACTCATTTTTTTTTTAATCTTCTTCACAGAGGAACTAAAGGTACAGGTGGTGACTGGGCTCTGAAAACGAACAGGAGATTGGAATCTTAAAAAATTGAAAGATGTGGGGCATGGTATCACCCTGGGTTTTGAGCCAGGGGTGGTGAGGAGGCCTGTGAACAAATAGCTCAGTAAATCAGAGAGAGAGAGAGAGAGAGAGAGAGAGAGAGAGAGAGAGAGAGAGAGAGAGAGAGACGAATCTCAACAAATTGGATCGACAGAATATCTGAACTCAAAGCCAAACTGTTGAAACAACCTATTCAAACAAGGTAAAAAGGAGGAAGAGGAGTGGAGTGGGGAGGGGAAAAAGATGACAGCACGGCATTCAGAGACTTTGGAAAGAAACATGCATTTTCAGCATACCACAGCCTTTGATCTGCCTTGAAAGGAGACAGTATCCAGATTTGGACAGATTTAGGAGTCAACCCTCCGAATATGCCCATCTCTGGGACTCTACCACACCAGCTCAGCAGATGGCTGCACATAAGCCAGACTGGACTTGGTGGAACAACTGTCACAGACCAACTGTTACGAGTATCGAAAATGTCCTACCGGGTCACTTATCGCATGCTTGGTCACCAGTTAAGTAGCACTATTTAGGGAGGTGGTGGAAAATTTAGGAAATCAGATGTCACTGGAAATAATAGGTGTCTAGGGGCATACCTTTAAGCCTGGACCCCAGACCCTTCCTCAGTCTTCACTCAGCCGCCTCTGCCACGTGCCACATGCCATCAGAATGTTATGCCTCACCCACAGTGCCAGAAACAAATGATCATGTGCTGTGCCACCTGAAATGTGTCCTACCTTGATAACGTCAGCTGCAGTGTCACAGCGATGAGAAAAACTAACCCACTGAGTGCCACGTGATGGGCGTGGAAACACAGAAGCTGAAAGGCCAGCCACCTGTGGTTTTGTTTAGGTGCAACTCCCCTGCCGCCCCACCCCTGCCCCCGCCCCCAACCATGCCTACCACTAAAAAGACAAAGCGGGTTCCCAGAGTGTCTCCTATAACCGAGGACCTAGCTGGATCCCCATGTCCAAGGCACAGCTTAGTTCAGGTGATAACTCCTCCTGATGTCACCACCATCATCATCCTTCTGACTCTTGTGGGCACCTCAGCTACAGCAACTTTGCCTGGATCCATCTGTGACCCACTTCCGTTTGATCTGACTTTGTCTATCACCCCGCCCCCCCCCCCCAGGCATGCATAGCTGGGGAAAACACATGCGCCCTGTGTCTGAGCACAGAAGCCAACAACAGTGGAATGCACCATTTCGTCTTGCATCTGCATTTATGCATGTCGCCTAAGTTGATCACTGGTACCTCACCTGATCATGTGATGTTAACAGAGCCCCATGAACGTTAGAGAGAAGTTACTATGATTATTCTTGACACTGCTTCTTGTTCAAGTTATTAAAACAGTGTTAGTTTCTTAGCCTGGCTGTCACACAAATAATTGAGGCTCTCTTATAGTTGTTTAGAATTAAGCTGTACAACACAATCTTGAGCAGTTTAAGTCTGTCCTTAATCATCTACATTAATTTTGTCTTACTCCCCGCAAACACCCCAGTGATACTTGCACTCTGTAGCTTTCCTTGGCTCCAGCTCCTTCCTTCTGATCTTCCTTGGACCTCTACCCAAGGCTGAGTCCCCTGCTTCCTCTTCTAACTCCTCCTCCCCTGGCTGGCAGGAAGTCCAGCCCTATTCTCTCCCCTGCTCATCAATTGGCTATAAGCTGCTTTATTGACATATCACAGGGACAATTGAGGAGCAGTGTTTACACATTTAAACAGGAGATTCTCAGAACAAAGCTTGCAACCAGACGTGAGGGGTAAAGAAATCAGCATTTAAACTACACAATAACCTTATGTCTACAGCCTCTCATTATGTGCCTGGTTCCATATCAGAGGGCAAACGTGTTAGGTCCCTCGAAACTTAGAGCAACAATAGTGTGATTCATTCAAGCAGCAGTGCCTGAGGAAGCCCACATTGCCTGATACAGACTATCACATAGACCATCCACAAGGGATCAAACTGTAGTGGTCCCAACACCTCCCAAAACCTCTAGAGTACCTACACTCATAAAACCCAGCTCTTAGTCTCTCTGTGGTTTCCCCGTGGTGGTCAGTCTTATGTGTTGTTAGCTTGATTAGATAGAGCGATGCCTAGGAGGCTGGTACAGCACAGCTCTGCATGTGTCTGTGAGAGCATTTCCCAGGACTATTACAGCATGAGGGCTCCTACCTGACCAAATGCTTGATCCATTCAAGGATTCAGAATGTGAACAGAGTATAGGAAGTGAGAAGACTGTGGAGGGCAAGGTACCCTTGGAGAGGCGGATCACTGAAGGTGTCCTGTTAGCTTGCCATTGCTGTGATAATACCACGGCTCAAAGCCACTGAGAGGACTGAAGAGTTTGTTTGGCCTACACTTTCACATCAGTCGTCATCTAGGGAAGCCAAGGCGGGATCTGAAGCAAAGATCGTGAAGGAACGCTGCTTGCCTCTCCATTAATCATTGGTTGAGAGAATGCTGCACGGACTTGCCTGCAGCCAGTGTGATGGAAACGGCTCCTCAGCTGAGGTTCCTCTTCCCAGATGGCTAGCACATGGGTTATGTCTTTGAGGAGCCTATCCCAGCCCTGGCCCCTTCCTGCTGCTCCTGTTTCTTGGCAGTCGTGTATAAGCACCTCTGCCTCGCCACGCTCTTCCACCATGACGCTTTGTCTCCCATAGGCTTGGGTTCTGCTAACCGTGAACTAAAAGGGCTGAAACTCAAACAAAGCAAGTCATTTCTCCCCCTCAGTGGTTTCACTCAGGTACTTTGTCAAAGGGACAAAAACAAACAAACTCTAGCACGTGGTCCAACTCCAATATGATAACAACCTGTGCCCAATAACAAACAAACAAACAAACAAACAGAATAATTTCAAATAAGTATTTTAGTGATCCATCTCAAGGTCTTGGAGAATTAGAACCATACCATAACCCCGAAGCTGGATGAAAGAAATTAAGAGATCAGAGGAAAAAAAAAAAAGATAAATACAGAGGATCAGTGAAACAGTTAATTAGTTGAACAGAAACAAAACTGTGAGGGGTCCCCACAGCGTGCGGAAGTGTGGGAAAGGAAGGATGAAGACCACTGAACGAGAGGGATCCGAAAGCATTGCCTTTAACTCGGTGCAGCTGTGACAGCAGCGCTCGCCATAGGGTTCTTTGTGGTTCTTCCTTGTGGTTCCTCTCTGTGGCTTCATCTGCTTGGTTATACTTCAGGGCTGCTGTTTATGCCTTTCCACTCAGTTTACTATAAGGCTTTCTCTACTGTACCATTATATTCCTCAGCCGTCTCTCACACGCTACTTCCTCTCCTTGCTCCTACATCCTTTCCTCCCCTCACCCCTATCTGCTCCTCCTTACCTCTTAACTGTACCCGTCCCTGGATTTGACAAGCTCTAAAATCTGTAGATTCTAATGCTATCTCTGCTTTGACTCCGTTATACTTTGTCCACCTCCATTTTTTTTTCTTTTCAAAGTTGCTCCTTACACTTGCCCACACTATTGACCGAAAGCCATGTATTATCCCTAGTTGCCTACCCTCCAATAGTTATTGAAGTCCAGCTGACCACTGTTATGATTGGCTAATATGACATTTGCATATGAACTGGCTAATATGACATTTGCATGACGGCAACATGAAGCACCTGTGGTTGTCTTCCCAGTTAATATCCTGAGGAGGAAATAGTAGAGCATTTACATCTGCAGCCCTGACCTCCTGGACTTGGGTATTATTTTGGGCAATATATACTCAGCTCTACTACAACTAAGCAGTTGCAGATACTTCAACTAAAAGAACATAACTCAGAAAACCAAACCAAGCAACAAAAGAACACCAGATATTTAAATCCCAATGCAAACAAAAAACAAAAACTAGAAACTTGAAAATCCAAGACAGCATAATTCCTCCAAAATGTAAAAACCCTACAGTAATAAGATCTAGGGAAAGCAAGCTAAATACAATCCCAGAGAATTACAAGTTATTATTTTAAGTACTACAAAGACACAAACAGGTGAACAAAATAATAAAAGTAATACATACATAATATGAAAAAAGAACTTAGCTGTGAAATAGAAACACTGGAGAAAACCCAATCTTAAATGTTGTAAATAGAAAACATGGTAGGCCAAAGGATAAATTCTATGTAAATTCTCCATGATATCCTGGCTCAAGAAGAAGACAAGATATCTGAACTTGAAGACAATTCAGAGGAAATGATACTACAAAAAAGAGAAATACAAAATTAAAATAAGGTACTACTGAGAATTTCATGTGTGTGATGCTGTTAAGAGATGAAAATCTATAGAAGTGAGCATAAAAGATGAAGGTTCTCATTTTAAAGGCATGAAAACATTTTCAAAATAATAACTGAAATTTTCCCATTTAGGAAAAGAGATGCCAATCAGATACAGGAGGCATTTGGAATACCAAACAGACAAGACCAAAAATTGTCCCTTCTCATGGTAGAATTAAAATAGTAAATATACAGAACAGAGAAAGTACAATGAAAGTAAAAAGAGAGAAACACTAAGTCATTGGTAAAGGCAGGCTCATCAGTATAGCAGCAGATTTGTCAACTGAAACCTTAAAAACTAAGAAGGCCTGGGTGTATTTCAGCTTCTGAAAGATTAACAGCTGCTAGACCACTGTACCCAACAGAAATATCAGCAATGACTGAAGGACTAACAAAGCCCTTCTATAATAAAAATAGATTAAAGGATTTTACAGTGACTAAGCCAGCTCTACAGAGATATTTGAAGGAATCATCTAGGCTGAGAAAATAGATTCATCCATGAGGCCACAGGAAAGAATAAACTATAACAGAATAATACTTAGTTGATAGTTAAGAGAGAAAAAAAAGACACTATGAAAGCAACCAAATGGCAGGAACCAATACACACCTTTCAGTAATAACTCTGAGTGTTAACAGTCTCAGTTTTCCAATCATAAGGCACAAATGGACTTGCAAGATTGCTCAATAGGTGAAGACTGACAACTTGAGTTCAGTCCATGTCACCCTACAAATGAAAGAAGAGAACTGACACATTCAAGCTGCCCTCTGATGGGCACACATGTACCATGGTGCAGAGGCCTCTCCTTGCCCCTAATAAATAATAAATTTGTAAGCTAATTAAAAATAATTGTTTCAAAAGGAGTTTGAAGTATGGACAAAAAAAAATAATAGTAATTTTTTTTAAGGGCACAAACTAGTAGGTTGGATCAAAATGCGAGAACTATTTGTTGCCTCCAACTAGTGTACCTCACCACAAAATGCAGACACTACCTTAAGGTGAAAGGATGGAAAATGGTATTCTACACAAATGGACTAATAAAAATAGGAAGATGTCTCTGTTCTAATAATACCTCACAAAATATACTTTAAACCATAGAGGTGAGAAGAGATAAAGCCGCTTAATACTGATTAAGGAAACAGTCCATCAAGGGGGTCTTAGGACTCTAAATATATATGCAAGGAACAGTTGCATGAAATTTCATCAAACAAATACTATCAGATGAAAAGTCGCAGAGTAACCACAACACAGTGATAGGCAAGTTAAATTATCCCATTCTCACCAACTGGCTGGTCATCCTGACACAAATTAAACAAACACCTGAATTAAGTGACATTGTAGACCAAACGTATTTAATCGGCGTCTACAGAATATTCTATTCAAACACTACAAAATGTACATTCTTCTGAGCAGCCCACAGAACTTTCTCTAAACTAGCTTGTGCCTTAGGACAGAAAGCCAGTGTTAACAAATAAATGAAAATCAAAATGATTCTCTGTATTCTGTTGATGACGATAGAGTAGGACTTCAAATCAGTAGCAAGAGAAACTCAGAGCACCAAGGGACTCGTGAAGGTCAAACAACACACTATTTGATGACGATTGAGTCCTTTAAAAAAGCAAGGAGAAAATAAAAACATTTCCAAGATAAAATGAAACTATGCTACACCGAAGCCCGTGGGATACAATGAAAGCAATTCTAAGAGGGAAATTCATGGCTTTAATGTCTACATGAAGCAATCAGAGGTAACCCAGACCCACGGTTTAGTTTACATCTTAAATATCTGAAAAAAAAAGAAGTCAAATCACAAATCAGTAGACAGAAAGAAAACATTACTATCAAGGCCAGAATTGATAGAATGGAAAGAAATAAACAATACAAAAGAATCAATAATATAGAGAGTTTGTTTAAAAAGATAAACATGATAGATAAACCCTTAGCCAAGCTAACAAAGAGAGTGAAGACATGAATTTAAAAATTAGATACGAAAGAATCTGTATGTGGCCTTCACTCCCAGCACTCGGGAGGCAGAGGCAGATGGATCTCTGTGAGTTCAAGGCCAGCCTGGTCTACAAAGTGAGTCCAGGACAGCCAGGACTACAAGAGAAACCCTGTCTTGAAAAACCAAAAAACAAACAAATGAACAAACAAACAAACAAACAACAAAAACCCACTAATTTTTAAAAGTCCAGGTTCACATAGCCTCTCTATGGATTTTATCAAACAAACATTCACCACAATCAAGCTGGTTTTATTTCAGGGATGCAGGGACAGGCCGATCTACATAAATCAGTAAATGTTACAAATTATATAAGTGTCTTAAGGACAGAAATCACACACAGTCATTTCAACAGAAACTGAAAAGGCTTTTAACAAAAATTAAAATTTATGAGGAAGCTTAGAATAAAAAGACTATAGCTTGACATAATCAAGACTATAAGCTGATGGGAACAGATACACAGACCCACACGCAAACATTAAGCGGAGCTCAGTGATGGGGAGGAAGGATGGTAGGGGCCAGATGACTTACCAAATCTGGTGGCCTCTTCTAGTTTATCCACAACTGGAGTGATCTCTGTGTCTGTGGGGTCATGCCACTAATTGGAGCATCAAAATGTTGTTATAAAGAAAGAAAATCCCAAACATTGGACTTTACCAATGAAGACTCAGGAGCCAGATGCTGGGGTGAAAACCCGCTGGTTCAGAAGCAGAGAAAGCACCCAGCTGACCTTCCTACTTAGCTCACATCCCAGATGGAAAAGCCAAAAACTAAAAGCCAAAAAGGTTGCTAGTTCACCTAACAGTCCAGGAGGAAAAAGCCAAAAGATGAAAACCAAAGAGCTAAAAGAGCAAGGCCAAGGTGCTAAAGATCTTCTTCTTTTCTTCTTCTTCTTCTTCTTCTTCTTCTTCTTCTTCTTCTTCTTCTTCTTCTTCTTCTTCTTCTTCACACTGTCTTAAATGCCCTTCTCTCAAAATCCCTCCTATCTACTTAATCCCTGTCAGCTGGTTTCTTGCTCCACCTCTTGAGTTAGGATTAACTTTACTAAATACTGTGTACAGAAAGCTCTGGGATTAAAGGTGTGTGCTAGGGTTGAGGCACACCATAATCACCTGTTTACAATAACAGATAGTACTTGAGTTAAAGGTGTGTGTTAGGGCTGAACCACACCAAACAAAAAACAAGGTTTTACAGTTCACAGATACAGAATTCACAATGGAATCAAAGATCCTGCCTAAGTGAGCATCTACTGGCAGTTGATGGGTGGAGCGCAATGCTCACTGTCGCCCTTGCTCTGGTAGATAGCCCACACCCATGAGCACTCTGGCAGTACTAATTAGATGAAGTAGGTCCTCCAAAAGGGGGCGGGAAGGACATGAAGTTGGGAATAGAACATTGTGGGGGGGCAGGGTCCAGGAGAATTTGAAGGGAAGGAGCAGGGGTTTATATGATCAAATACACTGTACACATGTGTGAAGTGCTCAGAGAATAAGAAATATTACTATAAAGGGAATTTGTGACCACTAAGCAAGCCTTACAAGGGATACTTCATACTGAAGGGAAAGATCAACACAGCCACAAGGATACCATAATAAACCATGCTACAGCACTAGAAAACCAAGTGAGATATAGGGAAGCGCTCCCACTACAGTGAGTGCCATGGCATGATTTAATACAGACCTTCTAACAGCACTCTCGGTATTAATGGATGCAGTTCTCTAATTAAAAGACACAAACTTTCAGACTGAATATTTTAAAAATCCATTTGTTGATTTAAAGAAGTGTACTGTATTATCAAAGACAGATGATAAGCTGAGGTGAAAGAATGAAAAAAAAAATAGTTTAAGCAAATGGAACTAGAAAAGAATTGCTATTCTTATCCCTGACACGATGGACTTCAAAACAAAATCAGCCAGAAAGGATAAAAAAGATTACCTCATGCTGATTAAGAGAGCAATCCATGAAGGAGCATTACAGTTTAATACATATGCACACAGCAAATACAAGTACACTAAGGTTCATTAAAAAAAATATCATTTCCAACACAGTATACTGGGTGAATTCAATACCTCACTCTCGCAAATAGATCATTTCAATAAAAGTAAACAGAAGAACGTCAGAACTAAATGAGAACAAATAGACCTAATAAGCATCTACAGAAGATTTTAGTCAGACTGCAGAATAAACATTCTTCTCAGTAGCCTATGGGATGTCTCTAAAACGGATCATAGAATAGAACCCAAAGCAAGTCTTAACAAATGTCATGAAAATGTCGTTATTTCCTGTACTCTATCTGACTTCACAATTAAACCAGAAACCAACAGCAAGAACATAGGCAAAAGCAAACAAATTAAAGAGCACAGTATTGTATAGCAATTGAGTCTTCATGAAGAAGAAAGTAAAAAAAAAAAAAATTACTAGAAGCCAGGCACGGTGGTGCACACTTGTAACCCCAGCTCTCAGGCAGGCAGAGGCAAGTGGATTGCTGTGAGTTTGAGGCCAGCCTGGTTTACAAAGTGAGTTCCAGGACAGCCAAGGCTACACAGAAACTCGATTTAAAAAAAAAAAAGACTAGAGTCAAATGAAAACGCAATCTACCAAAAGTTACATATAGGATTGACTCATTGTAAGCTCTCCTTACAGGAAGTGTATAGCTACTAGTGCCCACTTCTAAAAATTTCACAGTTCTAAAATATGTGATATAATGCTGCCTCTTGGGGCCTTCGAAAAACAAGAGTGAGTCAACCCCAAACAGTATTCCAAAAGATATTATTTCATATAGGGCAGAAATTAATGAGGTAGAAATATCTGTGAAACAACTGGTAGGTAATTTTAAATGGCAAACAAGATCAATAAACCCTTTCCTAAACAAAATAAAAAAGATGCAAACTAACAAAAGTAGAAATGAAAGGGGAGACATTACATTGGATTCAATGAAATTTAGACAATAGTTATATCTTAGGATCATATATTCCATTAATGTGGAAAATCTGAAAAAATATTGGATGTATTTCTAAGTACACATTGCCCATTAAATTTAAACCAACATGAGATAAACAATTTTAAATGATCTTTAACAATAAGATTGAGGAAGTGGTTTTTTTTTAAAAAAAGGTCTGGGTGCAGATGAATTCACAGCTGAATTCTACCAGACCACTAAAGAATATACACCAGTGCTCCCCAAATTATCCCCAAAATAGAAAAGGAAAAATATTGCCAAACTCTTTTTATGAAGTCAACATTATCTTGATAACCAAACCAAACAAAGACAACGATGGGATGGTGAGGGGTGAAGGAAGGAAAAACAAAACTGTCCGGTAAACACAGATGCAAATATTCTCGGGATGAAAAACAAACCGGCTGTACAGTGCTTGCCACACATGTAAAGGACCTAAGTTTGATATCCAGGAGCCATGCAGAAAACCAAGAAATGGTGAAACATGTTTGTGCTTCCAGCCCTGGGACAGCAAAGAGATGAGGACTCTTTGGGTTTACTGATATCCCAGCACAACCTACCAAGCAAGCCCCAGGCCACTGAGAGATCTTGACCTAAGGAAACCAAGGTAAATGGCACCTGAAAACACAAGACTGACTCTAGCCTCTACTTGTAAGTACACAGGTGTGTGTGCACACGTGTGCACGCATGCACACACACATAACAGTACAAAATTTTTTTAAATTACAAATTCAATTTAATAATACACCAGAAAGACCATTTAGCATAACTAAGTTGACTTCATTCCAGAGAAGTAGGTATGTTTCACCATATGCAAATCAATGACTATAACACAGCACTTGAAATGAAAGTAAGGACATAAATTACATGATCATCTCAACAGATGCAAAAAGGCTTTTTACACAAGGGCCAGTGTCCATTCATATTAAAAAGGTCTGGATAGCCTAAGAACAAAAGAGACGTGGCAACATAATGAAACCTATATTTTACAGAGCTACAGCCAAGTTCACTCTAAATAGGAAAACCTCAGAGCATTTCCACTAAATTCAGGGACAAGATAAGGGTGCCCAACTTCTCAACTCATAGTGTGTAACTCATAGTGTGTGCCGTCTTAACTACAACAGTAAGTTAAGAAAATAAAATGCCTACAGTTGGAGAGGAAGAAGTCAAAGTATCCTACCTGTATATGATATAATTCTATGCATTCCTCTAGAAATGCTACCAGAAAATTCTTAGAACTCATAAACAATGTTAGCAGAGTGGGAGGATATGAAATTAGCACACAAAAAAATCAGTAGCTCCCTATGTATCAATGACAAACATACTGAGAAAGAAATCAAGGACACAAATCTATTCACAATAGCCACGCAATTAAAACAAACTGCTTTAGAATAAACGTAACTGAGAACGCGATGGCAAGACGCTACTGCTGAAGACAGGATGCACTCCAGACCCAGGACTTAGAGGACTTAAGCTAGACCTGACCTGGAGGCCTCCTCCCTGAGGACTAGTTTGCCAAGTATCCAAAGTGCTAGGCAAGCTGCCAAGGGAGAAAAAACATGGCAACGACTGGACTGGCAAGATATCCACACTAGGGCAGCAGTGGCACTTTTATCAACCAACAACAGGGTCATTGGACTTAAGGCCACTCAACATAGTGGCCTGTAAATTTAGCCAACTACCCATGGCTGCTCATGTCATGGACCCTAGAGAGAACCACTACTAATGCTTTCCTAAACAAATGAACTTCTAAGCATATTCTGAACACTTACCTTTATACTCACAAACAAGTGTAGCTCTCACTCCTCATCAAAAAAAAAAAAAAAAGAGGAGGAGAGGAAGGAGGAAGTGAGGAGAAGGAGGAGACAGAAGCCATTACAGAAAACAGAGTGTGAGTGACTTTGAGATGCCCACCAGCAAATGATAGATCTGCAATGCATCCCCTGCGCCTAAGGCTCAGAGAACATTACAGAAAATGGGTGGAAAGACTGCAAGAGATAGAGGCCCAGGATTTCTGCCACTAGGGTCTTGACTTGACAGAGAAGCTGCACCCACAAACTCTTCGACAAAATGGCAGCCTAAAGAAGGGTTGCATAGTGACAGGGCCCATCAACTTGGATGGGGAAAGTCACAAAGACCCCACCCCTAGATGAAGAGCTGAAGGTAACCGATGGCTGTGAAAGAGGGAATCAGTTTTATAGTGGGTCATTTGAAATGTACATCATCAGTTTTAAACACATGGATATACAAGTAAGATTAAATGAACATGGTAGATCATATAATAAACTCCAAAGAAATGTTTACCTGTGTACAACACTAATAACTGAAGTAGAAAAGATCTTGAACTTGAGAGGGAACAGGGACATGGTTGAAGTTAGAAGGGGAAATGAACAGTGGGGAGTGGACAGTATATACATATGCATCTATGTATATACACAATGGACAGTATATACGTATGCATCTATGTATATACACAATGGACAGTATATACATATGCATCTATGTATATACACAATGGACAGTATATACATATGCATCTATGTATATACACAATGGACAGTATATACATATGCATCTATGTATATACACAATGGACAGTATATACGTATGCATCTATGTATATACACAATGGACAGTATATACGTATGCATCTATGTATATACACAATGGACAGTATATACATATGCATCTATGTATATACACAATGGACAGTATATACATATGCATCTATGTATATACACAATGGACAGTATATACATATGCATCTATGTATATACACAATGGACAGTATATACATATGCATCTATGTATATACACAATGGACAGTATATACATATGCCAAGCATCTATGGAATTCTCAGAAAATATATTTTTAAAGGGCTTAAAATACTAAAGAAATTAATTGAAGGCACTACCTCTAGTACAATCTTCATAGATGTTCCATGCTTGTGGATTGTAAGAATTATCATGATGACAGTGACTATATTACCAAACGTAGTCATGCCCATTAAAGCCATCAGGTTATTCTTCATAGATATAAAAGTTTATACAGAACCATGAAAGACCTAAGATAGACAAACAATCCTGAGTAGAATCATAGTATTCTAGCTGACTTCACGTTGTACCACAGAACTAAAACAACACAGAGCACAGTGCCATGGTACCAGCACAAAACCAGACGTGTAGATCAGTGGGATGGAGTGGAGGACCCAGGGAGACATCCACACCTGATTCTTTATGAAGATGCCAAAAATAAATACGCATTTGATGAAGGTTGTGTTTTCTATGGCACGGGAAAACTAGGTGTCTACATGCAGAAGAGTGAAGTGAAGCCAGATCCCCATCTCTCACCACGTACAAAAATAAACTCCAAGCTGATCGATACCTAAGTGGAGGACCTAAAACTCCAAAACTTGGAAAGTAGAGTAAACACTGCCGGAGAAAGACATAGGCAAAACTTTCTGAGTGGCACCCCATCCGCTCAGGAAGTAGCAGCAATGGATGAAAAGCTTCAGCTCAGAGATGGAAAATTAATCAACTCAAAAGACAGTTTACAGAACTAGAAAAAGACTGACAGAGTTACTATCTAGACTATATAAAGAACTAAAAGTAACTGCACAAGAAATCAAACAATCTAATTAACAAATGAGCCAATGATCAGACATTTCTCAAAGGATGAGACACCAATGGCCAGTAAACATAGGAAAATATGTTCAGCCCATTAGCCACCAGGAAAATTACACTGATATTGCACCTTACTCCAGGCAGAGTGGAAATCATTAAAAAAATATGTAATAACAAACACTCACAGGGGTGTGGACACAGGAGCACCTTACACACTACTGCGGGAACTAACCCAGTCACTATGGAAATCGATATGGATGTCTTTCAAAAGGCAAAAGACTACAAAAAACTACAAAAGACAAAACAAAAACAAAAACAGAACCACTGTATGACTTAGCTATAGCACTCTTGAGTATTTACCATTAAGGACTAAAAGCTGCCATAACACAGAGAAACTAACACATTGTTTATTACAGCCCTATTCACAACAGCTAAAGCTATGGGACAAATGTAGATATTCAACAACAGAGGATGGATAAAGAAAAAACAAGTTATATGTATGTACGAGATGGGAAAGCTATATCATTCAAATGGAAATTCCAAACAGATGTGAGTAACAATATTAAGCACCAGTTAAAGTAAGTTTGAAATAGAAACTATAAAAAGAGACAAAAGCCTAGACATGGTGCTCGCCTGTCGTCCTAACCCTAGGAAGGCTGAGCAGGGAGAATTGCAAGTTTGAGATCAGCCTGAGCCACTTACTGAGCTCAAGGGCAGCCTAATCTACATATGGAAATTTGGGGGAAAGAGAGAGTGGGTTGGGGAGCGACAATGGAAGGGGAAGAGAGAGAGAATGAGGGGCAATATGAGAATGTTAATAAAGAGATCAATTGCAAAAAGATAGAACCACTAAGCCACCCAATACATAAAGCAAATATCATTAGACATGGAGACAAAGATAGACTCTAATGCAATAATAGTCAGATTTCAGCACCCTACTTTCCTCATGGGCGGAGCATTGACACAGAAAATCAGTCAAGGGGCTGGAGAGATGGCTCAGCGGTTAAGAGCAGTGACTGCTCTTCCAAAGGACCCAGGTTCAATTCCCAGCACCCACATGGCACCTCACAACTGTCTTTAACTCCAAGATCTGACATCCTCACACAGACATTCGTGAAGGCAAAACACCAATGCACATAAAATAAAAATAAATAAATTATTTAAAGAAAGAAAATCAGTCAAGAACCATACTGTAACCCAGCGAACGTACAAACTGTTGCAGTCAACAAGAACAGAACACACTTTATTCTCATTGGCATCTAGAACATTCTCTTGGACAGATCATCTTGTAAAGCCTCAAACTGAATTGCAACAAGTTTTAGAAAAATCGAAAATATATCATCTATCTATTCAGACAATGGCATAAAAACTACAAAACAAAAATAAAAAAAAATTTAAATATACAGATACATGGACATTAAACAGCATAGTCCTCAGTAGACAATGACTCTTTGGAGAAATGAAAGGAGAAATTTCAAAAAGTCTTGAAACAAATAAAAATGAAACCATGAAAAGTCAACATGTGTAGGCCACAGAGCTGGGCATGGAGGTACACACCTTTAACCCCAGACCTTTGGAGGCAGGCAGAGGCAGGTGAATCTCTGTGAGCTCCTGGCCAGTCTGGTGTACATAGCAAGTTCCAGGCTAGCCAGGGTTACAGAGAAGATGCTACTTGGGGGTGGGAGTGGGGGGAAATAATAGGTTGTAACAAAAACAGGCTTAAGAGTGAAATGTATACTAAGAATGCATATATTGAAAAGAATTAAATAGGGAAGAAAAAGAAGAGTATTAGGCTAGGAGTAAAATTTGGTGGTGGAATTTTTGCTACTATGTCTAGTATCCTATTTACAACATGGAAAAAAATATGCTAATCTGAAAAACTATTATATGTCAAGGATTTGGGAAAGAAAGAATAAACAAATTGAAAGCGAAATGAGGAGGAGGAAAAAGAATAAAGATTAGGGCAGGGGTACATTAAACAAACACAATACAGACGAGTAATAAGACAGTTGGTTTTTAAAGACAAACACGATTACCCTTAGCTACAAAAGTAAGCCAAAAAAATGAATAAATAAATAAACAATTAAATAAAATCAGAGATGAAAAATGAGTTTTAGTGATGATACAACAGAAATACTATCGTGAACAATTCCATGCTAGTGAACTGGAGGCCTAGAATAGGCAAACACCTTCATGCATAAACTAATATATTGAATCACAAATAAATAGAGAACAGACCATAATAAGTGGTAAGACTGAAGCAGTGATTAGGAGTCTCCTACCATAAACACCACAGGATCTGAAGGCTGTCCTTCTGGAGTCTATAACATGTTTAAAAAGAACTAGTTCTACAACCATAATCAACAATTTTAAATGGCAGGGATTCTGCCAAATACTTTTTATGAGGCCAGTATTGTCCTGAATCCAAAACAGCTTCAGAACAACTGCCGACATAGCCCTGATGAGCAGAGGTATAAAAACTCCCCTCAAAATCATAGCAAGCAAAATTCAACAGCACATCCAAAGGCCACACACCATGATCAAGAGGATTTCATCCAGGGACACAAAGACAGCTCAACAGTGCACAAATGTGACACAACACATCCACAGGATTAAGTGCAAAAATCATATGGTCATCTTAAACCACACAGAAAAGTATGTGAAAAGATTCAATATCCTTTCATCACACACACATACACACATACACACACACACACACACACACACACACACACACACACACACACACCATATTAGGTATAGAAAAACATAACTTTAAAATGTTATGGATTAAAGGTTAAAACCCCAGAGGCAATACTATTGTATAAACTTCCTAAGTCTATGTGTTTATATACACAAACATACATAAAAATAGTTTAGATAGAATTACCCTACATGGAGGATAGTGCTCCCCTAAGAAGCCACAGATAGCCTAATAAAAGAGCCCGGCACCAGATATGAGATCTCTTTCCTTGGGTTATTAGTCAGAGTGGTCCAAGAGACCTCTCCCCCAAATAATACAAGCTATTATCATTGCTTTTGGGTACTGTTTTGGTTAGAGTTGTATCACTGTGAAGAAACACCGTGGCCAAGGCAACTCTTGTAAAGGAAAATATTTAACGGGGGCTGGCTTACAGTTTTGGAAGCTTAGTCCATTATCATCACGGTGAGAAGCAGGGCACTGTGTAAGCAGACACGATGCTGGAGGGGCTGAGAGTTCTACATCCTGATCTACAGGCAGCAGGAGATGACTGTGTACCACACTGGGTGTAGCTTCAGCACTGGAGACCTCAAAGCCTGCCCTGACAGAAACACTCTTCCTCCAACAAGACCACACCCACTCCAACAAGGCCATACCTAATAGTGCCACTCCCCATGGGCCAAGCATTCAAACACATGAGTCTATGTATTCAAATCACCACGGGTGCCTGACAAAACTTGTTGGTAAGACTCTATATTTGAATGCTCCATATATTTTTGGTACTTGCAGAAGTCAAATTAGTACTGACCTGGAAGTGTCCCCCCCCCCCTTTTTTTTTTTCTGGCTAGTTTTCATAGTGCAAGAATGTGCTATACAGGCATCTAAATGAAAAAAAAAAAGTCATCAATAATCTTATGTACCGGTGAATCCTGAAAGTTACCATAAAGACCAGAATGGCAGGATATGCCCATTAGTATAATGGTGGTATTAATATTATGGGCCTAACCAACTGCTTTCTGATTAAGGCTCACTGTAGGAGTAATTACATGCCTAGGACTATAAATTTGGCAAGAACCCATGGCTGGGAGTTCATAAGTTCTAGGAGTGGGTCTGTTACTATTATTTTGCCGAAATGGTATAGTATTAAATGACCTGATAGATAGATAGATAGATAGATATCTTTATTTAGATTAATGCAGCACCACATCAGAGAAGTGTCTTTGTGCACTAGACAGTAGTTAATGGAAAACTCCAAAGCTTGTCAAAATGCAGAGAATATGTGTCTGTGGGGTTCTCAACTACAATGCAGACCTCACAACCTCCCTCCAAAGCTCAAGAAACACCGTGAAAGAGGAGATGGAAAGATTTTAAGAGATAAAGGATGAAGAGGCTCTGAGCTAAAACAGTATCTTCTGGACATGATTTCACAGAAACTGTCATCACCGGCATAAGATCAAGTCAAGGAACACTCCAGCACAGAGCAGAAAAGGACACATAAACTCCCACCCCAACTGAGGGGCTATTGACAATTGATCACTGTTTTCCTTAGGAGGAGTCCCTCATAGGTTGGCTAGGCTCCAGTGGATGATGTCACGCTTATGGGTGCATAGACAACAGCAACTGGACTAAGTGGGTAACTTAAAAAAAAAAAAGCATGATATTGTGAAGGATTATCCAGAAAACGTTGGAAGAGGGAGTGATTGTAAATATGATGGAATCCATTCTATGTTTATATGGAACTCTCAAAGAATAAAATAATAATGTAATATGCAACAAACAACTGATTTTTCACTTAAATAATCTCACTAAAATTATCCACTTTAAATGGATGGAGATTGTTTGGCATATGAATTTCACTTCAATGGAGCTGCTAAAAAAAATAAAGCTCTCAAACGTCTCTCTCTAACAACCAAACAAACAGATACATAAATAAACAATCATCCTACCTAGTGGTCTATAGACTCACTGTAATGCTTTATCAAAATACTAATTATGATGTACTTCAAAGAAATAGGGGAAAATTCTAAAGTTCAGATGAAGCCACCAAGGACCCTATATAGCTTATATGATCCAAAGGACAAAATGTAACGTTTGTGGGAACCCAGTGCTTGACTTTGAAATCCAGTACAAAGCACAAGAGACCAAAACAGTATAATACTGGATTAAAATGAGACATGTGGGCCAATGAGATGATACAGTCAGTAAGGGCTTGCCATGCAAGCATGAAGACCTGAGTCCAGATTTCCAGCACCTATGCTATGACCAGTTGCCACCGTGTGCATGTATAATGTCACAGCTAGGGAGGGAGACAGAGTTCCTCTGTTGGCCAGGCAGTCTAAGCAATTGGTAAGCTCCAGGCTCAGTGAGATACCATGTATTAAAAAGTAAGGTAGAGACCCAACTGGGGAAAGACAGCTGATATTGACCTCTGACCTACACACACACACACACACACACACACACACACACACACACACACACACACACACACACGAGAGAGAGAGAGAGAACACCTATGGAATGGAAGAAAATATCCATAAATTATTTATCCAAAAAGGAATCGCCACTGAGGAATTTAAATATATATAAGGAATTTTAAAATGAGAGCACTGAGCTCTGCCTCGTCAGGGTTGCTTGAGGGAAACACATGGTGGATGATTGGACTTGAAGAGTATGAGAGAATCTGTAAGTCAAATTGAGGACTGACACCTCCCTAGGCATTATCAAGAGGAAGTCTAAGGAGGCCAACACATAATATCATAAAAGATGCCCGCCCCAATAAGTAAACAATTCTCAAAGAAATGAAAAGACACACCAAGTTAAGTGAATTAAAGACCGTGAAGGATCTCAAAGAACCAGACTGAGAGGATCTAAAGGTCAAATTATATATATATATATATATACCAAAAATGGCTGCCTACCAACAGTAAGTCCAAGAATCCAGTGGTTGCTCAGTCCACAAGGCTGGATGTCTCAGCTGGTCTTCAGTAACCAGCAGTCCTGAAGAAGCAGGCTCTAAGGCCAGTGCAGGAATGGACTTGCCATGGAGAGCTAGAGCCAGCAGACAAAAAGCAAAAGCTTCTGTCTTCTGCGTCCTTTATATAGGCTGCCAGCAGGAGGTGTGGCCCAGATTAAAGGTGGACCTTACCACCTTAAAAGATCTCGATTAAAGGAAGTTCTTCCTACCTCAAATTATTTAACGAAGACCCCTCCTACGGGTGTTCCCAACTGCTTCAGTCTTGGTTAAATCCAGGTGTAGTCAAGTTGACACCAAGAATAGCCATCATGGCAGCCTCAGTGACAAATTAGGCCAAGCAGAAGAGAAGATAGCAGAGCCTGAAGACAAATCATCTGAATTGTTAGTGTCAGACAAAAGAAAAGAAAAGTAAAAAAGCATGAAGAAGTGCAAGAGATTTAGGTAACACTTAAAAATCAATATTAGGATCATTGGCTAACCAATGGAGAAGAAATACTGGTTGGGGCATAGAAAATCCTCTTCAGTAAACCAATAGCAAAATATGCCCCAAATCTGGGGAAAGATATGGACATCCAGGTGCAAGAAGCATTTAGAACTTAAAGCATATAACCATAAATGTACATCACTACAACATATTATAGCCAAGTAGGTAAAAGTCCAGGACAAAGAAAGAATACTATAGTCCACAAAAGAGAAAGGTCAAGTAGTATTTAGAGGCAGATACATTAGAATAACAGCAAATTTTTTCAGAAGTAACTAGAAATGCCAGGAGGCCATGGAGTGATGTATTTCAGGTCCTGAAAGAAAATAACTTCCAATCAAGACTATTACACGCAGCAAGGCTGTGCTTCACAGTGGAAGGAGAAGTAAAGACCTCCCATGATAAGGATAAATCAGGGGAATTCATGTCCATTAGATCAGAGTTACCACAGATGCTTAAGGGAATCCTACATCCAGAAGAGAAATGGTTTAATAAATATCATCATTTAAAATGTGAACAAATCCCACCAGAAAAAAAGAGATATGCCCACAAGGAATAAAAAAGAAATACTACTAGTCCAGTAAACCATAAAATTTATAAGATAAATAGGAAGAATTAAATTTATCCAAGGCTACTTGAAGAAAACCAGAACGAAATGTAAATTTATATACCAAGTATTAGAACACCATCTAATTTTATAAATTAAAAAAAAAAAAGCTACTAGACATAAAAAGGAGATGTTTGGCCCCAGTGTAACAGGGGGTGACTTTAAATAGCAAGGGTAGCTTTCCATAACTGGTGATAACTTCCCAGAATTCATACAGAGCACAAAATTTTCAAGTAGCCAAGAAAACCTATGTTAAACCATATTGAAGCCAAAATAAGGCATAAGGAAAACACCAGGATATTGGCACAGGTGGGTTCCATAGATAAAACTTCAGAAGTAGAGAGAAAAAACACTGACACCTAGAATTATCCAGTTTCTGCTCAGCAAGGAAGAGCAGATGTCTTTAGTCTGTCACCTTACAAAATTAAAGGGTCCATGGTGGTTTGAATGTGAATACCCCCCTATATGCTCATATATCTGAATGCTTGGTCCTCAGTCGGTGGGCGTGTTTGGGAAGGATTGGGCGTGGCTTTGTGGGAGGAGCTGTGTCACTAGGGGGCAGGCTTGAGGCTTCCCAGTGAGCTCTTCACTTTCTACTGATGGTTCAAGACACGAGCTCCCGACTGTTCCTGCCGCCATGCTTCTGCTTTTCCCTCATGGATGCTAAACCACCGGAAACAGAAGCTCAACCAACTACTTTCTTCTCTAGAAATGAAAATCTAAACACTAAATACATACATACATACATACATACATACATACATACATACATATATACATACATACACACATACATGATCAATCCAGAGGCTGGGAAGTTCCCAGCACGTACATAGTCAACTCAGAGCCACCTGTAACTCCAGCTCCTCTGGGGCCAGCCCCACACATGACATTCACCTGTAAGAACACACACACATGAATAAAAATAAATTTAAAAAAAAAATAAAAATAAACCAAATATTCAAGAGAAAACAAATCCAATTCGAACTTCATCTAACTGCCTAAGTAGATAAAAATAGATGATATATACATTATCAACATGTTTATTTTAAAAATGCTCAATCTCGCTTCTCATCAGGGAAACGCAAGTCAAGTCCCCAGTGAGCGGGGCAGGATGGTAAACACTTGGAATCTCAGCACCTGGGAGCCTAAATTAGATGGACCGGGTGTCTGAGGCTAGCCTTGGCTACAGGGCAAGACTCTATATTAGGTAAAAAACAAACAGTATCCGGGCAACAGCAAAAACGCAAGGAGTTATCATCCCACCCGTTAGAGTTGCTACCACGAAGAAAAAAAAAAAAAAAACAACTTTAAGTGTTGGTGAAGATGTGCAGAAGAGGACCCTCTCAGAGATACTGATTGGAATGCAAGTCAATGAAGCCATCGTGGGGAATAGTGTGGCGACCAAAACTAAAAGCAGAATTACCGTGTGATCTAGCAATCCCACTTCAAGAGATCGACCCAAGGGAGATGAGGCAAGTAGAGTCTCAAATGCCCATGTGTACTGCAGAGCTGTGCGCAAGAAGGACTGGGACAGGGAAGTGGCTGCAGCGCCCACTACTGGACGGATGGATGCATAGAATGTGTTACATACGCTCAGGTGAGTATTATACAGCTCCCAAAATCAATGAAATCCTGTCATTTCCAGCAGAGATGATGGAACAAGACAGGATCAATTGAAATAAACGAAAGGCAGACAAATGCTGTTGTTGTCGTCGTCACTATTTGTGGAAACTATAAGTACGTCCAAGTCTTGAAAGCAAAGACATGGCCAACTGGAAGGGCCAGCAATGAGGCCAGGAAGATGTCAAATGAGTGACACCAAAGCCGACTGGAGCAATTTGTTCTCACTTGTATATAGCACCATAAGGTAACAATTGATTAAAATAATCTGCATTTCCAAGTGATTAGAAAAGCATAAGAAATTCCCAACACACAAAAATAATGATTTTTTTTTTTAAGGAGCCAAAAGCTAGAAGATTGTGAGTCTGGGTTCCCTGCTAGTATGAGCTTGAGAGATTAAACTGGTTCTCACACAAACAAGCATACAATAACTAAACATTAACAGCTGAATAGTTGAGAGAACCTGTGCCTCTCACTTGACAATTACATGCAATCTAAGAGCGACCAAAATTGAATTCTTTGCCTGACTTGAGAAGCCTGTGCCAATGCGTTGTAGCCGGCATTTGCTACTCCGTGGGCTCCTTTTTCTCTCTTCCACCCTTCTCAATCCTTTTAGCACCCAACATTAGATAGGAGAGAGAGAAAAAAAAATTAGAGGGAAAAGAGGCAAGTGGATCTGTAAGGGCAAAATTAATGCCATATTTTATATGTAATGTATATTCTACAATTAATGCCGTGGTCTGTGAGAAGTTGTCCTCCAGGTGATTTCACTACTTCCTGCATTCTGGGAAAGACCAGGCACTGCCATAAACAGGGCCTTTTGGCACTCTCCAGAAACTCCACTGGAACAATTAGATACAATTAAGGTCCAATGATCTTCTGAGATAAAACAACTTCCCTGGAGATCCAGCCTCCTGGACCCAACCTGCCTGAAGATCCACATTCCTGAGACTCACCACCCCCACTTATGATTTTTCCTTATTTCCCTCTGACCCCAACCCCTAATTACAGTTTTTCCTTATAGACCCATTACCCTTGAAGCTCTAGTATCATTCTCCTATCCTGCTGTGTCAGGAAGGATTGTGACCTGAAGCTCTGAGCCCGTAATACAGGACCCTGTGTATACTGCATCGAGTCCTAGTGGTCTTTTTTGGGGAGTCTCGTTGATCTGGGTAATTCAGCATAAGAGATTGATGTGAGTTCAAGGCCAGCCTGGTCTACAAAGTGAGTCCAGGACAGCCAAGGCTACACAGAGAAACCCTGTCTCGAAAAAAAAAAGAAAAGAAAAGAAAAGAAAGTTATTATTAGACTGCTTCCTGTTGATTAAGAGAACTGAATTCCTGTGGGCAAGTTTGATCTTGACAGTCAGATTATCTAATTTCTTCTTTGTTTCTTTGTACCAGACTACTTGACAGACCACAACCAGTAGCATCCAACCACCAACCAGCCAACAGCAGAAACTCTGCCTCTCAGGGCCATAGCACTTGCATATATATATCCTCTGAAAAGTTCCCAGAATTCCAAATGTCACACACTCACAGAAACTATTTGCAGCTGGCAAAAACTGCTAAAGCCCTGCTAGAGCATGAGGCAAATCACAGTCACCTGCTATGAAGCAGGCTCTCATCCCCACACCTGGAATTAAAACAAAAACATATTCACATGACGTCGTGTGTGTGTGTGTGTGTGTGTGTGTGTGTGTATGTGTGGTGTGTGTGTGGGGGGTGTGTGTGGCATGTGGTATGTGCATATGTGCGTGTGTGTGGTGTGTGGGGGATGTGTGTGTGTGGCGTGTGGTGTGTGTGTGTGTGTGTGTGTGTGTGTGTTATGTGTGTGTGGTGTGTGGGGGATGTGTGTGTGGCGTATAGTGTGTGTGTGTGTGTGTGTGTGTGTGTGTGTGTGTGTGTTATGTGTGTGTGGTGTGTGGGGGATGTGTGTGTGTGGCGTATGGTGTGTGTGTGTGTGTGTGTGTGTGTTTAAACCAAAATTACAAAATTCTCACTCTAATGCTTGGGATGTCTTTCCTGTGTTTTCTCTTGGAAAGCATCCCACACACTTGGATATGTGTTTCTTATATCTGCTTTCACCCTTCCTCCTTCCTCCCCTTCCTCCAGCCTTGGGAATTACACTCTCACACTTGGGTATGTGCCTGTCTTTCTGAGCATCCTTCCTTCTAAGCCATCTCTAATAAAATCTCCAACTCTGCTTCATTACACTGGCTGGTCCTGAAATCCTCTACAGTGATGAAGCCACAAATCTCAGTTTGGCCTGGGTTAGGATCTCTGAGGCCAGGCTCCCTTAGTCTCAGGACTTCTCAAGGCTGCTGAGGGTAACAGCTGTGTCTCAGCCTCCTTACCACTGAAAAGCAGAATAGTAAAACTCAGAAGAGTGGGAGTGACAGAAACGACTTTGCACTCTCTACATATGTGACATGTGACAGCCACCAGCTACTCTGTCACACCTCTATCTACTGAAGCTGTCTTCAGTGTCTTCCACTGTCTTGTCCTGCATAGGGTCTACTAGGCTTTTAGTCCTCTCTTTCTCCAGCTCTGTCCTGGGCCTCAGTCTGATAAGGCCTGCTTGTATTTTCTTCGGTGGATCTTACCACATTCCACACATATTTGTGGAATTCCATGATGATTTGCTTTGTTTGGAAACCCTAGGCTTCCAGGTAGAAAATCTGTCAACAGTAGTACTGACTAGTGTGCAAAAAACATGGCCGGAACTGTAATTCCTGGTGTCCTTTAGAAGCCCAGTGCAAAAACGTAGCCATAGCCTGATCCTGTACTCTGTAGGCAGTGAGTTATCCTGTTTAGAAACAGTTGCTTCAAGCAAGAAAACCAGTGTATGCAATCATCACTAAACACAGCAGCCCTGGCAGATGGTAGGTATTCAGTAAATATTTGTTTGACTGATGAGTGAATACCTCATCTGCCTTGATAAGAGATTTCTTTCCAGCCAAATGATTTATCAGCATATCCAAGAAAGTAAAACAAGATATAAACGGAAGCCAACAGCTGATTTGCTCAAGAGACCAAATAAGGATAGGAAAAGCTGACAGGCTATAGGTTCAGTACAATGGCTAAGAAGTCCAGGAGGGGAGATGTGAGGAAGCGTTTCCCACATTGCCAAAGCAAGGCAGAGTATAAGATACACTTACAGTAGCCTTCCAAGAGAGTGGGAACCATGCATCAACATGTAGGTCACTCAGGTCACATAGAGGCCGGTGAAAAATGCCAGGAAAGTAGACCATCTCCATCAAAATCTGCTGCATTGATCAAATTTGCAGTACAGATCTCAGGACTAAGTCCCACTTGCTCTTCTTCCTGGAGACAACTCAGAGATTGGCATCCTGGTACCCAGATATCAGCATCCTGGCACTCTTCTTACAGGAAACAGTCACACTCAAAGGAATCTCTCTGAGCATGGTGGCACTTGAATGTGTACCTTTAAGCAAATACTCAAGGATAAACATTTCTTCTCATTTACATTTAGCTTACCTGAAGACAATAGTTACCAGGCATGCTGGCTAGTTTTATGTCAACTTGACACAAGCAAGAGTCCACTGAGAGAAGGGAACCTCAATTGAGAAACTGCCACCATAAGACCTGGCTATAGACAAATGTATAGGGCATTTTCTTAAATAGTGATTGGTGCCATAGGATCAAGTCCACGATGGGAGGTGCCATCCTTAAGCTGGTGGCCCTGGGTGCTGTAAGAAAGCAGGCTGAGAAAGCTACAGAGAGAGTAAGCAAGTAAGCAGCACTCCTCCATGGCCTCTGCATCAGCTCCTGCCTCCAGGTTCCTGCCCTGCATGAGTTGCTGCCCTGACAGTCCCTCAGGGAGGAAGTGTGACCTGAGAGCTGTAAGATAAAATAAACCATTTCCTCTCCAAGTTGCTTTGTAGTCATGCTGTTTCATTACAGCAAAAGTATTCAGACACCAGAGTATTCAGCCTATGGTTTTAGTGAGCTATTCATAAATGTTTGTCTATGAAAATAAACTTTTAGAAGGGCCAACTTTTGATTCTGTGAACTCACTCCATTATGTCTTTAACTTATATTTCAATAACATCCATCTTATTGTAACCTTGGTGCTGGCTAGTTTTATGTCACCTTGACACAAGCTAGAGTCATCTAAATAGAAGGAGCCCGCCATACTTAGAAAAATACCTTCATAAGATCTAGGCATAGGCAAGTCTGCTGGCCATTTTCTAATTAGTGATTGATACAGGAGGGCCCAGCCCATTATGTAGTGTTCCATCCATAGGCTGAAGGTCCTGGGTTCTATAAGAAAGCAGGCTTAGGAGCAGATCAGTAAGCAGCACTCTCCCATTGGCTCTGCATCAGCTCCTGCACCTCCCAGTCCCCGCCCTGTTTGAGTTCCTGCCCTGACTTCCTTTGTTGATGATCTGTGATGTGGAATCATAAGCCAAATAAACCCTTTCCTCCTCAACTTGTTTTGGTCATAGTGTTTTAGTACAAAAAATACCAACCCTTGTAATGGAAGGTTTGGGTTCTTTGTAAACTCAGTTATGTTATGTAAGTATGCTTTTGTTTTAATGCCAAGTGTGGGATTTTAGTTTAGACTTTAGTATATCCACAATTAATAATTGCCTCCTTTGGGGTGTGGTCTTTGCCAGCTGGTAACAGCTTCCCTTGTGTGGGACAGAGAGGGGCGTGGTCCAGGATTCTGAGGAAGATAGATAGGCGAGCCTGGAGAAAGTGTGGCATGTGGCATGTGGCCTATAGCAGTTTGGAGAGACCAAAGATGGGCAGGATGGCAGCTTGGAGATAGAGAAAAACATTTCAATGCAGTGGCTCAGAGGAGACTGATAGGCTGCATTTGATGTTGGCAGAGATTGATATTGCTCTAAGAAGAACCCATTGACCCTAAATAGGCAGGAGAAGTAAGGGTTCTGTGCCCCTTCATCCCACTAACCATCTTTCTGTTACCCAGGGTTAAGGGGTTGGTGTAAGGGAGGTAGAGGTTTCAAAAAAAATTGAGTTTAAAAACAAGTGTCAACAAACCTTGACCAAGACATCCTTCTCTCTGCCTTCTTTATATCACCTCTGAGTTCTCCTTTAATTTATCTAACTTAATTAATTTAATTTAATCAGCAATTCACTAACATCTGTTTGTATACTATGAGTCAGGTATTGTCTTATGTGCTGGAGGCCACGTTAACTAGATCATTAATTTTTTAATTTGGGAATTTAAGGCCACAAATGCCTTTACCTCGGTTATTAAAATAGCAGCTTGATTATAATTTATTTTACCTGAGTTATTTTATTCTGTGATTTAAACTTTTAAAGATTTTATTTATATTACATTTAACCTTAAATTCCTAATAGCAGAATATTTTTGTTCAATACAAACATGTTTGTTGAGACTAGATTTTTGAATTTATATATAACCTGGTTTTTTTTTAATCCCATGTATGCTTGAGAGCATAACTCCTTAGTGATGGTAGGAAAAACAAGGAGAGCTGTGAAGTGACAGGTCCTTAGTTCCCCAAGGAAATATCAAACAAGCACTAGTAATGATATTAAGCTGCTTAGTGGACCCCTGGGACACAGCCAAAGACTTGTAACAATCAATCAAATGCCCACCCCACCCCCCAAAAAAGCCACACACAAACTGATAAAAACATACAGTGTTTTGGTGCTTCATTCAACCTTGCCACATCCACTTTCTGAGAGGCTTGGTGGAAGTGAACCATTCCCAGGTCGCTCTTTCAAGACGAAAGGAAAAGAATGAAAAGCTTAATTGCAACACATTAGCCTCTCTGTGGGCCACCCAAGAGCCAGGCCCTACAACACGTGACCCAAGGCAGAAGGAATGAAATGGCTGCATGGTTTTGGCTATCAGGTTCAAAGTCATGCATGGCAGTGGGGGGTAACTGAGCATAAGAAGCACACAGGGAAATTTCATACTCAGAATCATCTAGAGCCAAAGGATTGCAGAGAGAATAATTTGATAACATTCTGGAAGCAAGTATAAAACTCTCAGAATAATTAGGATACTTAAAAGCAAGATATATATGTGTGTGTGTGTGTGTGTGTGTGTGTGTATGTGTGTATACACACACACATATATATACTATATATATACACACATATACACAACAAGTATATATACACATATGCACAACTTATATATACACACATATGCACAACACATATATACACATATATACACAATATATATATAAAACATATATATACATATATACAATATATATAAACACAACATATATATACACATACATAACACATATATAATATACACTCAACATATGTGCATACACACACATATGTGTGTGTGTGTGTATGTGTATCATACATACTTATATGCATGGGAACTGGGGGACAGACTAAACCATAAGCTTAGAGAGTATGTTCACAGAAGTCCTGGACACTACCTCCCTTGTCTCAACAAAATGGCAGCTGTTTTAGCAAATGTTCAATTTTCTCACAAACATCCAGCTGCCCCTAAAACCGCAAAGCATGGGAAAACTTAGGGAAACATAATGAAATTTAAGAAAATAAAACCAAAGAAATACAGAGTTTGGATATAATACAAAAGGGTTTTAAAGTAATGGCTAAAAATTCAAAGAAACAAGGAAAAACAGGGAAATAAAAAAGAGAATGAGAATGTTTAAAGATACAAGTCATTTTAAAGCAACATGTTTCTCTCTTGGTTTTTTCCAGTCACTTTGATAAGTATAAGACAGGCCTGTGATAAAATTCAGTATGTCTTCCTGATAAAAGCCTCTAAGAAACTAGGAATAAGGAATATAATCCAATGTGATAGAACCTACAGGTGACTGATCTACAGCTGGTGTTATAGTCTGGGGAGGAAACCGACAGCACTTCCTCTAAAGCAAGGGACAGACAAAGATCTTCTTTCTGTACTCTCATTTGGTGTAGTGCTTGAAGCTTTAACTATAGCAATAAGGCCAAAAAAAAAAAAAAAAAAAGATATAAAGTTAAACTAATCCTATTTGCAAACAGCACAATCTTAATATACAAAAATTAGGTTGCTTTTATATATTTCAATAATGAACTAGTAAGAAAGAAATTAGCAAACAACATCCCATTTACAATAACTTTAAAGATATTTAGGAATAAGCTTAGCCATGCACATTAAAGAAACCTACATTGGAATTTTAAGACACTAGATACAGAAGAATTAACATTGATGAAGTGGACATATTGATGAAGTATTCCAAAGAGTTGATATAGTTTCCATCAAGTACCCACTGGTATTCATTACAGAAAATTAAAATTTTAAAAATCCCTAAAAGCCATATGGAAAACAGAAGACCAAGGAGCACTCACAATGCGACTTTAAACAATACTTCAGAGCCAAAGCACCAAAATCAGCGTGGCACAAATCAGACAGGGCGCTGGAAAACGGGCTAGGTTAATGAAACGATGAGAACTAAACCCAGTGTCTTATTTTGCACAAGAAAAGAACCAAAGTGCGTCAAGGACCTTAATATTGGACACAACACTGTGGAACTGCTGGAGGAAGAGAAATCAGTTCAAGATTCAGGTGGTGCTTGAATGGGACGCTAATACCTCAGGAAACACAGTGGGGCTTGATAAATGAGATTCCATAAAACGAAAAAAGGGCTTCTATACAGCAAAGGTGAAATAACAGTGTAAAGAAATAGCCTACAGATGTTGGGGTGACCGTTTTGTGCGCTGTGTGGGCCGGCAGAGATCTGATTTCAGGCCAGACTTCGGCTACATCACATTATGTAAACACTCCCTCCAACACCCTCTGATTGGTTCAATAAAGAGCTGAACAGCCAATAACAAAAGCAGGAAAGGGTGTCGGGATTTCCGGGGTAGAGACAGGAACTCTGGGAAAGAATCTGAGGTGGGAAGATAGACCAGCCAGACATGGAGGAAGGAACAGGGTGCCGGATCTGAGAGACCGAGGAAAGGTAACAAGCCAGGTGGCAGAAAGTAGATGAATATGAAGGGGTTAATTTAAGAGCTCGTTGGGGAACAAGCCTAAACTAACGCCAAGCATTAATAATTAATAAAAGGTCTCTGTGTCATTATTGGGAGCAGGTGGTCTAAGAAAGTCCAGTTATAACTGGCACCCAATGTTTATATACACAACTATACAAGGAAACAAAAATTAAACATCAAAAGAAGCAGCGATCTTACTCATGATACTTTGCTCTATAGTCCTGTCTTTTCTGTTAGAAAAGACAAAGCCAGAAAGCAGATGTGAGAGGGAACATCAGGCCTTGCTAGTTTGGATTGGCCTCTGAGTTGACATTTGAGCTTTGACATGAATAGTTATTAGGAAAAAAACAACGCAGAAACTTGGGGGAAACAGATCCTAGTTGGAAGACATGATGAATGCAAAAGCTCCGAAGTGGGAAAGTGTCTGCTGTACAATCTACTTCTCCTTTATCTTTTCTGTGCCTTGAACATAGGTGACACAGATGTAAAGTCTGGAGCTTCGAGGACCATCTTGGAGCCACGAGGTAAGAAGCATAGTGAGTGTAATGTGAAAAGGCACTAGCATGCTGAGAGAAAAAAAGAACGTGGGTACTTCTTGGACTCATTAAAAAACCCACACACCAGCACAATTAACTGGCTGCTTGGGATTCCTTGCTCTGTTAGCAAGCACACCCTTTTATTCATTAGTCAGTTTTTCCATTACTTGGGGCCAAACACATTCTTAACAGGCGAAATGCTGTCCAATGTGGTAAGGATTATTAGACTTTGAAGATTGTTAATCTGAGGAATGAGCAGTCTTGATTTCAGCTCTTTAAGGAACATCCTGTGAGATTAGGAGTTACAGCAAATGTGAGCATGGAGCCACTGTGCAACCCTAATTTTTTCCAAATGTAACAGAGGGCACATTGGGTAGGGGTTGGGAACCGGATCTGACTTATCCTTTTCAAGTGTCTCTTTGGCTACCATGTAAGGTCAGTTCAGAGACAGCTTAGTAACAAGGAGTAATACCAAGGTAGATGGGCAAGGGTGATGTCACCAAGGAGAAAATGGGGAGGGGCACCACGGTCACCATGGTGTCAGCACTGACAGGGGAGGAAGAGGAGCCTCCACAGGAGGACAGGAGAGCTTGACATGGCCGGAATTGAGATGCTGCAGAAAGGAGTGGGAGTTCATTTTTTCATATGCCAATAAGCCAAGAACTAGACAGGACACACTCAGAAAATGCAGGGTCTATAGATTAGAGCCACTGAAATAATACAGAGAAACCAAATTTATTACTTGTAACAATTTTTTTTTAAGGGCCAGCAAGATGGCTCAGCTGGTAACAGCATTTGCTATACCTGACAAGAGAGTCCCGTCCACAGAACCCCATGGTAGACAGAAGGAGAGAACTCAGACCTCCATGTGTGTGGGCCATGGTATGAGCACACTCTCCCATCCCAGTAAATAAGTTAACAAGCAAATAAATAAACAAATAAAAGGAACAGACAGCACATCGGGAGAAGCATGCACGCCCTCCAAGGGTTTGGTTTTCTGTCTGCTTGCGTCCCCCTGACTCCATCCAGTTTCCTTCTACTGCCCAAAGCCGTGTATGAAGCAAGTGGTCTGTCTAGTGGTCAGAGGAAAGCAGCAGACACGCCCCTTTTCTTTTGTGGTATTTCTAACTACAGTTCTCCAGGGCTGAAAAGTACCGGATGATGGTCAAAGATAAGAGCTGTGACTTCCCTCCCTCCTGTTTTTCGAATCTCAAGCCTAAGCTAGCCTGTACGTCAGTCTTTTATTTAACTCACTTAGTTTCTCAATGGCAGCAAGAACAGGATGTGTTTGTGTGGGTTTATTTTAATGTATAACGAGCAGTTCCCGTGACTGCGAGCCACACACTCAGATGCTGTGAACATGTGATCACTTAAATGAATGCAGGTGCCCTTGCGCTTGCATCCTGTCAAGCCGCCCTCTGTGCTGCATGTGGGAGCCAGCGAGCTTGGCTGTAAACACTACATACCCTAATTTCTTTTTAATTTCATTCTTCAGGATGCTTTTTTTTTTTAACCTAATAAGGCATGATGAACCTTGGGCTTTGTGCAGTAGTTATTTGCGCAGCGGCAGACCTTAACCACCCTTGAAGCACACGGAGAACAACAAAATTTGCAAATGCGAATTGTATTTTTAACTTTGAGATTCAAAACAAAGCAAAACAAACAAACAAGCAAGCAAGCAAGCAAACCCATGTTCTTTAAAATCAGAAATTAGCACCTTCAGCAAGGTATGACACCCTGGGAACAAGGATAAAAGAAATTACATTGCCTTCTGTGCCTTCCTTGAAGCATCATTGATGGAGGCTCTATGCAATGTCCCCCCTGACAGCTCCTGATCAAGCCTCTGGGCTCGCTAATGTAATCAACGCCGGCATATTTCAGTCATGCTGACTGGGATGGTATTAGTAAGGTGACCATGTTGTTTCATAGTTAGCTTACCTTTTCTTTTTCAGACAGGAACTAGAGCAAGTGAGATGGAAACACTCGAGGCTTCTCTGAATCAACTCCTGAAATGTTTGGTGTGTGTGTGTGTGTGTGTGTGTGTGTGTGTGTGTGTGTGAAGTCCCACATGGGCTGGATAAAGAAGCATTTGTTCTCACTAATGAACTCTTCAAGCCACGGTGACACTCCCAGGTCCTTCACTGTCATATACCCTATCATGAAGAAACTCCAGCACTGATCACGGGTTACCCCCATCCACGAACACGCGTCCAGGTGCTTCTCTAAAAGCGATAGGTGGCCACTTCATCAGACCCACCAGAAGGGTTCCTCATGAGTGCAGACACCTGTTCTCCACCCTTTCAATCTAGGTCTCTGAAGGGAACCTGGCCTTTGAGAGGGTGCTCATGTGTGATTTCAATAGCCATTGAATGCAACTGTTTCGCATTAGCCATCTTTTCACCAACAATAATGTTGCCTTTAAGCCACATCTAAGCATACACTCATATCTACCTACACATTTGTAGGTATAACCTCAGGCCCTGCCAATCCCCTGTTCTTTGGTAATGCTATTCTTGAAGACTGCAGAGTGATGTGTCTCGGGCTCACAGTGCCAGCACTAAAACGGATTTGACAGGAGTTGAGCGCCCAACTCATGCTGAGTCAACAGGAGCTGTTCTCTTACTGATTGAGACCTTATCACTAGAACTGGACAGCTGGGTGGACTTTTCATACTGGGATAGTCTGGGGACTGAGTAGAGGCCCAGGAAATAACCAGGCCTTGGTGTGAGGCAAAGGGTGAGCAGACGGCAGAAAAGAAACGCTCTTCAGAATGAATATGCTGTGGAGACATAGGAGAGGAAGAGGTGGGATGAAGTAATTAGTACCCGAAGGCTCCTCAGCTTACAATCCAAACTTCTGGGCTCTTCCAACTCTCAGACTCCACCCCCAGAAGCTAATGTGCTCTAGCCGGTGCAATCAACCTCAGCAGAGATTCTGGAATTTTCTCTGTTCAGGAAAAGCAGGAATAGTTCCTCATCTAATGCCAAGACTAGAATATTTTGAGATAAAACTCTCTTTTTTCTTTGTTAAAAAAAAGGGGGGGCAAGGGGGAGATTAGGGTCCATAAAATCTCACAAAGCAAAGATGCAATCCTGAATTATAAAGGCTCTAGTCATTAATGTCGCCTCTCTCCTTTTTGGAAAAACTGAGGGACAAATTAGCAGCAAACAAGTCCTGTTGCCTCAGAGCTATGTTAATTACTTCTCTGTTGCTGTGATAAAACACCATGACCAAGGCAACTTATAAAAGAAAGGATGTTTGGGCTTACCATTCCGGAGAGGGATAAAGCCCATAGTGACAGTGGGGGGGGGGGGGAGGGGGGGACATGGTGGCAGAAGGGTATGGTGACAAGGGGTGCGGTGACAAAGGCTATGGTGTCAGGGAAGTATGGTGGCAGTGGGCATGGCAGCAGGGAGGTGTGTCAGCAGGGTGTATGTGTGTCAGCAGGGTGTATGTGTGTCAGCAGGGTGTATGTGTGTTAGCAGGGGCAAGGACAATGGCAGGGAGGTGTGTCAGCAGGGTGTATGTGTGTTAGCAGGGGCAAGGACAGATGGCGGGGAGGTGTGTCAGCAGGGTGTATGTGTGTTAGCAGGGGCAAGGACAGATGGCAGGGAAGTGTGGTGTCAAAAGTGGGAAGCTAAAAGCTCCCATCTGAACCATAAGCACGAAGCCGAATGAGCAAACTGGCTTCAAGCTCTCCGATCCTACCCTGGATGACACAATTCCTCCAGCAAGGCCACACCCCCTAAACCTTCCCAAACACCGCCATCAACGGGGGACCAAGATTCAAATACTAGAGCCTATGGGGGACCTTATCCTTTGAATCACCGCAGAAGATCGTCCATTTACTTTGAAGCTAACAAACACGCAGAGGTGATCCCCAACCCTATTTCAACTGGGATCAACTGTGACCAAGCCACCTTCTAAAAGTTTGGTTTTCAAGAGAATAAACATGGTGGAAATGCTGCCAGTACTGACAGTGGCCACACCCTCGGCAGGCTTGCTTATGGCAAGCAGGGAACAGGCTCCGCCCACTAGCTCCTTAGTTAGACAGAGCCAGCAAGGGTGGGAAGGCTCCCCAGAACAGCATTCCATGCCCCCAGCCCCCTTCCCTTTTACTTTCCCCTCTAACACTCCGGGCTCCTCTCCGCTGGCCACACTGTTCCAGAAAAAGAAAAAACAAAAACAAACAAAACAAAACAACAACAACAAAAAAACCAAAACCAGCCAGGAGCTACAGGGGCCCCTGGGCTGATCCGCAAGCACCACTCTGGCAGGTTCCAGATGCAATTAATTTCCCAGAAAGAGCTCTAACCCTCTGTAACGCATTTCAATTTGAAATGCTGATATAGCCGTCAGCCGCCACAGTACACAAGCATAAATCTGGCGCAGAGATAGTTTTTGTTGGTAATAATGAAGAACAACATACATTTAATTAGCGTGAGATTTAGGAAATGTGCAGTGTAATAAAACAATATTCTAATTAGGTTGGGGGAACTTGTTTGGATATGATTTGTGCAGTGCCATTCAGAGAAATTCATATAAACTGTACGGAAATATGCTTTTACTAAGCAAACAGACAAAGCTTCTGAGCATGAGAGACAAGGTCTCTGCGTCCTTGAACGTTAGCCTCAGAAGAGCATGGGACTAAAAACAAATGCTCTTTGGTCATCTGGAGAGGCCAGCTCATAGGAAAGTAGAACCCAGGGCTCAAGCCCAGGACAGAGGTCGGTGACATTCAGGGTCCCCACACATGGGTTGATGCTTTGAGTGAGTCCCCCAAATTCCTGCACAAAGAATATGCCACCCGCACCCATGTCCAGAAATTCTGCAATCGTTCAAAATGCGTTTCCCAAAAGTCCTTCAAATCAGTGTGAGCTCGCCTGACACCAGGAGGTCAGGCTTGGCACAGCTGTGACAACAGGAAGCCTGTGGCAGAATCCCAACCTGTTAACTGAAGTGTCCTACGCAATTCTGAGAGTGTTCGTAAAACACTTTTGTGCTGTGCTGTGCTGTGCTGTGCTGTGCTGTCCTGATCTGCAAACAGAAAGTTGCAAGTTTTTCTTCTGAGCAATGTTTTAGAGATCGTCGGCAGAGGAAAGCAAGGTCCAGGGTGCACCTCAAGCTGCTTCACACCCCACCCCCAAACGCACAGAGAAGCAATGAAAGCAAGACAGTTTCTTACAGACACAGTTCTTGGGGGATTGTATTACGACATTAGAGAATCCGGGCACTTAGTATTTAGAAAGAGTTCACCTTAATTATTATCAAAGTATTTCTTCTAAATCTAATGATATCACTATTTTTAAAAACAATAGTTTTAATATTTACCCCAAGGGAAACGTAGACAATGGCTTTTTGAAGCTGTTAGAAAGTAAATAGGTAACCCAAAATCCGTACAGGAGCCTGGAAGTTAAGTGTGTAGAGCACCCTTTGCCAGGTCCCGGCGGCTGGTGGCTGGCAGGGCGTAGTCACTGTGAGTTACATAACACTGTGAGCTTCCATCAAGTTACAGTATTTTATTTAATGACTTTACTTAAGCTCCCACATCCTGCCCCGAGTCTCTCCAGTTTTAAGGATCTACCTGAAAAGGACCAAGTGTGAAGTCTTGTGTGGTTTGGACAGTTAGTGAACCACTCTGTGGCTGTCACATTGTCCAAAAAAAAAAAAAAAAAAAAAAAAAGGTTAGGAATAAGGGCCCAAGTCACCTCATTTCTCTCCTCACTTGGAAACGTCTCATAAGAAAGGAAGCACACAATTTCAGTTCTGGTAAGTGCTTAAAATCACACTATCTAAACTGAAGCCCCAGCCTAAGTAAGGAATCCAAGGTCACCCAGACAGCCAGAACCAAAGTCAGGACTGTAGCAGCCATGCTCCCTGCCACATCACACTTAGCACTTTCCAACAGTGGGATCATTCTCCAGCAAACCGCAACATTTATCTCTCAATCTTGCAGAGCTGACTGCGATTTGGGGAAGTGTTACCAGTATTTCTTTCTTTCTTTCTTTCTCTTTCTCTCTTTTTTTTTTTTTCCAAGACAGGGTTTCTCTGTGTAGCCTTGGCTGTCCCGGACTCGCTTTGTAGACCAGGCTGGCCTTGAACTCACAGTGATCCTCCTGCCTCTGCCTCCTGAGTGCTGGGATTAAAGGTATGCGCCACCACGCCTGGCTTCTTAATACTGGAACTTCAGCAGGTAACACACCATTAGTCTGCCACTGGCTAGCAATCTGAGAAAGAGGAAACTGCCGATCCTTTACAATGGCTCCTGACGCTGTTCAGAAGAGTGACTTTCACACCTTTACAGGACTAGGTGTGGTTCGTTGTTAGTGCACGATTTGCCTAGCTAAACTCTGTTTTATCTGTCTTCGATTTCTGCAGAGAAGCCTCACAGACTTGGACGCAGTTTACAGCAAAGACAAATGACAAAATATGGCCCTGGGGGACGGCATCCGAATATAGATTCCTTTGTCTCACTTTGCAGATGTTACCAGGCAGAGAAAGACACACTGCAGGCTGGCTTGGCTCTCACCAGATACTCCTCCTCTCTGACTGACTGCTCCACATGGAAGGAAGTCGTCAGGTTTGTCAAAGTGAGTCTTTTAAGGTTTTTCTGCTGGGGAAAAAAAATCTGCATTTAGCCTTGTACCTTTCCCACAATAGAGAATTTCAGGTTTTGTAAGAGGCAAACACATCACTAAATGGCTAATTCTCATCATCCTATGACAGTAACAAGGAGTTAGAAAGAAGCAGCACGTTTTAAGTCTTTAGATGAAATGCTGTAGCTTGGTGAAGGCTCACACAGTGTCCATCACTCACAGAGACTACCTCATGACAGCCGCCAGTAGGTGATAAACTGTATTCTGCACATTTAACTTTGAAGCTCCTGTGAGGCATCTGGATTGTGTGTTTTACTTTCTAACCCTACCAGCCATAAGCTCAGTGAACTTTCTGGTTTGGAGCCTAGCACACACCCGAATCCTTTTCATCAGCACCTCTGACACGGGTGTGACCTCCTGGAGCAGTAGGACGAAGCCCAGAAAAATCACTCTGGATCCTAGGATGTCTCCACTGTTAACCATGGATTTTTCTCAGCTCACACCAATGAGATAAGGAAATCTGTTCTCTCTGCTCCTGTGAGGGGTACTGTGAAGTTCCAGAAGGGGGACACGGTGTCCTGTGACTCGGTCACACCAAAGGAAACCAAGGGCTGGAGCAGTAATCCAACCCAGCACTCCATTTCTGTGCCTGTGCTGTTTTGATAGTCACCAAGTGTTTCCAATCCAATTATCCAGGATAGCAGGCTCAGAGTTTCTTCCATTCTTCCAAACAGCAACCTCTTGGGCTATACGAGTGATTCCAGAGAACTGTGCACACATGCTCAGACTGGGACTTTGTTGTCCCCATTGAGAAGCTGGTAGCCTGTCACATCTTAAATAGAAAGGCTTGCTTTTATTTTATTTTATTTTATTTTATTTTATTTTATTATTTTATTTTTTTAGTGACTGTCTCAGAACTGCCCATTCAAACTGAGTAGCAGTTTATGTATCTACTTCTCGGCAAGTGGAGCCCAGGCCTGGAGCATTTTCTAACATGCTTCTAACCTGTTCAGATATGCAGTCAGGAGCCACACTGGCTGAGGCCTCTGGGCCATGTGAGAACGCAGACAATGAAGTCAAACCACACACTGAATCTCTCCATACTAGAAGCTAAGAGGTCTGGTCACAGGGAAGTGTGGAGCTTATAAAATCTTTCCTGGGGGTCGGCTAAGACCAGTAGCATCAGAAGCCTCTGGAAGTGGACTAGAAATGAAGACTCTGACCTTTGCCCCCGGGCTATTTTAGACCATCGCATGGTGACTCATGTTTGTCCTGAAGTCTGAGAGGCATGGTGTAAATCCTGATTCCCAGCTGGCAAGTAACTCCATCCATCAGTTTCCCCTTCAGGTCAGAGTCCTGGGATTTACGTCCAGGATTCATCATCATGCAGGATAGAGGTGAGTTAGTTGCCATGGCGATACATGGCATCTATCCTAGCTCTTCCTTTCCAAAGAAATAAATAGTTTCAGAGCCAACACCCATAGGAATAAAGAGTACATTCAGCTATCCAGGACACTGCCACATGGTAGTGACCTAGCCTAAAACAGGTCCCCCAGTATTATGAAGCTTGGCTGGGAAGAATCTCTCCAATTCCTGGTCATTCTTTTTGAGCTAAATGAAAGGTACAAAATTTCTTTGCAATGCCTGGGGGAGGCATAAAGGGCAAGATTCTATTCTGTGTTACTATGAAGGTCTCTAGAATAGTACCATGGCTCAGATTCAAGTCAGAAGCCCTTGGAAGCAGTGATAGACACTGGGCACATGAAAACCACACACCTGATGGCGACTGTGCAAGAAACTATGGCAGAGAAATTTAAAGGAACCCGAGAAGAGGCGAGCATGCAACTCATGGGAACTGCGGAACTTAAACATGGAGAAATACAGAAAGAGAAGTTAGAGGAAGGGACACAGCAAAGACCTGGAGGATCCAGTGCAGGGAAGATACAAGCCGAGCCAGGCGGTGGTAGCTCATGCCTTTAATCCCAGCACTCAGGAGGCAGACACTGGCAGATCTCTGAATTTGAGGCCACCCTGGTCTACAGAGTGAGTTTCAGGAATAATAATAATAATAATAATAATAATAATAATAATAATAATAATAATAATAAATTAAATGTGAAAGATACAAGCTGAGCTGAGTAATAAAAGTCTTGCCCTGCACAGAGTCAGCAAAAAGATGTTGTTGTTTATTTTTCAATCTCCTAGTCTTCAAAAACAACAGCAACAACAACAAAAAATCACAAGGAGTAAAGAAACAGAACAGTGTGGCCCTGGAGAGTAGCCTCAGACTTACTCGAGCACAACTTTAAGCCAGCTTAGACAGGATCAGCGAGTTAGAAGAGACCACCAACAGACAACTCAACAAAATCAGAAAAGTGATACCTGAACAAAACAAGAGGAACATCAACAGAGGTAGAAGCTACATTTAAAACGCCAAGCAACATGGTGGTGCACACCTTTAATCCCAGCACTTGGGAGGCAGAGGCAGGTGGATCGCTGTGAGTTCGAGGCCAGCCTGGTCTACAAAATGAGTCTAGTACAGCCAAGGCTACACAGAGAAACCCTGTCTTGGGGGAAAAAAAAGAACGCCAAGCAGAAATTCTGAGACTGAAAATCTTAATGTGTGAATTAGAACGGCTCACCAAAGGCATTTAGAAGGCTCAGTGGGCAGAAGAAACCATCAGTAAACATGGAACTGAGCAAGGCATCGACAGATACAACAACACTGAGGGGATGGATCCCAGGAGAAGGGAGAGAAAGGCATAGCTCAGGGATTACGGCCCCAAACTCACAGTGTAAGGGGAAGGTCGCTGCGGTTGTGATTTACTTTTCCTCAAAGATGAGTGGTGGCGGCAAGCATTTGTGCTTGCTCATTTTTGTTTGATTGGGTGGTTTTTGTTTGTTTGTTTGTTTGTTTTTGTTTTTGTTTTTTGAGACACGGTTTCTCTGCCTTGGCTGTCCTGGACTCACTTTGTAAACCAGGCTGTCCTCGAACTCACCGAGATCTGCCTGCATCTGCCTCCCTGAAAGCTGAGATTAGAGGTGTGCACCACCTTGCCCAGCTGTGTTTGTTAATTTTTATACTATTTAGTGTTTTGAGGCTGACTTGTAGTTCTTATGTAGACTAGGTATACCTATTCAGACATACAACTTGCAAATACTTTCTCTCATCCCATGGGTTGCATTTTCATTATCTTGATTGTATCTTCTGATGCACCCCATTTAAAATTTATTTCTTCCAAGGACTGTACTTTGGGGGGCATACACAATGCAGTATTATGAAATCCAGTAGGAAAAATTTTCAATTGTATGTGTGGTTTTTAAGAAACATACAGTTTTAGGGGTTGGAGAGATGACTCAGAGGTTAAGAGTATTGTGTGTTCTTTCAAAGGTCCTGAGTTCAAATCCCAGCAATCACATGGTGGCTCACAACCACTGATAATGAGATTCGGTATCCGCTTCTGGCCTGCAGCATACATCTGGGCAGAATACTGTATAAATAATAAATAAATAAATGTTTAAGAAATATACAGTTTTAACTTCGATGTTCAGCTCCCAGATGCTCCCTGAGTTCACCTTTGTGCATGTTGTACAGTGAGGGTGCAGCTTCCTTCTCTCCTCTGCTTGTGAAAAAAACTGTTCACCTTCCATCTTGTAACCTTGCTAAAGTCACCTACTAGTTACATAATAATCTTTGTAGACTTTTTGAGGGTGTGTTGAGAAAAACAAATGCATAAAATACATGACTTAAAATTGTTGAAAGCAGATGCCTCGCTGGAAGTCTAGCAAAGTGTTTATGGATTGTGTATTCTGAAAATGCAAAAAAAAATGCTGAAGAAATCAATCAAAGAGGCTTTAGATAAATGGAAAAGCAAATAGTGCTTGGTCCTGAAGAACAGGCATAGAGGAAAACAGGAAAGACACTTGAAGTCTCACACACACAAGCAAAGATGTTCTAAACAGGACTCCAGAGCACAGGAAGTAACCCCAAGAACTGCTCAATGAGAATGAATAAAATTAAGAAGCTTCAGTAAAGACTGCGGTCACCAGAGTCACGTGCAGGGAAATGGGGAGATAGCCATGCTGGGAAAATTCTCTTTGTTCCTTGGTCATTCCTTGCATGTCAGGTTTTGAGATGCTGATGAGTAGATGGTAAACGGTGGCCTTCCTTCTCACAAACTTACAATTGAGTAGAAAAGTCTGATGCACAAATAATATGCAACGTTAACATACGCTATATGTTCTAAATGCAAAAAGAAAATTGTGTTAATGTTACCACAGTTCAAGTGCTAAATGGAGTTTGGTGCGGCCATAAGGGAAGATGAAATCAGGCTGTTAAAGGGAACAAATGCAACTGGAAATCACTATGTTAAACAAAATAAGCCAGATCCGGAAAGACCAACACCATGTTTTCTCTCCTATGTAGAATCTCAATTCCAAATGTGTGTGGTGCGTATTTATGTGTGTATGTATATATTGGTCAACAATCTAGAAAGTCGGCCATTGGAGAGGGAGGAAGAGCTCTTAGAGGAGGCAGGAAATAGAACGGTGGTGAAATCTATGTAGTGGGAATGCAGAGGAGGCGGACCAGCGAGAAAGGGAGTCAGAAGGCAGTGGAGGAAGGCAACAAAGTGTGACACCTATTGTAGGCGCAAAATTAATGTCGTATCCTATATGTAATTTATATTCTGCATATATTCTGTATGAGAGCTTGTCTCCAGGTGACCCCACTCCTTCCTGCGTTTCGGGAATGTCCACACACTGTCATAAACTGGGCCTGCTAGCACTCTCCAGAAACTCCACCGGAACAATTAAATACAATTAATGCCCAATGATCCTCTGAGATAAAGCAGCTTCCCTGGAGATTCAGCCTCCTGGACCCAAGCTGCCTAAAGGTCCACATCCCTGAGACTCCCAACTTTCCCTGGAAATCCGGCCTCCACCCAACATGCATGAAGGTCTACGTTCCTGAGACTCACCACCCCCCACTTACGTTTTTTTCCTCACTTCCCTGTGACCCCCAACCCCTAATTACAGTTTTTCCTTATAAACCCATTACCCTTGAAGCTCCAGAATCATTCTCCTATCCTGCTGCGTCAGGAAGGATTGTGATTCGAAGCATTGAGCCTGTGTATATTGCATTGGTATCAAGTCCTGGTAGTATTTTGGGGGGTTCTCACGATCTGGGTCATCTTGGCATAACACTATGTATTACAATGCCACTGTATGTTACCTTAAAAAAAATTAACTAAAAAATTTACAACACGGTAAGAATGCTACTTCTTCACAAGCTATCATACAATCTGTATTAATATATTATTATATATATTATATAAAAAGATATGTGTTATTGCTCATAATAACCAAATATGAGGCAATTGATGACAATTTTTTCTAAAATCAGATGTGAAATACATAATGTATTTATGTCACCTTGTATGTGGTTCATGTTATGTTTTATATATATATATATTACATATATAAAGAGATTGTTTACATACTATTATATATAAAAGAACAATTTGACTCATGGGACTATGGCAGATGACAAGCCATCCATCAGCAAGTTGGAGCCCCAATGCTAGAAGCTAGTAGTGCTGTGCAATTCTATCCCAAACCTGACGCCTCAAGTCCAGTGCTGTGAATTCCAAATTAAGGAGAAGGGTATTTCCTAGTCTGAGCAGGCAAGCGCAGAATCCTCCCTCTCTGCACCCTTTGTTTTATAACTGAAAGACATCAACCTGCACGCATCTATTGCCCTACTCTGTCTACTGAGTGAAACCCTAACTTCTTAAAGACACACCCAGAAGCCATGGCTAGTCAAGAGTTCTGGGCATCGCACAGCCCAGATGTTTTCTATGTAAAATTAACCATCATAGAGATTTAACACAGTTCTTACTAAAACTGGAAGGCTTTTGTAGGCAAGGACAAATTATCCTAGCATATGTGAAAAATGAAAAAAAATATTTAGAATAGATAAATACAGTTTGCAAAAAGAGAACACAATGACAAAAAAAAAATAAGTATGTCCAATTTTGAGACAGTCATCCTGCCTGTGTGATATCAGCAGTGGGAAAAGATGTTACGTTGTAGATTGGCTTGCAAATTCCCCAGCGGAGGGTGACAGAAAGTGAAATGGGGAATGTAGAAAATAAGACTATGTTTTGATTAGAGGTGTAGCACAGCAGCACTTACATACCAGCTCACATTATCATTTTCGTTTACAACTTTCCATAACAAAGACTAAAAGTAAACAAAAATAAGTGTTTCTCTGCGCAGAGGAAACAAAATCGCAAAGTATTGCACTAAATTACCAATAATAGTTATTGCTGGAATATAGACCCGAGATAGAAGGAAAAGAAAAATCTCTCACTTGGTAAACTGAATTCTTTACAAATACATGCATATGTAAGCAGAAAGCTAGAAACAGTAATAAAAGCATTAGCAGCAGCACATGCTCTCTTCTAAAGTATTTAAAATTCTTTTTAAAATTAATTGATTATACACTAAAGGAGGTTTTTTATTTTTTTATGCATACTACCTTCTGGATTCTCAAATATTGCTAGAAACTTACAGGAGAATTGCATAATAGCTATTGTGAAGCTGAAACAGAACCTTCTTGTATAAAACTTGATCCAGATCTTACAGTTTTCATTAGATAAAACCAATTTCCACTTCCACACAGTATGTTACCACTGTATGAAAACAGGTTTGGTATTTCTAGACCAATGTGGCTGTTAATTCCTGGGTCTTATGGGGTTTTAGAACAAATACAGTAATTTAAATGCCTGGGCTTGTCTGTCAGACTTGCATTTTTTAAGTAATCGGGACACAGATGGGCAACTTACTTACCGGAAATCTCAAACACCTGATCAGTAAGCGCGAGCAGGCTCAGTCCTCAGTTTTGGTCTTGGGGAAAGTCCCTCCACTTCTAATCATAGCCACTAGGGCTCAGTCTCTTCTCTAAGATGGGAAAGGAATGCGTTGTAGGGAACAGGAGAATCACCAAGTCTCCTCAGCTGGACTCTGAGTAAAAACAGACAGTTCTACAATGAACTGTGGCCTCTTAAAGACGAAATTCCCGGATAATTTGTAGAAGATGGGAGAGGAGCAAATCAGGACAGTGTTGTTTGTTTGGTTTGGTTTCTCATTTTCCTTCCTCCTAGCATGACTGAGGGGAACTGTGCTAGTGATGTTTAAAAGAAAACAATAAATAGTCCAGGAAGGCGGTGGATAATGCATACAAGCACCGCGTGCTGAAATCTCCAAGGATTGAACTGAGGAATGTTAGGTAACGCCTATCACAAGGGGGTGTGATGGCTGAAAACAGCTAATTTTAACAGCAAAGTAAAATAAGAATTACAAAGCAGGCAGGGGGTTGGGGGCGGGGAGAATCCCAATCCAGCCCTGAGACTGGCAGGTATAGGGCTCCCAGCCCATCCCTCAGTGAAGGATGGCAACCAAAGCCAGGCTTAAAATGGAAATTCTCAGAAAACTCACTCCACTCTCATCGGTGCGCATTTAAAGGGAAAAGGGGAGGAACAGAAACACAGCAACACGTGTGCAGGGCCACAAATAGCCGAGGTGTCGGAAAGCCTTCTTTGTGCACTAACCTGAAAAGTCGCTGAGATGCCACTTAAAAAGACTCCCACTGAGCCAGCCACTTGGTCACCCAGACCTATTAAGAGCCACACTCTTGTGCTCTAGGAAAACTCTGAGCGAGCAGAGCCAAGAGGGTTCCTCCAGACTCCTGGGAAGATCTGTATAGACTTCACCGAGGTATAAACATGGTTGGGGCCAGAACCCACAGGGGAACACAGAAACTGGCTCCCAGAGCATGCAGGATATCGTAAAAGGACTGTCCAAGGATGGGGTCAACACTGACAGCTGGACTCCCGAGGGACCGCTGAGAGCTTTGACTGAGCAGCATCTATGACCCAGTGTGTGGAGGATCGCCCACTGCTAGGGACAGCATCTGTAACTCTACCTTGTGAAGGTCTTCCTGGAGGTGTGACCAGTCATCTGGGGACCCAGGAAGGGGCTTGCAGATTGGAAGCAGTGAACAGAAGACTGCTTGTACACTCTCTCTCCTCCTCACATTAATTCCTCCTTTATTTACTACTCAGTTCAGCAGCCTGCTCCGTCTTGCTGTTCTCCTTCTCTTTTTTAATCTTCACATGTTCACTTCCTCCTTGGATAGACTTACCTAAAGAACACAGTGTGGAGTAGCAAGTTGCTTGAGATAAAACATTTCATCTTAGTTAAGAAATTAAGGTTACAAGCACTGGCTGCTCTTCCAAAGGTCCTGAGTTCAAGTCCTAGCAAGCACATGGTGGCTCATAACCATCTATAATGAGATCTGGTGACCTCTTCTGGCCTGCAGGTGTACATATAAGCAGAACACTGTATACATAATAAATCTTTTTAAAAAAAAAGCCAGGCGTGGTGGCGCACACCTTTAATCCCATTACTCAGGGGGCAGAGGCAGGTGGATCAGTATGAGTTTGAGGCCAGCCTGGTCTACAAAACAAATCCAAGACAGCCAAGGCTACAGAGACACTGTCTCAAAAACCAAAAAAAAAAAAAAAAAAAGAAAAAAAAAAAAAAGAAAGAAAGAAAGAAAAGAAAGAAAAAAGAAATTAAGACACATGATGTCCCAAAGCAGAGTGAAAGTTCCAGCATTCAAGGAAGCGCCTTAAAACTTAGGAAGTAAACAACTCAAAAACTTCAGGAAGTCCACGAAACTCGCTAAATATAATAACAAGAAAGGACTCCCGAAGACTCTCTCAGATAGGCCAGATGGCCTAGAAGAGACTCTAATCAGACATGCTTCCTAGATGAGCCGAGCTGCCTGGAGAAGACACTCTCCCGTCTGCTGAGCTACGTGCAGGCTGTACAGTGCACTTCAGGTGTGCAGCTCTCCTGAGCTGTCTCTCAGGCTGGGTGGAGGAGGTTCAGTGGTGCAGCTGACTTAGAGTCATTTCTGCTCCCTCTGTAACTGTTGTAACCGCAGGCTTTTCCACCCATGTCCCAGTTCCCCAAATAATGACTCTGAGACTTTATTATTTATGAATAAATGCCTAGGCCATAAGCTTTGATTTTCCCAACTAGCTCATAACTTGTTTCACCCATTTAGTCTATGTGTGCCACATAGCAGCCTACCTCTCCTCAGTTTTATGTGTCTGTGAGAGTCAGGGGTGTATCTCCCCTCTGACTCTATCCCAGACTCCATCTCTCCCCGCTGGAACTCCCAACCTCCTATTTCCTGCCTCAGCTCATAGGCCATCAGCTTTGTATTGACAGGTGAGGCTTCCACAGTGCACAAGAGATTCTCTCTGCACCCCTCACTTATGTGTGTAACCCCAGGAAAACTCACTAGCTCACCAAGTTGTACCTGTGGAATCCTTACCTTGGCCCGTCATCAGGTCCCTATCTGGGGTGAGCAGACGCAGTGTCGCATAACACATAGGCCAGCTCGGTTTGCCAGGTCCTAATGTCTCAGTCTCCTGAGACCTTGCATTACTTTAGGTTACCCAGTGCCTTTTTCCTTTTTTTTTTTTTTTTTTAACATTTATTTTAGTGTGTACATGTACATGTGTTTGTACATGTCATGGTGCCCGTGTGAAGATCAGAGGATGGTTTGCAGAAGTCAAGTCTCTCCTTCCACAATGTAGGTTCCAGGGGCTGCACTCAGGTCCCCAGGCTTTGCAGTAAGTGGCTTTACACGTGGACTCGCCTCACCATCCCCTGCACTCAGGTCCCCAGGCTTTGCAGTAAGTGGCTTTACACGTGGACTCAGCTCACCAGCCCCTGCTTGCATTCCTTTATCCCTCTTGCTTCACTCTACCACTGTCTCTCTTTCTATTTGCTTTCCCTCACTTATTTTTTCCCTCTATCTCCTCAATACTGTTAGTCTTAAGCTGATTTTTACTTTCCGTCCATTGTTTACATAATTAACGTATTAGCATGGGGATTGATCCTGTTGCCCTCATCACCAGGTGGGTAGAAGAAAATGACACCTCCACTCTATTGCAATCTATTTTTCTCTTTAACACTGCAGTGACTTCTACTGGAAGAATAAGACAACTTTGAATAAATTTTAAATAACGACCTAACATCAAATACACAAGCCTCAGTGCAAAAACCACAAGAAACACGGAAACTCAAGGCAACATGATTCCTCCAGAAATGACTAATTACACAGAACTTTCTCCAATAATAGTGAACTAAATAAAATCCCAGAAAAAGAATTAAAATTAATTACAAATATGTACAAAGAAATAAAACAGGACATGGGTGAACTAAGTGACTTCTAAGAGAACACCACAATCAGCTGGTTGAAATAAGGAGTTAATGTAATACTGAAGAAAGTTCAAACTGAAATACTGGAAATGAAATTTTCAATATGTCAAAATAGAATCTCCTAGGAAAGCCTCACCAATAGAATAGATGAAGATGAATATAGGCTGTCAGGGCTTGCAAGCAGGCTAGAAGAATTACGACATTCAACCATAACAGATAAATTAATAAAGTAGCAACATAATCAGAAACACTTTAAAACGGAAACTCGCCAGGCATAGTGGCACAGGCCCTTAATCCCAGCATTCAGGAGGCAGAGGCTGGTGGATCACTATGAGTTCAAGGCCAGCCTGGTCCATAAAGTGAGTCCAGGACAGCCAAGGCTACACAGAGAAACCCTATATGAAAAAAACAACAAAATAAGTAAATAAATGAATAAAGGGAAACTCTCCAAATCATGAAGATTTAAAAGAGAGAGAGAGAGAGAAAATGTTCTGTAGAAGAATGTTAATTCAGAACATGGCTGTTCTTCTAGATCTTATGATCTGGCTGGCAAGAATCATATCCAAAGATCTAGATCTGTGTGATCTGGCTGGAATACAAATATGTCTTCAATCCAGGAGACAGAGGCAAACGGATCTGAGTTCAAGGCTAACCTGGTATAGAGCAAGTATCAGGTAAAGAAAAGCTTAGATCCGGAAGTAATGATTCATGCCTTTAGTCCCAAACAAAGTTAAAGTTAGGTTGTAGAGGGAAGTATACATGTTTGAAAGTGATGTCTAGCCGGGCATGGTGGCGCATGCCTTTAATCCCAGCACTCAGGAGGCAGAGGCAGGCGGATCGCTGTGAGTTCGAGGCCAGCCTGGTCTACAAAGTGAGTCCAGGATGGCCAAGGCTACATAGAGAAACCCTGTCTCGAAAAACCAAAAAAAAAAAAAAAAAAAAAAAAGAAAGTGATGTCTAATTGAGTGGCAGAAAAGGTGATGAATCAGAGAAGATTTGACAGAATAGGATACAACCAACTCTCATGAGAAGAGAGTGGAAAGGGGAAGCTACTTAGGAGGCAGGCTTTCAGAGAGAGGAGGCAGGTTTTTTTTGTTTGTTTTGTTTTGTTTTTTTTACCGGGACAGTAATAGAGAGATGGGTAGCAGAGAAAGAACTCAGGTAAAGATGGAACAGGCCAGAAAATGAGAAGCCAGGAGATTAAACCAGATTGCTGAGTTAGTTTGAGGCGAAGCAGAGAAATTCCAGGCAGAGAGAGAAGCCAGATCAAATAAGTCAGCTGAGAGAAGAGTTTGGGTCACAACAGCTGAGTTGAACCAGCCAGCCCAGAGCTCAGAAAGAACAAGTAAGGGTGAGCTTATTAAGCAGTAAGCCTCAGAGGCTGAAAACATTCTAGGCCTAGGTTAGATTGTATGGAGGCTAGAAGCTTCCAGGACTAGGCCTAGGTTAGCAGAAGGAGGCAGTAAGCCTCCCAGCCAACAACTGAGCCAGGAAAATAAAATTACTTTTACAATTTCATGCTTAAAAGCATAGAAAACATTTTTAATACACTCATAGCAGAAAGTTTGCCAAATCTGGAGAAAGAGGTGCCCATCCAGGTACAAGAAACATTTGGAACACCAAACAGCCAACGCCATTAGAAAGCCTACCAATGTAAGGTGATGTTTTAAACACTAAATGAGAACAAAGAAAGTATATTGAGAGCTGTAAGGGAGGACCAGCAAAACAATAAAGGCTGGCCCATCAGGATAACATCAGAAACAAAAACTTTAAAAGCCAGGATGGATTAGTGTACTTTAAGCTCTGAAAAGCAGTCATTACAAACGCAGGTTGCTACACATTAAACAAACAAACAACAACAACAACAACAACAAAAACCTGCCTGTCAAAACTGAAGAAGGAAAAAAGATTACAAAATCAGGCCGAAGGGCCTCATAAGCACCAAGCCAGCTCCAGTAAAGATGCTAAAGACATTTGTTGGGGATGCTCTTGAGCACTTTCTATTCAGGTGCTGGTTTCTGCGCTCCTAAATCAGGTTGCCGTCTGGGTGTGGGTACTCTCGTTTCTATGAAGAATCTCCTGTATCAGTATTGTGTAAAGAATGATTCCCCAGTTATTTTCCGATTGGTTACTAAAAAGCCAATGACTGGGCAGAGGAGATAGGAAGGCTGGACTTCTATCTTGATTTCAGCAAGGGATGTGGAGAAAGAGAAAGGATGGGGGGGGAGGGGTGGGGGTGTGGGGGGTGTGGTGGGGAGAAGGGTGGTGGGAGGAGTTCACCAGGAGGACAGACAAAGATGGAGCAGGAGCAGCCAGGACGAGACTAGATGGCTACCGGGCACATGGCTGGGAAGTAGCCAGACTAGCATAATTGGGTTAGAATAGATGAATACCTGCCCATTTGTAGTGCTTAAAGGTTGTTGAATAAATCTATCTAATAGGTCTGTGTCAATTATTTTAGGAGCTAGGTAATCATTCAGACTATTAACCCCGAGTAGAGATTCACTCATGAAAATGCCAGAGCCTGCTGCCAGCACGTGGTGCCCTCCTCTCTCCCCCCAGGTGGCATGAGCACTGAGTGGCCCTCTTCCAACATTGCTTCAAAGGAAGGAGAGAGCGAGCCCACCAATGCTTCACTGAGGCTTTAAACAATAACTGTATAAGGAGAGATACTTGAAAGTAACGTTTGTAATCTCCGTTTGATCTCACTGCCTGGGAACACAGCAATTTCAGGTCTGGGAAAGCAATCTAGTGTCAAGAATATTCAGAGGTGGCATCGAAGCTGAGTCCTAAAGAGCAGGAAGGAGGCAGGTAAGTGTTGCCTTAGAAGTCAACTACAGATACAAGGAAGATCTCAACTACAGTGTATTATCAGCTTCCTATGGTTGCTGAGGCAAATTACCACAAACTTCATAGAGTAAGACAAGCAAAGTCATGCGCACGTGGTTTTAGAAGCCAGAGGTCTAAAATCAAGGCGTCTGCCAGGCTATGCTCCCTCTGGAAGCTTGAGGGGAAAATTTACTCCTGTCTCTTTTAGCTTCTGGCCAGTCCAGCATTTCTTAGATTATGATCATTACTATTAGCCAATTGTTTTGTGCTTGATGCTGTGTTACATAAGGACACTTCCACACAAGTATACATTGTATACTGACCACATTCCCTCCATGCCTCCACACTCTTCCTCTTTGCCTATTGCTTCTCTATCTTCTTCTAGTCTCTCTCTCTCCATATATATATACATGTATATATATATATATACACACACACACACACACACACACACACACACAAATAATTTCCATGTGGCTATATATAAAAACTAGGAACCACAAGTGACACAGATGAGATAATGTGGTATTTGTTTTCTAACACTATCTTAAGTCACGTAATATCATCATCTCCAGCTGTAACCATTTTCCTGCAAATGTCAGTTTCCCTCTTGTGAATAAGAGCATCCCACTGTGCTCATAGGCCACATCATCTTCCATGTCCATCTCTCCGTTGCTGGGTGCTTTGAATGGTTTCATACTTAGCCAAGAGCAGTGCTGCAGCAAACGCTGATGTGCAGCATCTTTGTGTATGCTGACTTGGAGGGCTTGGGATCCGTTCCGAGGACTGATCCAGCTGGCTCTTGTGGAGCTGCTTTCAGGCTCTTCAGAAGCCTCCACACCAACCTCCACCAATGGCTGGACACACCCCACCAGCAGCGTGTGAGGTTCTCTTTGTCCATGTCCTTATCAGCGGTTCAGTTACTTGCCTTCGTAACAGTTGCCATTGTGCCTGGGGTGAAATGGAAGCTCAATGTTTGAATTGCATTTGCCCAATGACTAGTGAGGTTGAACATTTTTCTCATATCTTTACTGGCCATTTGTACTTCACTTTTATGAACAGTCTGTTCATTTCATAAGCAAACATATTCCTTAGATTGCTAGAGGTTTTTTTTTCCATATTTGATGATTTCTGTTTCGTAGCTAAAATTTCATTTTTCTTTCAAATTTTATTCATTTTACATATACATTTATCACACACATATGTAATAAACTACATACAGCAGGAAGAACCACAAAACAACCAAGAATTATATGAATGTTACATTCATAGTGTTTTGCCTATTTGTATTTGGCAACCTTGAAGAAAACATATTTCTTATCTTCGTGAGTCTAAAATTCTGAACGTAAATCAATATCTATCATTCTCATCTCTAACAACCTAAAACATCAATCTAAACCTAAAACATTCTTAACCCCTAAACAACTAAGCTTAATTGTGAAACTAAGCTACCTGGTCTTTAACTCCATCAGAGACTTGAGAAGGAATAAAACTTAATAACCTGAGTAAACCAGAAGTGCAAGTTAGTAGCTTCCAAAATGAAAAAAAAAAAGTGATAGAGACAGTTTGCTACCCGAACAGTCACCCAAAACTCTCTGTAACGTTGAAGCACCATCTTTAGCCTTCTGGCCCAGTATATCTGACAGGCATATTTGTGAGGCAGTAACTATTGAGGACTTGCTTACCCTGTCTTGGCAGAGTTTGGCCATCGACTCTGCCTGAATCCAAGCTGTCCCATTTTTAGGCAGAATTCTGTCTGTGGCCAAAACAAGTTTTTTTTTATTTTAATTTTTTGAGACAGGGTTTCTCTGTGCAGCCTTGGCCGTACTGGACTCACTTTGCTGACCAGGCTGGCCTCGAACCCACAAAGCTCCATCTGCCGCTGCCTCCCCGAGTGCTCTGATTCTTTGTGTGTTATAGATATTAATTCTCCATCAGTGAAGATTTTCTCCCATTCTGTAGGCTGTCTTTTAACTTGATTAACAGTCTCGTTTGCTGCAGTTCCATTCCTCAACACATGGATGTATGGTTTTGCCAGCATCATTTGTTGAAGATTCGTTGAAGATCTGTATTTTTTTGGCATTTTTGCCAAAAATTGAATGGCTGTGATATAAACCCACTTTCTATTCTTTTTATTCACTAAAGACCTAAAGACCCTACCAGAGACTTCTCAGATCTGATAAACACTTTAATCAAAGTGTCAGGATACAAAATTACCATATAGAGATTAGTCGGCTTCCCATACCCAGTACCAAGCAAGCTGAGAAAGACATCAAAGGAAATATTTCCATTCACAAAAGCTCTTTAAAAAGACCTTGGAACAAACCCTACCGAGGAAGTCAAAGGTCTCTATAATCAAAAAAAAATTTTTTTAATGCAGAAGAAAGTAACTGAAGGAGAAATTAGAAGATGGAAAGGCCTCCCGTGTTCATGGACTGAAAAATGTGCTGTATGACATTGTGATAGGTGACATACGGCATTGTGATGTGGGGGTTCTCCTGAAAGCGATCTACAGAATCAGTGCAACCCCAGCCAAAATTTCAGGGCCATCCATTATAGAAATAGAAAAAAAACAAAAAACAAAAAACAAAAAAACCAAAAAACCTTACAGTTCACTTGGAAGCACAAAAGGTCTTCAGATATTCAATGCAATTCTGAGGAAAGAGAACAGTGCAGGTGTGATGGCCACTCCTGATTTCATTAAGGACCCCGGCCTAGAATCAGGAGGCAGCAAGAGAAAAGAAGACACAAGTGAGCAGAGGAGCAGACCTGAAGATGCAGCCATAAAGGCTTGCCGGTTAAGCCTTACCTAAGGGAGCGGAGACCACGGAGGAACTCTGTGAAACCTTGCCTTCTTTTCGTCTGTCAGACCTACTGACGAATAGCCGACCTTTGGAAACAGGAACTACTTCTTTCAACCCCTAATGTTGAGCCCTGGCTATCTTTTGTAAATAATCACTATTTATTGACCAAAACAGTAAGAAGGGCTAACTGCTAGCAGGCAGCCAACGGTTGGCACGTGAAGGAATTAGCTAGGACTCTCCAACGCACTCTCGGGAGTAGCTTTCAGAAAGAAGCAACAGGTTTTGACTTGTCCCAAAGAGCAGTTGATAAAGGAGGCATGCTCTTCAGGAGAGACATTCACTTTCCACTCACAGTGGCGTTTTAACAAAGGCACCACACCTCAGAGCAAGGTTGGGAAGAATAGAAGTGACATTGTTACAGTGATGGATGGCCACACGGCTGGCACCTGTTAGCGCCATCAACCCCTCACGCCCTGAGTCAGGCTCACTTGGCAGGCGGTATCTTTCAAGGCAGTGTTGAGAGCAACCGGGAAATGCTTTGTACGCTGATCTTCCACAACACCCAGTCTTCATCAATAAAGACCAGATGGCAACAGATCAATGACCGTGTTGCAACCTGGCCAAAGATACATCTAAAGAAGAGAGTTCTGGCAGGAGAGTGTGGGAGACCCCGTGTCTACTCTGAGTTCTGTCACTGTTAACTGAGGTAAAGTATTGCAAAGGTCAAATGAGACAACGAGTAAGCCACTCTGGAAGCGCTGAAGAGCCAGGTATTTACACTTAGTATAGGCTCGGGATTTTTTTAAAAATCAAATTTAATTAAATATTCATAACTAATATAGCTATAAAACAGTAGATTTATTAATCAAGTCACGATGGATTGATCACTGGGGAGTCATACCTGGATTCCCTGATCTATATTCACTCTGCGTTAACCAGCAGCGAAGTGGACAGCTCCATCTGTCCTCAGCCCCACACACAGGATTCTGGCCTTCAGCATGATATAACAGGGTCACACGGCCTCAAATATTTTGCAGAAAACTTCATTAAAATGTCAAATTTAACAGGAAGGACATTCATGGCCCAGAGTTAAGGCTTGAAAGGAATAGGCATTACTTCAGAAGCAAGCAACTGTGTGGTCTGATTGAAATAAGAGTAAAGTGCGGTGGCTATTGGAACCTTTGTGGAAAATAACATTTTAATTGGAGTTTTTGCCAAGTGAATTTTACAACCTAAACACAGCTATCTGCCCCATTGGTGGCTCCTCCGAGTTACATCAGCTTGGCAGCATTTAGTGACCTGTCACATACAATGCTGTATAAGAACAGGGAAACAGCCAGGCGGTGGTGGCACACGCCTTTAATCCCAGCACTTGGGAGGCAGAGGCAGGCAGATCTTCGTGAGTTCGAGGCCAGCCTGGTCTACAAAGTGAGTCCAGGACAGCCAAGGTTACACAGAGAAACCCTGTCTTGAAAACAAGCAAGCAAGTGAACAAATACAGAGAAACAGTACAAATTACAAATGCAATCTGATCTTTCCTCCCCACCTATCTCATTAACTAAAATTATTCCCCACAAAACTAAGCTGTGTAAATGAACATCCTAAAAGATACATCGCCAGCATCCACTAACTTACGGCAGGGTTACACTTCTGGTGTCATCCAGTTTGATTTGGGAGTTACGGTCACATCTTCATTTACTTTCAAAATCCCAAACAAAAATCCATATTCCTATTTGTTCTCATATTGTCTTTCTGTTTTGCTGGAAAATACTAAATTTTATATTTAATTTAAACTCAGTATTTTCCGAGGCTGTCGTTGGAGGATCTGGACCATGTGTGAAGTAGTGTTTAATCATCGAACATCTCTGACTGTTCTGAAGTAATGTATCATAACCATGGCTATTATAGCAGCTCTTAAGCATCTCTAAGTATTAATATCAAAGCCTATGGATTTACCAGCTATACTAGTTATGTCAGGAAAGAATGTTGGAAATATGGGGGGGGGAATGTTGGAATATTGGAAAACAGGGGGAAATACTTGAGGTAATTGAAAGTGTTAGAAATAGTAGTTCCTGGGGCAGGAGCTGTTTAGAGCACTCGCTGCTCTTCCACAGGACCCTGGTTCGATTCCCAGCACCCACATGGTGACTCATGAGTGCCTGAAACTCCAGTTTCAGGAGCTCTAATGTCCTCTTCTGGATACCATGGGCATCAAGTATGTGTGTAGTACAAACACATATGTGCAAACAAAACACTCATACACAAAAAAGAAACATTTTTATAAGGTTCAGAGGACTGGAGAGATGGCTCAGCGGTTAGAAGCAATGGTTGCTCCTGCAGAGGACTTGGCTCAGTCGGAAGCTCACATATATTTCTAACTCCTGTCCTAGAGCATCCAGTTCCCTTTTCCAGCCTCCTTGGGCACTAGGCACACACACACAGTACACACACATACATGCACACAAAACACCCATGCACATTAAATAGATAATTTTTTATAGAGAAGTTAGTTGGTTCAGGTTGATCTTCATGTGAATCATAGACTAGAAAGTTTTAGGAGGAGGCATTTTATTATTTTCATACTATCAAGGATAACTGAGCACTAACCAGTATTCTTCGTACTTATTTTGGGGATAAAGAAGATGAGAAACTGCAATAGTAGCAACCAGCAGTGCTTCGGAAATTTCGTCAAGTAGCCTATCTTCGTGGGAAAGAAGCCAGCCTGGTCCATGGATACCAGCTCCTCGTACTTTTACCCTGCAGACAAAAATGTATGTGCTCGGGGCGAGGAGCTGGCTCAGTGGTTAAGAGCACCAACTGCTCCCCCAGAGGCTCCAGCTTCCATTCCACTATAACTCCAGTTCCTTGGGGGATCTGATGGCCAACTTCTTGCTTCCATGGGCTCTGCATGCAAATGGTTCAGAGACACTTGTACACAGAAGTATCTTTAAATTTAAAAAAAATTGAAAAAACAATGTATGTGCTCTTGGCAGGAAACATTCATCTAATGTTCCCAGAGAGAAAGAGAGATCTCCAGGATAATCTATCACTGTATAAATAAATACAGTCTTAGTTCCCAGATCTTCCATTAAAATCCACACTGGGTAGGCAGGGGACTCTGGAGCCTTTTTTGCGGCTGGCAGTGTGTCCTTGAGGTTCTGGGGAGTTTTCTGGTAAGTGTGCTTGCTGTCCAGGAAGCGTGTCCGAGCATCTATAAGCCCCAGGCAGCAGATTTGCTCCATACCCTAAGGGAAGTTATGTTACGGTTTAAATGCTTATGCCTTCCCCAAAATTAAAGCCTCAAACCACCCCCTGATGTGCTCACTTGGGCTTTAGAGCTGTGACACAGGCGTAACCAAGTCCCGAGACAGAGCCCTCCTCACATTGCATAACTGTTGTTAGAACAGACCTCAGAATTGCTGGGCCTCTGCTTTCAAAAAAAAAAAAAAAGAAACTTGCAGATAAACGAATGGAATTACAAAATATTTCACTGAGTGAAGAAATCCAAAGACAAATGTCATATGTGCAATTCTCACCTATTTCTCACTCCTAGTTCCAATCCTCAGCAAAAAGCAGTAAGGTAAAAAGGTACCAGGGTTGGGGTATTCATTGGCACAGGGCTCCGAACTCTGCATTTTGATTGGTTGTGGTTTTCTGTAGTGCTCTCCATCTATTGCAAAGAGAAGTTCTCTTGATGGGGGGAGGGGGGAGACTACACTTCTCTGTGGGAATAAGGTCAAGTGTTTACAGATTGTTGCAGGGAATTTTGCTGGCTTAGTAAATTAGTGGTTGTAGATTCTCTTTCCCAAGTCATGACTTCACTAGCGCTGGGCACTTGGCTAGGTTTCCAATACCAGGAATGACTCCCCTTTTTAATGAGTGGGTCTTAAGTCCAATTAGAGAGCTGTTGGTTACTGATATGGTATTTGTGCCGCTGTGGTACCTCTGGACACACACACACACACACACACACACACACACACAATTACATGATTATAGGGCTTTTTTGTTAGTAGTTAGTAGTATGACTCTTCATGGCTTTTTCTGACACCCTTGTTGCTATTGTACCCGCGTCTCATATTCTGTACTTGCCTTCCTCCCTGCTCCCTAAGCATCCCTCCCTTTCCGCATTCCTCCTATCAGATCACTCGTGCCCTGCTAGTCCCTTCTGCCTTCTTCCTGCCTCCATTTGCATTTACTCCCTCTTCCTCCCTAAGGACTCTCTCTTTTCCCACTTTGAAAGTTTGGAATTATAAAGCACGTTCAAGGCAAACAGTATTGTATAAATCAAACGCACGCCGTATCCACCAGCCAGATGTAGTATATGACCCAGCCAATGTTCCAAATCCCTGCTGTTCCTGAGAACATTCTATTATACATATAATATATAATAGGTATAGATGATATAAATATGAAATAAGTATTCTGAGGATATCTTATTATATACATATAAGATATATATATATGATATAAATGATATAGGTATAGATCTCTATGCTCTGAGGATAGTTTATATAGACATATAAGTTATATATAATATACAAATATAGATATATCTGCTCTATCTGAGGATCTTATTATAGCGCTTTCTTAAGTCCCAAGGGAAATAAGCCCTAGAAAGGAAATAGAGGATACAGACAATCGAGAGTTATACTATTGAAAAGGAGGATTAGGGGGCTGGAGTCTCAGCTTAGCAGTTAAGATGGTGTGCTGTTCTTGTAGACAACCAGAGTTCAGTTCCTAGCATCCGTGTCAGACAGCTTACCACCACCTGTAACTCCAGCGTTAGGAGATCCAACCCTTCTCCTGGCCTCCATGGGCACATATTCACACACACACATAAAAATTCTATAAAGTCCCCTGTGCTGTCAGAATGACATAAAGCAAAGAGTTCTGGCATCTTCTGTAAGGACCTGGAGCATCTGGGTGGCATTGCCTACTCTGCTCTGTGGCACTGACGCCACACATCAGACACCCTCTCATCCTGAAAACATGGAATCAAATTCTTCTCTTTGTCTTTGTTTTATGCTTCTTTTCTTAATAAATGTTGAGAGGAGTTTGCTGTACCACCTTTGTATAATAAAACTTTTATAAATGATTAAGAGGAACACAAAAATTTCCCTATCTATTGCAACCTAAATCAATTGTCACATAAATCACCATCCCCTAAAGAGACAGCCGTGAGGGGCTAGAGAAGTGTCTCGGTGGATAAGAACTCTTGGTATGCAAGCAAGAGGGCCTGAGTTCAAATCCCCAGCCTCATACAAAAGCCAGGCATGGTTAAGTGTGTTTGCAACCCCAGCAAACACTTAAAGGTGGAGATGGGGAGATTCCAAGGGCTCACTAGCCAGTCAGATTAGATAAAACAGGAAAGCTTCAGACTCAGTGAGAGACTCTGTCTCAAAAACTCAGGTGGATGGGGCTGGAACAATGGCTCAGTAGTTAAAAGCACTGGCTGTTCTTCCAGAGAGCCCAGGTCTACTTCCCAGCACACACATGGAGGCTCACAACCATTTGTACCTCCAGTCTGAGAAGATCCAACATCCTATTCTGGCCTCCTCAGGCATTAGGCATGTGCATCACGACCAAACATACATGCAAGCAACACACACTTAGAAAAAAAAATCTTAATCTAAAAAAGTAAGGTAAAGAGTATAAGAAGATGCACCCTCCTCTGCCCTCCACATTTGGGCATACGAGCACAGGCACATGTGTACATGTGTAGTGGATATAAGCATGTTTTAGTTTTGATCCCAAGTGTGGGATGGGGAACAGACTTATGATGTTTATCCACTTGGAGGTTCAACCACCTCATGTTGGGGCTTGGTTTTTGCCAGCTGAAAAACACATCCTAGTAGAGACTCTGAGAGGATATATACATACATACATACATACATACATACATACATACATACATACATACATACACACATACATACACATAAGTCCAAAACAGGAGGCAGGGGTTTGGGGGGTTGGTATTTTTTGGCTGTTCATCGAGGCTCCAGGCTCCAGCTACTGTTCCAGGTTCCAGCAGCAACTTTGGTGGACCTGCTGGTCTGCTGAAATCCTGCTGACTATGCCAGGGGAATCACTCCCAGGAACTGAATTCAACAAAGTCTACTCCTCCTGTTCCCATAAATCTCCTTTCTCTCCTATCTATGGTAGTGGATTGGAAGGGAGCTGTAAGCATTTAAAGAATCCCAAGAAGAGTGGCTATGAGGAGACTGGAGACGGGTGCATTAACTGTGTGTTTTGTTGATTCTGGATGGACTGCCTCTTTCGGGATTAACCAATTACATAGCTTCTGTTTTTCATCTCCAACCTCCTCCTCCTTCTTGTCCTTCTCTCTGGGCCTCCGGCCACTTTGCTAAGAAACAGGTACCAGACTGTGGGACCGTAAAGGCCCAGTTACAGAGGAAGCCTTGAGGAAGCTTCCAGCCCAGATACCTCAAACACGAAGATGGCAGGAGTTGGCTACCTCCCTGCTCCCAACCTGATGCCACGAAGCCTGCTCCCCCACCATCAACCTTGGTGAGACTGTATTACCCTGAACATTATCAGGTTTTACCTTTTGTTTGACCTTATGAGGTACCCGACACACACCCCTTCCACGACACATACACCCTACGGCCCCTGAGTATGCAGCCAAAGCGTCTTCCAACACATCTGCCCTGGCCAATGGTACAGGGCCACACACACCTTGCCCCCATAGACCCTGGCTACCTCCTGAGGGGGCATAAATACCTCCTCTTCCCCCTCAATAAAACCGAACCAGTCCTCCGAAGCTGTTCCCAGGCTTTGTTCATTCACCCATGCACTGATGGCAACCGAGACCCTGCACTCCACTGCCTGCACCTGGCTAAGCTTCCCCTCCCTGGCTATCTTGAGGAACTCCCCTGCTTCAGCATCTCACTCCACCTGACTAAAACCAGATACACTTTAAAACACAAGACCAGTGTGCTCGGCGGGGTCATTTCCAATGGTGTAAACACATGAGGGGTCAAAGGTAAAGAGAGCCCAAGAGCTGACAAGCGAGAAGTGAGAGGACCTGGAAAGCAAAGGTCTAGGATGGCTCCTGAGTCTACGCTGCTGCTTTTTCTAACCAGGTGATGGTGCCCTCGGCAAAGGCAGACAGAGGACCAAGCTTGAGAGAGCCGTGAGCCGTGCTCTCAAGACAACCAAACACAAGAGATGCCACAGACAGCTAGACTCAAGCTCGTGGGCAGACAGGGGACTTCACCACCTGTCCCCACTCAACTCAACACTTCAAGATGGGGATTCCAAGGCATGGTTATTTATAACCTGAGGAATCCTCCCCACCCTCCACCCCCCACCCCACCCCACCCCCCACCCTCCACCCCCCACCCCACCCCACCTGCCTCCCCGCCAGTATGTCACACTTCCATTTGATGTAAATGACACTTTCAAATGAGGAGCATTGCTATATTTATATCTCACTGGTCATAAAAAATTAACTTTCGTACGCTATAGATGCTATGCGATGCACATCTGTCTGCCTGCTGTGCGTGTCAAACTCATATCCATTCTGATAGTGAAACGTTCTCCAAACTTGAGCTAAATTGCCTTAAAATACCCTTCATTCTATAGACCCTGAGATAGTGCTTTCTTTAGCGTGACAATAAATCACGTTGCCAGGTTCTCCTAACTTGCCCCAGTAATTGCATCTGCTTGAGTCACGTTGAAATATGGGTCACCGCCAGACTGGCCTTTACACCTGTATGATGAAGGATGCAGTCATCACGGGGGAAGTCCCAATTTGTTGTTAGTCTTTTAATTAGTCGGGTTTTTTTTTTCCATCCCAAGATTAAAGTGGGAAGAACAAGAGGGTGATGTCAGTATCTCCCCTTGTCTTGGAAACAACAACATGGCTGAAATAATGACGACGAAGTTACTGTTGTTACCAAGCAGGGTCGGAAAGCTGTCTTGATCCTTTTCCTGCGTTTTGAAGCTTTAGGAAGAGTGACTTGTGAAGTCACTGTTGTCTACTTTCAGTCTGCAGATAGGGGCTGGGGAAGAGAAAGAGGATCCATGTGTCCTCAGAAAGGGTCAAGAGAATGATGGGGATTAGCCACGCCTAGCCTCAGGTTCTGGTCTTGGGCTGGCAAGGAGGCGTGGCCTCCTCCAACCCCGCGCCTGGGGCTTAGGAAAGGCAGGTGGTGCAGCTGCGGCCAGAGAAGTAGACAGGGAATTCAGCATTTGCACTCTAGCAGGACTCAAGCAAACAGACACATTGCAGCCTTATCGGGACACAGAGCGGATGCCAGGGAGATGTCACATTGAGAACCAGCCCTAGTCGGCACCGGGGGTGGGAGGGATGGGGAGTGTGTGTGTGTGGGGAGTGATGAGAAAATTCCAACCCTGTTTTCTCTCTCCCACTTGCATGGCAGTGGGAGGAAGCATCTATGATGTAAGCTCCACCTATGACGGTAATAACCGCTAACGACAATAACCTTTAGGGCCCTCCCAATGTATCAGACACCATCCCCTGGACCTTAGTTACATTAGCTCAGTTAATCTTCACTATAACCCAATAAGGTACTAGCTTACAACAGCCTCATTATTAAAAAAAAAAAAAACCTACAATACCATATATGCAAAAATATAAGGTGAAATGTGTTTTAACCTCAGAATTTATTAGGAAAATAATTGTTTTACGTTCAATACATAATAAAGTGCTGTAAGCGTTCAGGGCACTAAAATAAAATAGTGTGAAGGGAACATGTCTACATAAAGTGACCACAGCTAGTGCTGGGTTTGGGTGAAGATAACGGCTTTTTGTTTGTTTTGCTTCGTCTTATGGGGAATGAGATATGGTCTCTCTATAACCCAAACCATCCTGGAACTCACTAGCCCAGCCAGCCTCAAACTCAGAAACCAACGACGAGGCTTTCCAGGGTCTAGAATTAAAGATTTCGAAAACCTGGCTAAAACTGGGCATTTTAACAAGGCAAAGACATTGAATACAGATGTGTTAAACGTGGCAACAGAGTCTTTTAAAGTCGTTCTAAAAGGTCATCATGAACAACTGATTTCAAGGCCTCTAGGATTATGCATAGGTAGAATAAAGCTGCTAGTGACAACATCAAACTGAGTTGAAAGTTTTGAGTTTTTTTTGAAGACGCTCTGGCTGGGAAATCATAACATTGCAAGGGAAGCCTTTGATTAAAGTATTTCATGACTTGTCAGATGGGGGAGGGTGCAGGGGGAGGGACACTGGTACTTCTAAATTGATGCTACACTGCCTAAATCAAGTGCTAAGATGTACACATCATTAAATATGTAAATATTATTAGTACATTTTTGTAGTGTGGAGTCGGGTGTGGATCTAGCAGTGTATCCTAAAGCAGAGAGAGTTATCTGAGAGGTAGGCAAGCGGATGAGAGGGATGGGGATGAATTCCTAGGGGCTGCCAGCTGCTCACCAACCTCTGTGGCGCCCGTCAGGTACGCCAGCATGGGCTGCACCACGCAGGGGCCACAGAGGAACATTTAGGCATTGGTGTGCTCTGCACCTCATGGCTCAGAAACCTTGGAGAGTCCATAAGAATAAAAATGATAGCAATTATATTCTTAATGCCAGGCCCCAGTGTAGGTGGTTGTTTTTTAATTTTTAAATAAGCTCATTTTCAAAACAACCTTCTAGTACACAAATGAGCATTATTACTGTTTACGAGTGAAGAAATCGAGGACTAAAGACTTATTAAGGTGAAAATAATAACAGCCGAGTTAAGGTTCAAAGGCCACGGAATCTATGCCCTGACGTATGCACATCCTTTACCAGTGGGGGACACGCCGCTCCGTACAACTCTGCGCTGCTTGCCTCTCTGCGCCTCTGTGTTCACAGCTGCTGTGTGAGTTTTCTTCTGGAGAGAAGACCACGCCTCTTCAAGCTAGTATAGGGCACATATGACTGGAAAGAGCCGGAGTCTTAAGTTGTATCTCCTCAGAATTGCAAATACCTACAGAGCCTCTGAATAGACTCCAGTCAGTCATACACAGCTTTAGAAACTTATCACCTACCTAGATTCCAGGATGTAAGCCTTTGAACCCTTGACCGGGAGGGATGCAAATACAATTAGTGAATGATCTCAGCTAAAAAAACAGACTTTAAACCCAGTGTGGTAGCACATGCTCATAATATGGTCAGCACTTGGGAGGTAGAGGCAGGAGGATTGGCAGTTCAAGGCCAGCCTTAGCCGTGTATCGTATCATATCTGAGGTTTGTCTGAATTGCATGAGACTCACCTCAAAAAAAACAAAAAAAGAAAAAAGAAAAAAAAAAACCAACAACAACAAAAAACCAAATCAAATATCCAAGCCGGAGCCCCTATGACCACACGGACCAATAATTCTCGCTGAAGGAAAAGTGCCCAGCCTTGTGCAGACCAATGTGAAACAAACCCCTGAGTGAGGCAGAGCCTCGTAGCACAGGAGGAAGAGCATAAGGCAGAGCCAGTGCAGTGTGGTCTAGCCTGAGCAGCACCAGACCCACATGTCAGTAGTGTCTCTGGCACACGTGCAGATCACAGATTGGCTGCCAGGGAAGCAAGAGGTAAAAAAAGAAAGGAAGGAAAATAAAAGAAAAAGAACGCTGACCTCCTTCCCTGATCCCAACTCTGGATGTGCCTGGAAAGCAAGAGAGCAACCTGTAGAGGCCAGGACAGCAAGAAAGATTTGGAAGGAGACATGGTAAGTCCCAGTTTAGAGAGGAAATGACAGGTCAGCACAAAAGGAGAGACAGAGACAGATATTCTGCAAGAGACATTCTCTATTTGTGGTGGGGGTTTTTCTTGTTGTTGTTGTTGGTTGTGGTGGTGGTGATGGTGGTGATGGGTGGTTGGTGGTGGTGGTGGATGGTGGTGGATGGTGGATGGTGGTGGATGGTGATGGATGGTGGTGGATGGTGATGGATGGTGGTGAATGGTGGTGGATGGTGGTGGATGGTGATGGATGGTGGTGAATGGTGGTGGATGGTGATGGATGGTGGTGGATAGTGATGGATGGTGGTGGATGGTGGTGGATGGTGATGGATGGTGGTGGATGGTGGTGGATGGTGATGGATGGTGATGGATGGTAGTGGATGGTGGTGGGTGGTGATGGATGGTGGTGGATGGTGGTGGATGGTGGTGGATGGTGGTGGATAGTGATGGATGGTGGTGGATGGTGGTGGATGGTGATGGATGGTGGTGAATGGTGGTGGATGGTGGTGGATGGTGGTGGATGGTGATGGATGGTGGTGAATGGTGGTGGATGGTGATGGATGGTGGTGGATAGTGATGGATGGTGGTGGATGGTGGTGGATGGTGATGGATGGTGGTGGATGGTGGTGGATGGTGGTGGATGGTGATGGATGGTGGTGAATGGTGGTGGATGGTGATGGATGGTGGTGGATAGTGATGGATGGTGGTGGATGGTGGTGGATGGTGATGGATGGTGGTGGATGGTGGTGGATGGTGATGGATGGTGAGTAGTGGTGGTGGATGGTGGATGGTGGTGGTAGTGGTGGAGGATGGTAGTGGTGGTAGATGGTGGATGGTAGTGGTGGTGGATGGTGGTGGTGGAGGTGGTGGTGGATGGTACATGGTGGATGCTGGTGGATCATGGTGGATCATAGTGGTGGTGGATGGTGGTGGTAGAGGATGGTAGTGGTGGTAGATGGTGGATGGTGGTGGTGGTGGTGGTAGATGGTACATGGTGGATGGTAGTGGTGGGTGGCGGATGGGTGGTGGTGGTTTCCTCTGGCTCAGTTTTAGTTGTTTTTTTTTTTGCTTTTGGTTTTTAGGTTTTTTTATGGTCAGTTGGCTTGTGTGTGTGTGTGTGTGTGTGAGAGAGAGAGAGAGAGAGAGAGAGAGAGAGAGAGAGAGAGAGAGAGAGAGAGACGGGGGGGGGGGGGGGAGAGTGTTCTGGTATTTGTTTTTTTCTGTATTTCACATTTAGTTAGGCATGTCTTAGGACCTTGGTGGAAGAGGCGAACAACAGGACCTGTCCCTCTCTAGCCAGAGGATGTAGCAAGTCAGGGCAATGTTAGGTCCTGGTTGGGTGATGAATGGTAAGGAATGATACAGGTGGGCCAGGTGACCCTGCGCAACTTCCTCTTCCCCAGTCTGTGGCAGGTGACATAATCACAATGTGTCAGACGCTTGGGAGATGAGCAGGCTCCCTGAGCATGTGAGAAGCCCTGTGTGTGTGTACATCATGTGCACGTGGATATGCAGCCAAAGATAAATGGGAGCCAATACAGTGCCAGAAGGCTCTAGACTCAAGCTCAGGTCCTCCTGATGGGACCCAGCAGATGCCTAAGCTTTGTGCCTGTCCCTCCAGGGACACGTCACTGTGGAAGACACTTGCTACCATAGATGAGAATTCCTAGAAGGAATAGAATATATCTGTGAATCATACACACTGGGGGGAAAAGCCATCTCACTCACAGCAAAGAAAGCAGAATCTGCACAGAGGAAAGAGAAAACGAAGTTACACACAAAGAAAACTTCTCAGAGAAAGAAAAGAAAGCAAGTTGAAGGCACTAGATATACAAACTACCATTCATAAAATCAGGATCTCAGTTAATAAATAGAAGAGATAGACTTCAAAGGCAGAGTGGAAGCCAGATATATGGTTAAATATCCTATGGGAAAATATCTTAAAGAAGAAGGAAAGAAATCTTTTAAAATAGAAAAAAGAATTGGAGAGTGGGGACTGACTTTCACACGAACTCTGGTGCCCCATATTTGACCACGTCCCCTTGATGGGGAGGCCTGGTGGCACTCAGAGGAAGGATAGCAGGCTACCAAGAAGAGACTTGATACCCTATGAGCATATACATGGGGAGGAGGTCCCCCTCAGTCACAGTCATAGGGGAGGGGAGTAGGGGGAAAGTGTGAGGAAGGAAGGAATGGGAGGATACAAGGGATGGGACAACAATTGAGATGTAATATAAATAAATTAATAAATATTTTTAATTAGAAAAAAGAAAAAAGAACATTAAAAATGTTAAGATCTATGTGATAGAAGCTTCAGGAGGAAGCAAGAGTAGACTGAGGAAGACAACAGAGCAGGAAACTTTGGGGGAGCGGGGCGATGTGCTATTGCTTCAATTTTAAAGGGTTCAGACACCAGAACTCATATAAATTACGGGAAATCATAACTAAGTTCTTTAAAATTATGTATTTTGCGTGTAGGGCAGGATGGGGGACACTATGTGTGTGGAGGTCAGAAGACAGTGTGCCGGAGTTGGTTAGCTTTCCCCAGCATGTCAGACCCAGGGATCGAACTCAGGACTTCACACTTTCACACTAGCCATTTCGCTGGCCCCGTAACTAAATTCACTATGGGCAAATCTGAGAACACGAAAGACAAAACGAAAAGCCCAGTAAGGAAGGCAGGTCAGCTTCCGATGAGCAAGGGCTCGATCAATGTGAGACCTTGTTCCTACAGCAGCACCTCGTGTGAGAGCTTAACAAAGGGAGGCTGCCAGAGTAAATGACCAACAGCAGCTGAAGTGTTGCACGTGCATGCGGTTAAAATAAGGGTGTTCTCGAGCATAATCAAGCTTGCATAAGCATAGAAAGGCGAGCACGTGAAACCACCCACAGTGGACTAGTGAAACGGCAAGAGGAGCTCATGAGAAAGCATGGGCAAGTGGGAAGAATTCTTACTGATAACTTAGTAAAACTGATTATTTCTCAGATCTCTGGGTGCCAGGTTGTGACAAAGGAAAATCATGACAATCTAAGAGAATACAGTAGCTCCTGGTTACTTTTTTAGGTCAACATGCCTGAGCCACAGGAGCCAGATGTTTGGCTAAGGCAGCTGGATGGTATTGTGGAAGTTAAGTTCTAAATGATAGTAAAGTCAGTAGGCTTGAAATAAAGCAGATGCCTTCCAAAGTGCTGTAGGCCTTGTCTACTTAGTGGACGGACTAAGAAAAAGACTAGGAAATCCTTCCAGAAAACTGCCCTTGAGGATTTCTTGGGTCTCCAGCCCGCCAGCTGATCTGTAGATTTGCAGACTCAGAGGCCCACAACCACACTCCTTAAATATCTTTCTTCTCTGTTTCTTTCTGCTATATAAATATTTTTATATTATACTATATTATATATTGTGTAAGATATGCTATCAATCACAAGCGTAGACATATCCCATCTGTTCTTACCCTTGGAGAATCCTATTAAAAGGCTTGGGCTTCATGAAGCTATTAGCGTATCTCCTTATCTTTCAGTTCCCTTCTTAAAAATGTTAGTGAAACATTTATGACATGGAATCCATTAATGGAGCATATGCTGTGTTACCTCAGATTAAATGTATATTATTTACACGTTCCGGTTTTAGGAAACAGAGGTATCTAATGAAAAGGCTTGTAGAAGGAAAATGTGCCTAAAGAACGGCATTGCAAACGATTGCTATAAAATTCATGGCAGAGCAGAGGGTGGCAGCCAGTGCCAAGGAAGGCAAGCTCAAGTGTCCACTAATTTCAAGGAAATACACATGTACTGGCGAGTCTAATCCATCAATGGGGAAAATAAGAAACTATGCACAATTCATTCCGAAGTAAGGAATCATAAAGATTTTAATTACTTTTTTCATTTTGCCTGATGAAACCAAATTAAAGGCCCCTGTAGGTGTTGATGAATATGTAGATGACCACAAACGAGTCCCAGACACAAACAGAAAGTGCTGACGTGTTGTGAAACAGAGCTTGTATAAAACACTGGTGTGAGGGAAGTGAGTCCATCAACTCTGACTTAGTTTCATTTCACACATATTAAGTTGTACCAGTGTGTGTATTTTATAATACAGAATAGTAAGCAGATGTAGACATGTGTCTGGATGTGGGTGTTGCATATTTTGTGGGGAGCTCCTCTTTGATGAACAAAGCCTACGCGCCGTCTTTCCTGAGCTGAGTGGCAGCACCACACATGCTTTTCGTAGCTAACGGCTGCTCACTCTTCATGGCACTGAAGCTCAGAAGCCACCCTCTCTCTCTGTAATAAGCCCATTGAAGGGACCTGGCCTGCTGCGGTTCAGTCTCTTGCCACTGCAGAAATTGGCCCCCTGGTGTATCTGTGCCCCTTGGTGACTGGTGACTAGCCCGGAGCCAGCGTAGGACTAGAGCTGGATTAACTAGATCTACCTTCTTGGAAGTTGGAATTCAGAGATATTAGCTAGACTCACTTGTCAGTGACTCAACAGACCTGCGATTGTGGAAGCTATGCACTAAAGGCAAGGGAGAACTCCCACCTTGCTCAGCGTTGCTTGTGGGCCCAGCCACCTGTCAAACTGTAGTTAATCTGTAAAGAACTGTAGCGTTGGGCTTTTTGCCCTCCTCAAATTCTGAAAAATGTGCCAAGGTGAAAAAAATAATACAACAGCATCTATACACCTTCCCCAGATTATTAATCCTTTGCTCGCTTAACATCAATCTGTCTTTTTCTCGTCCCCTTTCTATCTTGCTCCATGCCCACGACAGTGCACATCGAACTGCATGGTATTTGCAGTTAAGTTACAGACATCATGACACAGTGACACACCACCCCTAAACATTCGCCACGTGCATCTGAAGAATTAGGTTAAATCTCCTTTGCAACTCCATAATGAAATCATTGCAGCCAACTAATCCACGTTACTGTTATGATCGAATATAGAGTCCATGTTCAAAGTTTCCTACTTAACAACAAGATGTCTTTTATAAACTTTGATTTTATTCCTGACCCAGAACCCAATCCAAGCAAGACTGTAGTCTCCTGGACTTTTTGTTTTTCCTGGCATTGCCCGCTTTGAGGAGCCCAGGCCAACAATCACGTAGACTATTATTTCTACATTTCAAATTTGTCTGACTGTTTTCTCATGGTACAATGCAAAGCACTTAAAAGTATATATATATATATAGACAATGCTGTGTGGCCCTCAAAACCTCACACGAGGTTGGCTGCTATTATTATTAGGCTCACTAAACTTGACCCATGAGGGAAGTGGGGGAAATAGCTTGGAAAACACCATCCATGGGTTACTTAGAGACTATGTGAACACCCAGATCTCTAATGTTATCCAATAACTAGAACTAATTATTGATACTTGGTTTAATCAGTTATTAAACTGTGGTTTGTAAATCAGTAATAGAATTTTTAATGTCATCATTATTTCTTTTTCTTTTTTTTTTTTTAAATTAGATTGATTCACTTTATGTGTATGGGTGGTTAGCATGCATTTAGTGTACCATGTACGTAACTGGTGCAGAGTTGGGGGTCAGAAAAGGGGTTTCGCTTACCTGGAATTTGAGTTAGTGAATGGTTGTGAGCCACCATGTGGGCTCTAGGAACTGAACACAGGTCCTCTGCAATAGCAGCCAATGCTCACAACCATGGCACCATCTCTCCACCCCTCATCATTTCCTCACATAAGTTTCTGACTTGGCAGAAGGGCCTTCTCTTCCTTCTGCCATGTCCCCTTTATGACTCAGGATTTAGGCTCTTCTGTTGTTATGTTGAGATAACGCACTACAACCCATTAACGTAATTCTGTAAGATAGTCAACACATCCCAGCTGCAGCTGTACTGTTGGGTCTCCAAGACTTTTTATCATGCTGCCAAGAGAAAAGCAAAACGGAGCAGAGAAAATGTGGACTTTGGGTCAAACCACTCTTCAGAAGCTTCCCATAGGAACCAGATAAAAAGTAAGCTGTTTGGCTGGGCGTGGTGGTGCACGCCTTTAATCCCAGCACTCGGGAAGCAGAGGCAGGCGGATTGCTGTGAGTTCAAGGCCAGCCTGGTCTACAAAGGGAGTCCAGGACAGCTAAGCTACACAGAGAAACTCTGTCACGAAAAAACAAAAACAAATAAAACAAACAAACAAACAAACAAAAAACACAAAAGTAAACCGTTTACATTTATAAGAACTCAGTTCCTATAGAATGCTAATAACACCTCCATTGTCCATTGCAGGCAGGAAGCAGCCCTTGGGCTCACTGTTAGATCCTTCCTACCTCATTCATGTGGAAGGCACACACACCAATCGCCCGCTGACTGGAAAACACTGCACTTAACACACAATCTAGCCATAGTGCAGTGAGGGAGCCTTACTACTGTTGCTGGAGTAATGTTGATGAATCTTCTATATTCGTAGTGTAAAGCATGGCCTCACTGGTGAGCTTATGTGTGAACCTTTGTTCTATCTGCCTGAAAAAACCTGGAGAGTGACATTACACCCAACCCCACTTATTAACAGAAACTACTATTACTGTTGATGATGGTGATAATGATGACTACGAAGCCAACAACCAAAGCAGCCATACAGTATTTACTATGTCACACACACTGGCCTAAGCTCCAAATTAACTCACCTGCTTCTTTCAAGGAGTCTATGAGGTACATACTATCGAAGGATTCTCTTGATTAAGTTTTTCATATTGTTTGGGGATTTCATACATGCACATAATATGTTTTTAGCAAGTCTAGCCCAATTCCTTCCCTTCCAGTCCCTCTGTACCCCACAACCACTTCCGCTCCCAGCTTCATGTGCTTCGGTGTCAAGCCTACTAAGTGCACTTAGAAGGATCTTCATTCTGAAATGAAGAAACTGAGGCCTCAAGAGAGCAAGCTGCTTCCAGCAGTGGTCTTAAGCTGGATATACTCAGAGACAGAGGCAGGAGGATCACAAACAATACAAACAAAACAGGACCCATCACATCACTCTAAGGAAGGGGACGCCTCTAACTCAAAGTCAGATGAAGTGGAAGGCATTCTCCACACAGAGGCGCGCCAAGGTGCGTGTGTGGGAGGAGGACACACATGGGACTGACAGCGAAGATGTGACGTCCTGGTCCTAGGGGTCTCTAGCCTCAAAATGTGCTTCCAAGGATCACAGTTTACAGAATGCTGAGGCCATCGCAAATGAAGTCCTCATTTCCAGAACGTAAGGAAGGGAAGTAATTAAGCCTCAGAAAATGAGAGGGAGATGTCAGCTCTTATCTTCCGCTGGTGCTTTATGGCCGCCTTCGGTGACAAATTCTGCTACATCCGAATAACTCACCAGATGGTCCAGCTGTGCAAATGTTATTGTTTTCCACCAATTCATAGCATTCCCACGGCTTCTCAAGGTCTCGTTCTTGAACTCCCAAAAGAAATCACAGCATCTCCCCTAAGCTATGAGAAAGTAAGAGGCTCCCCAGTTCTGTCACAAAAGATTAATCAGATCTGTAGGTGAATTCCCAGGCAAACACCAACACTTTTCACGATCTCCTTCAAACGGTTTGGTTTGGGGGACCTGACAGGGAGGAAACAAAGGTCTGTGGAAAGTCTTTATATGAGCAGGCTGAGAGGCGCTGCTACAACTGACAATCAATTGATGATGGCCACTTTATGAAAAGTGGCCCTTGCCCCTTAAGGACCATGTTGTCATTTCTCTTTGCACTGCTACCCTCACTTGCCTGTTGCCGAGTAAGCACACTGGTCACTCACAAACACTATATATTTCCCAGCCATCTGTACTCTGAGAGATACGTAGTAAGAACTCACACAGTGTCACTTACAGCCGAATAATTAGCAACCTGCGCATTAAGAGATGCAAAGCTGAGGGCTATATAGCCATTCAAACAGTTAAGCATGAATTAACGCACCATAACTCAGGGCCCAAGCCTCATCTATGCAGAAAGGCAGATGTCCTTTCACCAGGAGGAGGAAGCCATTACAGATCTTAAATAGGAGCATGATGAGAAGGGGCGGGGCCAGGGCGGGGCCGGGGGCAGGGCGGGGCCAGGGCCAGGGGCAGGGCGGGGCCGGGGGCAGGAAGGAAGTGTCTAAGGAAAGCAAGCCTTCTGCAGCATCCTAAAACCTTCTTACCATGACATGGCCTGCTAGGATGTTGCTTTCCAAGCCCTCCTGCATTTCAGACTTAACCACTCTACACCTACTTCCTGTCTGATACACTCCAGCCACACTTGCTCGGCTGCTGTTCCTCACGCAAGCTTCTCACACACAAATCAGACATCGTCTCTTTTGCCTTGAAGACTCTTCATTCAGATGCCTGTGTGGATGCTTCACGCTGACCGCTTCACCTCATTGAGTGACCGTGGGTTCTAAACAGATGTCTATTCTTCACAAGAGACCGAGAAGGGTGAGCAGGGACTAGGGAGATGGCTGAGCCAGTAACGCGCTTACCATGCAAGTGTGAAGACCTCAGTGCCAACCCCAGCGCCCATATTTAAAAGTAGGCTTGAAGGCATGTGCTTGTAATTCCAATGCTAGAGAGGTGGAGACAGGCAGATCCCTGGGGCTCAGTGGCCAGCCAGCCCAGCCTACTTGGCAAGCTCCAGGCCCTAGTGAGAGACCCTGCCTCAAAGAACAAAGTAAATGGCTCCTAAGAAACAGCACTTGAAGTTGACTTCTGGCTTCCATATATATGCACACATGCATGTGCAAATGTTCCTGCACATACCTGTGTACCAACATATACATGCGCGTGCATACGCACGCGTACATGCACACACACACACAGAATAATGAAGACAGAAAAACACTATGGAGACACGCGCATGTACCTGAAGAAGCCAGAAGAGAGCATAAAACCTTTCTAGAGCCAGAGCTGCAGGTGGTTGTGAGGCACCTGACAGCGCTACTGGGACCTGAACTCACCTCCTCTAGAAAAGCAGTACATGCTCTTAGCTGCTGAACCATGTTTCCAGCCCTCATGCAGGTCAAACTTTCTATCACTTACTTTCAATCTGAAGGCATTCCTTTAACATGTCTATGTGAGGGATTAATTTTCTTGGTGTTTTTTTTTTTAAAGGAAGTCTTCATTTTTTTTCTTCAATTTTGCTAACTCCTTCCTTTAAATGTGAATTGACTTCAGTTGCCTTTTAGCTGGTTAAGGCCCGCTGTCTCCAAATTTGCAAAGCCCGGACAAGCAGAGTACTCAAGTCTTCGTTTACTATTTTGAAAAAGTTTCAGGCACTATTCCTCCTAATATTTATCTGCTCCATTTTCATTCCTTTCTCCTTCTGAAATTCAGAGCTCATGTGTGTCAGGGCAGCTGCTGTGGTCTCCTGCACTGCTCATAGCTGGCGGTTTTCCTTCCCTGCCTACTCTATCATCCTGTTTCAGTCTAGATAGCACCCATTGGTCTGTCTTGAAGCTTCAAGTTCACCAACTCTTTCTTGAAATGTGTCAAATCCATCAGGAATGCTGTCAAAGGCATTTGTTGTCTGCACCGTGTTTTCTGCCCTCACACTTTTGTTTGACCTTTTCTTTGGGGCTCTGTGTCTTCATTCAGACTCCCTACCTTATACACATTTGTACATTTTTCTTTCCAAAATGCTTTTAAACATAATAATCAGTTCTTTTAGAGCCCACTCCCATTTCTTAGATGACTGTTGTAGTCTGTTCTCAATACTGACTACTGTGGTAGGAGGGGACTGGGAGAGGGAGGGTCTTGTCTCTTGACTTCATTTGTTTGGCCAAGACCTGGGCTGAAGCTGTCTTATGAGTCCACCTCTCTCCCATTTGTGAAAAGTAAAAGAGGATCTCTAACTGTGAGGGCATTTAATGATATCTTGTAGTTTTTCTTTGACTCATCCCCCAGCAAGTGACTTGGGATTTCCAAGGTTTGTTGCTGTCTCTGCCTTAAGGCCTCCATCCCTCAACAGGAAAAGGACACGGCCAGAAGATCTGGCTTTTTTTTTTTTTTATAGCACTAGTCCCTCCTGTTGGCCTGATTACAAACTTAGGTGTTCTTTAGGCTCCCACACTACTCTTAATGATCCTTGTGACTATGGCAAAAAGCAAAAAGTCCACACATAGCTATGCCTCAAGCTTGTATGAGTAGCTACAAACTCAAACTTCAGCAATTCATCCAGGCACTTATTTAATACAAATCTCCTTGTTGAGTGCAGGGCAAAGTGGCCCAGACTTTTCCCAAGCCCTGACAGGATAATGTCTCACCTTGTCTTTCTTCAATGACACCTGCCTTTCCTTAGACTTCAGGCTAGCTGATTTTCTTCATGAATTCAACTTCCTGCTAGATCCAAGTAAATGCGTGACTTTTGTCAGTGATCTAACCTCTTCTTACTAGAACCCTGAAATCCTAGCATTCAGGTTTAGATTGCTTTGAGCGTTGTCCTATCATTTCCCTCAGGATCCCTAACTTTCAAAGTCCGTACATCCTACAGTTTTGCTAGCAGAGACTCTGCCAAAGAATGAGCAACATGCTCTGGATTCGTCTGCAAGAAGAGGCCAGTGTCAGGCAGATGACCAAGAAATGATAAGTAGGTATTTGCAATCAAGGGTGAGATAGGCAAGCACATCTTCCTGAACTGGGGAGAATTGGAGTAGCAGGGATCATTAACTCCCCAGAGTCCATTGTTTTAGCAGGGTAACTAGTTTTCTCTGGCTACCAAGAGCAGGAGAATCAGCGATGGCTACAAAGACTTTGGCCAAACTATAGAGCTACAGTTACTGTTACAGCTGCTTGTCTTCCTGCCCAACAGAGTAGCAACGAGCTAAAAATAGGAGACTAAGATAGTTGCATAGATGTCATGAGCTTATTTAGAACCCCAGTTTCTACCTACCACAGGTCTCCACAGAGATATCTAAATTTCATCATAATAGATGTTTTTAAAAATCTCAGGATATTTTGGGGCCTACAATCTTTAAAAATTAATTTTCAAATTGGTTTTATGCATTATCTTATTAAGTATTCTAATGAAAAAAAAACCCAAGGTTTAATTTTTATAATGTCAGGAAGAAAGGGGATCAAATTGTGGAGGCATCTCAACGCCTGAGTAATGTTTCCAATCCAGCAAAATCAGATGGCCTGATTCCCTTGCTCAGTGTTTTTGGTAGAAAAGGCAATTTTCAGGACTGAAATAGCAGCTCCTGAGCCATCACAGAGGCTCTTAAAATCCATTTTTTAAACCCCTATACACTTCCATGTGTAAATGAAAAAAGACTCCTGGAAATACACATTTTTCTATCTTGAAAGATAACTTACTCAAGCATAAAGTTAATACAATTTATTACACCAAAAGTAAAGTCGCTTTACAGCAAGCTCACCGCAGAGGGGTAAACACACTTCACAGAGCCGGATGGGACCACTGTCCTCAGCCCACCTCCTTCGGTCTCAGCGCCTCCATAAATATCATCTCCCTCGCTCCTGCTGACAGAGGAGAAGGGTGGCCCTCTGGAGTCTTGAATTACCTTAGAGCAGTGGTTCTCAACCTTCCTAATACTGTGGACTCTTTAATATATTTCCTCATGTTGTGATGACTCTCTCAACCATAAAACTACTTTCATTGGTACTTCATAACTGTAACTTTGCTACTGTGAACGAATCGTAACGTAAATACTTGTTTTGGAGATAAAGGTTGCCAAAGGGGTCGCGACCCACAGGTTGAGGACCGATGCCTTAGACCCCCTGCCACCTCAGTGTTAATCCTAGGTTCAATTATGAGCTTTGGTGAGTATGAAGGAGCTAAAACAGTCCGTCAGTACTTTAAATAAAAAGTGATGAAGCCAAGAGGGAGGGCTGCTGAGCCAGCACGCTCATGTTCTCCTATTTGAGAAACTTACAAACTGCGAGGCCTCACTCAGGAAAGAAACTAAAGTTCCTCAGAGCCTCAGTGTCTTTATGTCAGAGTTAAAAACTGTACTAGTACTGCCAAACTCAAGCTGAGAGACTTGTACGCAAACAGTTTCGCTAGTACTTAGCACATGGTATACACAGGTTAGATTTTTTTTTTACCATCACCACCATCACTACATCAAATGTCTGGCCACTTTGCTACTCAAGCTATCACCTTAGTCGGTCTACTTATCTGACACACACATAGCCATGTGTCGGGCTCTCCTCTAGGAGTTTGCGCATAATAAGGGCAGACCACAAAACCTGTCCCTTCCGCCCCCTAGCAGCAGGACACGGCGTTTGCTTCAACTTGGGCTTCCTTTCGAACATAACTAAACTGGACCAAGGCTAAGGTGAAGTGGCTGGAACACTTGTACATGCAGAGGATGCCTTGTCACACTTTGCATCAGGTACCTTGCTAGCTATTTTACTCAATCGTGGAGTTGAAGAGGCAGAGGGATAGCAGACTGTATTCGCCTGGTTTGGGCACAGGATATAAAAACACTTGTTTGATGATGAGATATCATCAGGCCTTCCCAGAATTCGAAGAGTGAGAAGACGTCTTCCAGCCAAGTGTTGAGGTGTTCCATACAGGCGACTCAAGGGCAAGTGATGGCTTATGTTGGGAGAGTCTTTGGGAGACAACAACGAAGAGCACTGTTTATTAAGCTGTTAAGTACTCATCACATGTGGCACATGCTTGGTGATTTGCAAATTCTTTCATCTTTGTAATAGCATAAAGGGTTGGTATTACTAATCCCTGTTTCACAGCAAAGCCACAAAGAGCTAAGCCCAAGAAGGAGAAAACAACATCACCACATTTGCACGGTGTATAATTGATTGTATTGGGGTTCTAGACTTCTAGTCTGGCATGGATCTTATTCAAACTACATCAAGGCAGCTGAAGGATCTGGTTCCTCACCTTTCCTAACTCTTAGAAGCTGCTACTTCCTTGGTGCATGTGTGGTCCTCTTCATCCATCCCAGACTCCGCAGGCTGCCCTCTCCCACCATTCACTAGTCTTGTGATGCTTACCGCTGTGCTTACACAGGGCCTGACTGGGAAATCTTGTTTTCACATAAGATGATTATCAGCTCTGATTTCCCCTTTCCCATGTGACCTGACATGTTGACAAGGTCTGGAGGTTAAGACACGGATGCCTCAGAGAGGAAAGAGCATCATTCTGCCTACTTCACATGGCTTGTTAGGGACAGAGCTATCAGGATAGAGAATGTTGGGGTTCCATCCAAGCTGATAGGGAATCACTGGCAGTTCTTAATTAAGTATTAGAGAAATACAAATAATTCTGCATTGCACATAAACAGCCCTTGGGTGAGAATAAAACAAGGAATCAAAGGAGAAAAATGCAGGCCACCACTCAGTGGGAATTAGTGATGCATTCAGTGAAGAAATGGAGAAAAGAAAGTGGGTTGAAGAATGTCTCAGAGGCAGAACGAGCATCTACATTGGGATATGGAGACGGATGGAGGGGACCAGTTGCAAGATGAATCTCGATGCTCTAGCTCAGGTGGTTGGGAGCTCGACACGTTTCTTGCATCTCTATGTGCTTTGATCTTTGAAATTCATTTATCTGTATCAATCATTATCCACCAAATACTTATCTATATGTCAGACTATTAAGATAGCTGGAGGTTTGGGGAAATTGATGAAATGGAAACAAAATTCCCCGTTAAGGTTCTCGCCTACCGATTGACAGAGAAATGCAGAATACACCTAATAACAAGTAAAGGTTATATCAGAATGTGGTTCAAGACACCAAGAAGAAGGAAATAATATGGTGAGTGGCTTCAGGAATATGGAGGTCAGCTGGTAGGACACCAGTGTTCCAGATGATCCAAGCCAGCCTCAATCAGAAAGTGACAGTTGACCATAAACTTGAGAGAGATGAAGAAAATCAACCTGTGGGCATCTTGGGAAGTTCATCCCTGCCAGGTGAGCAGTTAGTGTAGAGCCCCTGCAGCAGAACAAATCTGTGGTTGAAGACAAATGAGAGGACCTGGGCGTCCATGGCAGAGTGAGGAAGGATCTGAAGGTGATCGTTCTGCTCAAGAGGGAGAAACTGGCTTGATTGGCGATTGGACTCTTTCAAGAAAAGAAGAGCTAGAAGGAAAGAGCAGTGGTACCCCAGTGTCTGGGCAGAGACAAGACATGCTCCATCCACATCTGACTCCTCACCTCTTCTTTTTGCCTTAGCTACCACGGCTTCTCTTGATACAGGATGCAGTCAAGGATGGCTCATGTTTGCTGAGCCATATTGGGGGGGGGCGGGTTGTACATGTGTTGCCCTTTGATCTTCAATGTAATAATCCTGGAAGGTGGATAGGCTGGTTATCCCTGTCATCGTGGCAAGGAAATGATCCAAGATAACATGGCTAGAAAGTTAATATGGGGTTGGAGGGGCAGGGGATTAGGGGGTAGGGAGCACGGGAGTGGGGGGGAGGTTCCGTACTGGAGATTTCATCCCTAAGATCCCTCTCAATGCCCTGTACTACGCAAAGAGCCAAACAGGGGGAAAAAAGGTTTTCCTAAGCCAGCAAGATGGTTCAGGGGTTAAAAGCACTTCCTACATCACTCTGAAGATTTGAGTTCTAACCTACAGTGGAGAGAGAACCCAAAAGTTTCCCCCGGCCAGCATACATGTTCTACACATGCACATACATGCAATAATAAAATAAATTATAAACCAGAACACTCTTCTCATTCCTTCTTCAAATCTTATCATTAATAGTTCACCTCTGAAATTAGAAAAAAAAAGGGGGTGGCATAATAAGCGCCTTATGTCTTACAGAGAATGAATAAGCTATCCACCTAGCCTCCCATCCGTTCATCCCCCCACCCACCAACCCATCCACTCACCCACCCACCCACACATAAAACCAACCACCTATCCACCCATCCATCCACCCACCCAACCACCAGCCCATCCACTCACCCATCTACCCACACATAAACCAACCACCTATCCACCCATCCATCCACCCACCCACCCACCAATCCATCCACCCACCCATCCACCCACACATAAACCATCCACCCATCTACCACCCCCTCACCCATCTACCCATCCCACCCGTGTACACATCCCCTAACCCCCTAACTTGCTCACTCACTCACTCACCCACCCTCCCATCCGTCTGTCCATTTTTGCACTCATATCTAAATAACAGCTATTAATCAGTTATTAAATGCTGGGCTCTGGGGTGTGACTTTTCTTCAGGTTGAAAAAGACTTGGCAGCTAGAAAGCGTGTGCCGAAAAGGAAACACGGGGCCATAAGGACAAATGGCACTATCTGAAGTTTTGCCTCTGGAGATGATCACATTTATCACTTGGTAACCATTAAGTCACCACACAGTGGCTGACGTTCGTCTTTCTGCTGGGTAGTGCTCCCTCCATAGCTAATTGCCTTCCATCTCTGGCCTAGCTCTCGTCAGTCTGGCACACTGTTATTACATACAGTAACAGTGTGTAAGATATTAGCTTGTCATTATATATAAATGTGTCTAAGGAAAACTCATTTCCAAGAATCATTTTTGAAAATGAATCCAGGAGAGAGGTAAAAGCTTATTTTCTGTCTCCAAGGACAACATAAAATAACTCTGGGGCTTGTAATGAGACCCATTTAAGGTGGGCTTTATGCCCTGTGGGAATACCAAACGCTCTGGGATATTATATGAAGCCCAGGAAACAGTCAAGCCGAATGCAGGCAGCTTTCCTCTGTTCCTCCAGTGCCATTTGCTCCTTAACGATGTGAACAGCCCACTTCCCATGATTCTATTTATTGTATTATGGTTAATAACACGTGACCAGAAGATAATTTTTAATATTTTCCCTTTGGTGCCATTAAGTTTAATTTCCTTGTTTCAATAACATAGCATCAGTGCCTTGTCTGGCACTAGAACTTTTTTCTTTTATTATCTATTAAAATAATACTCTGAATTGCTATAAAGTCTATATTTCACGCAACTCTTTCTTCATAGGGTTTGTGATGCTCACAAGAGCCAAAGCTCACTCTATATGTGAGGATTAGCACGGATTGTTCGGGACGGCTTTTACCACTCAGCAATAACTATGTGAAACAGAGACACCACACGTCGTGTCCCCAGGACAACAGTGCCTACATGTGGGAGGTGGTCAAAGGCCCGTGACAGATGAACAACAAAACGACCACCTTCACCTGGGATCGCACACAGAAGAGCCAAGACAGTTTTCTGAGTCGAAAGTTTCTTTATGAAGAGTGAAGAAAAAGCATTTAGATGCCTACTCACCTGGAAAAGAGATTGTCTAGGGGAGTGTTTAAACCTTAAGTGCCGTAAGCAGTTGCTAAGGACGTGTCATTGATAAGACGTCTATTCTGGGTGCCGATGACAAACAAAGGCGACACAGACACTGTCCCTCCACTACAGAGCCTTCCTCCTGGCATAGGAAACGTTGGTGATCTCAAGTCCCCAGGATGCCTCCCCTGCACGGCCCTCCAGTGCTCAATGGTCCCACTCCTCTGACACCAGAAAATGTAGCCACCTATGGGCTCTGCAGCTCGACAGCCCGAGTTCAAGTCCTCGGTCAGTCCAATGCTACCTCTGTGGCTTTGGGTAACTCTCCTATTTTCAGTGCGCCTCATTTGCAAAGTAGGAATTAAAATCTCTCACAGACATGTCGTGTGACAATAAATGAGCTTGTATTTGTAAAATGTTTAAAACTTACACACTATATATATATATATATGTATATATATATATATATATATATATATATATATATATTCTGTTAGCATGAGCTGTTTGGTTTATTATTGCTACTTTGTGATGACGGATATTTTGCATGAGTGCTTGTGATTATTAATCTTTAACTAATGTACACATTCTAAGCAGAAATGTTCCTGTTGTTCTTTAGAATTACAAATGATCATTATAAAATATTTAAATTATATCGAGAAAGACAATGTGTCTCTGAAATTCTACTCCAAAGATAACCACAAAAGCATATATCTATTTTCAGCAAAACTTTATACTGTGCAAACAGTTCTACAGGTAAGCTTGTTTGTTGAAATATTTGCATAACCTCTTCAAGTGATCTACGCATAAAGATCTATAGTTGATTCAAGTGTTATGTCATTCATGGGTATGTAGACTATCTACTCTTTATATAGCTGGGCTACAGAGACCAAGCTGAGGCACACATATTTAAAAGAAAAAAAAAAATCACCGAGTTCATGCTGTATTTCCATAGATAGGAAGACCTGAGTATGTGTGTGCATAAAATATCGCACACCAAAACTAACCAGACCCAAAGTCTATACGACTCAGTGAACATCCCTACAGTGATATAGGCATTCAGAATGGAAGCTGTGGCTAATCACAAAAAAAAATGCTTACACTTTCACTATCTAATATATTTTATATCCTTATCCACTACCAAAACCAAAAATTCCAATATTTTGGTGTGTAATGATTTTATTTATTTTCAAAGTTTTTGTTATAATAAAGTTCATTATATATATACATATAATATGTATGACATATATATATATAAGTATATCTACATATGTACATATATATACACACACTGGCCATTTTAGGAGATCTGAAAGAGTTGTGATAAGATTTAATTGCAAAAGAACATTATTTCTTTTTTTTCTAAGTACTCTTAATAAAAAGATTTTAACTAGCATGATGCATCTACCTCTCAGTGTTGACTGAAGACAAAATAAAGTGAGTATAAATATGCCAGAGCCCTACTGACTGTTTAGCAGATGCTAACAATCACTACGACGGCCAGAAATCAGCAGCAGCTGTCAGTCTCTTCTGTTCACTTTCTTTTGAAATAGGGTCTCTCTGTGTTGCCCTGGAACTCGCTATGTGGATCCAGCTTGCCTCGAATTCAAAGATCCGCCTGTCTCTACGCTCTGGGTGCTGGGAATTAAAGGTGTGAACCACTATTCCCAGCCTCGGCTTTGAGTCTTACCAACGTTAACCCACAGGCTGAACCAGCTCTAGGCTCACCACGGCTCTTGGATTCTATTCGTTCATGACTCGGTACTCTTCTAAACTACAGGAAAGAAGTAACTCAGAAATAGCATTTTATTGTGATCCTTTCAACAACTGAAAATTATCCACATGCTACTTGCCATTAACATGACAGGTTAAAAGTAAGTCTGATGACACAGAAGGAACAGCGCTTGTAATCAATATGTCACCACATCACCCAGCTTGCCTACAATGAAATTAGTTTGGAAAGCATCCGTGACCGCAGCGGCACATGACATGGATGAGAAGGAGAGTAGGTGATTGCTGAACAGGACCAATTACCGCTTTTAAAATTTTTTACTTATGGCCTGGCGTGGTGGCGCACTTCTTTAGTCCCAGCACTTGGGAGGCAGAGGCAGGCGGATCAATGTGAGTTCGAGGCCAGTCTGGTCCACAAAGTGAGTCCAGGACAGGCAAGGCTACCCAGAGAGACTCTGTCTCAAAAAATTTTTGTTTGTTTGTTTATTTATTTATTTATTTATTTAATGCATATGAACACTCTGCCTGCATGTACACCTACATGCCAGAAGAGGGCATCAGATTTCGACAACCAAAAATATTTCCATGTTGCTAAATGTCCCATGGGGTCCACTTGAGTAAGATCTATATGTATTTCTATAGCATTTTCACTTGGCAAACACATGTAATAGTCATAGTGGTTGTGTATAGGCAGGATACACATTTTTCCCCGGCCCTTTAGAGATGTGGGAGCTATGAACCATTTCTGCTAAATGTTATCAAATCAGAACTTACATTTGAGGCCACCAAGATGGCATTATGGGTCAAATTGGAATAGTTTTAATTTTTAAATCTTACTTTAGCAACACAAACAGCCAATGCCTTACTTAACAGACCACCAAAGAAATGATCAATCAGCCAGCATCGAAGAGGACCCCTAAGTAAAAACAAGTGAGGGAAACAGCTGTCTAATTCAGAAGTAATTTTAACTTGAATTCATTAGTTGTTGAGATAATAGTGTGAAGAATAATTTGCCTGTTCCTGCAGAGAGAGAAAATGGGGTAACACGTGAATGACTCCAGGACGTGTGGTGGTGTGTCTTTAGGGGGAGATGCACACACCACCCACAAAGGCTGCACATTAACGTGGTTATAGGAAAACACAGAACACTGAGTTAGGTAAAAAACCACTGCACCAACAGGCTGCAGGTACCAACATCTTGGGGAAAGGAACCAGTCTACAGATATTAAGGGAGGTTTCTAGGCACCTCACCTCCCCCCCGTCCCCAAAAAAATCTAGACTCCCAAGGAGATGGGAAATAAAGCGAGGGATAACTGGAAACCCTCATCCCTCAAGGTTTCATCTCACACCGAACCCCTAAGTGCCGTGAGCAGACTTCACTTTATGGGCTGACAGAGATGCTTGCTTGTGTTCATGCTTTTTACCCCATCAGGACTCAGGTTTAGACACTGAATATGTCATCACATTAAAAATAATCTGCCTCACATGTGTGATAATAGGGTTGGGGGTTATTGAGCTCGGGCCTGGGGTATCGATCCGAATGTGAATACCTTGTCATTGGCCGTCATTCAGTGTCAGCTTACAACCAAGGTGAGGTGACAGGAATGGGCACTTAACTCACTGAAACAACTACAGCTCCCCCACGGGACCCAGAAACAGCACCCCCCTTTTCCTCCCTCTCTCCTCACATCTCTACTTCTGGTTAAACCCCTAAATCTCTAGGAGAATACAAGACAATGCTGAGGCCCGCCATGATTGCCTCCCCCAGCAGGCCCATCTGTGACTTAAGATAGAACGGAAAGCCTTCCCTTTCCCCAGCAAGAGTTGCTTCTATTCTCTTGTCGCCACACATCCAGGTTTTTTGAAAGATTTAATCTCCAACTGCCAAGCTTCCTTAAAACGAAATTGCTATAAAGCAATGCATCGTCCCACTCTGACTTCCTACAAGTCTATAGTAAGGCTCTTCAGTGAGACTTTGCTGTAGTGCATCATGCACAAGCCAAAATGCAAGCCAGAGGCTCTCAGCCTGTGGGTCGCTACCCCTCTGGGGTGTGCCAACCCTTTCCCGGCGATCACCTGAGACCATCAGAAAATACTAGTACTTACATTATGATTCATAACAGAAGCAAATTTAGTTATGAAGAAGCAACAGGTATTTTATTGTTAGGGGTCACCACAACATGGGAGTGAATTAAAAGGTTGCAGAATTGGGAAAGTTGAGAACTGCTGGTCCAACCCCTAAGTAGCAGTGGCAATTTGGCTATTTAACCCTAGAACAGAGTTTCAAAGGCTATGGATCCTAGCACTGGTATGTCACCTGAAGGGAGGGAGGTTTCCGAGAAGCGTGAGGTGCCAACCTCTACCCAGCGAAATAAGAACCTTCACATCACTGTGGCCAGGCGTCTCAGAGGCCAAGGGCACTACGCTGAGAAGCGCATCACAGGACTGACCCAGAACTTAAAAGTGGGCTCGAAAACTACACTTATCCTATCTTGAATGCATAAGGACTCAGCAAACCCTCAAATTTCTCTGGACCTCAGTTCCTGGCTATGTGGGCAGTTGAATGAATACACGCCTCCCAAGTGACAGTGTGAATTGAAAGGATAATTTTTTTGAAGGTGCTTGTCACTTGGTAGGTGGCTCCGAGAAAACTCACTTCCTTCTCGTTAGTTATTCCAGCGTGGTGTAAGTCAACCCCAGGTTGGGTAATAATTACCCTTAATCCTAAACTGCTAAAACGTCAAGCATTTTAAAGCTAGGATTAAAAACAACAGCAGAGCATCAAAGACTCCATGGCTGACGTAGCAGCATTCATCCCCACTTAGCACAAAACTCTATAAATGTGCTGGATAAACAAACCCGTACCTCTGTCGCTGTAGCTCTGCCGCTCTGAACCAGCTCAGCATTCTTAGCTCCAAAAAGAGCCCGGGACTCGTGAGAGCCAGGTTAAAACTGCAAGCAGGTGAGAGGCTGACGTAGTCGTCTTTGAAAATACCAACACTAGGGGGCGACTCTCTCCTTCTCACCCAAAGACATCATCCCATCCATCCCCTTCTTTAACCAACCCAAGGCTTCCCCACAAACCCTCGCAAGGATCAAGTTCAACAGCTGCTGGGAAAGGCTAGGCAGGCAGCCCTTGCCAATTATGGGATGGATCAATAAATAAACCCCAACAACAGGACAAAAATTGTCTACTCAACGTTGCTCAGAAATTTTTTCTGAAATTAAAATCAGAGAGCCATAGCCCCAAGCCAACTGTGATAGAATACACTTGTTGTCCTAGCATTTGAGAAGTACAGGCAAGAGGAGGAGGAATTCGGGGACATCCTTGGCTACAAAGCAAGTTCAAGCTAAGCCTGGGCTACATAAATACAACTCTGCCTCAAAAGAAATATTATCAATAATTTACTAATTTTAATAATAATAGTTTGGTTTAGTGTAAAGGGCTATTCAGCAGCTTAAAATATCAATGACAATAACTGACACTAGTCTTAACAGTAAGTAATTTTCATACTGTGTAAAAAGCTTTACGAGTACTTTCATTTTTAAAAAATTTTTTTCCAGTTATCTGGTCAATAGGTATTACTAACTTTTTTCTGTTAGAAAATTTATGACATAGAACATGATGCACGTGTGTGTGTCCTATAACCTCAGAATTTCAGAAGTGGAGGTAGGGAAATCAGGAGTTCAAGGCCACATAGTATGTTTGAGGCTAGCCTGGGCTACATGAAACCTGGACTCAAAAGCCAAAAACACAACACAGAGAATGACGCCTAAAAGCATAAAATACAACAGCAGACCTACTGAGTTCCTGTCTCAATTCTACCACTCGCTGGCTGTGAAACCTGGCAAGGTAACTGACCTGTGTCCCCTCATTTTCTCTTGGACTGTCAGGGGGTCAACGTGAACCTTGAATCCATACATGAGCATCCTGTTACAGTGCTTGATATATTAAAGCGTGTAGACTATCGCCTGACCCCCAAAGCACACGTTAGTCATTTGTTTATATATAACTACTTAGCTGCCAGTTATACCAGGCCTAAAAAGAATGCAAAAGCCGTGTGGTTTGTTGGGAAGTCTGACATCATATAATAAGGTGTGAAGAGTTATAGGGTCGAGGAACGAAATGCTTTGCAGCCCAGGGGTGGGGTGGGGAGGGGAGATGGAGCCAGGTAAGGTCCAGCAGAGCCTAGATGGGACGCGAACTGCACTGCAAGCAGCAGTAGCAGAAATGCCATCCCCACCCCCACCCCCAACCCCTCCCCACCCCCCAACCCCGCCCCACCCCCAGCCCCAGCCCCAACCCCAACCCCAGCCCTGCTCCACCCCCACCCCCCACCCCACCCCACACCCCCACACCCCACCCCACACCCCTCCACACCCCCAGCCCCACCCCCAGCCCCGCCCCACCCCCAGCCCAGAAAGCTGCCTTCAATGTTTGTGCATGAGAACTTTTTAATAGCTAGCCCTTAGTTAGAAAACATCTGGGCAAGTCATTTGGCCCCTGGTTTTCCATACAATGCTGATCTTTTGGGATACCGGGGATAGGTCTGGTGTGCGACCGTCTTAGTATTAAGTGTCCACCTGTTGTGCTAAGAATGGTAAATAAACTCTCTGTCCTGACTCGTTAGAGAGCATTCATCCACATAACTTACGAGTCTTCTCACCCCGAACTGATAAAATCCAATAAAACCAACGCCATCACATACTCATTGGAACAAATTAGAGAAATCCTGAACAGTGTAAAGGTGTAGGGAAAGCCATTAGTAATTCTCTCACCACAGTTGAGATTTTTGACGTATTTCTCTTCAGCTTTTATTTTTAAACACCATTTTTCTCAAAATAGCTGCAATTGTACCACATAGCCCGAAGGCAAAGAAAATGGCCACTCGTCCATGTGGCAGTGGGGGTGTGCTGTGTATCACTTACTTGGCAGTCTCTCAGGCTGTACTACATGGCCCCTCATGATGCCCAGAGACTAAAGACATTCTCTGAGGGAGGCACGTCTCATGTACATGAACATATTCCTGGGTTTGAGTCTCCAACCACACCACAAAGAAATGCCACTGTGTTCCTATCCCCAAGTTTCCACAGCCCACTGGGTGTCTGGAAAATACTACAACTGGAGTTTTGGGCCATATTATATTATTACATGCATAAATACATATTTTAAATATCATAAATGTTGCATATTATAAGAACCTTGGCTCCATTCTTTCATTTTTTGTAACTGAAAACCAAAAATAGTTTTAAAAAAATTTTTTTGAAGCTTCTCCGAGTAAGGCCGACTTGACTGCCAAAAAACCACAGATGACTATAGAATCTGGCCTATTCTGGAATTTGAGCACTTTAAGATAATTACTATTCGTATCTTAGAAGCCGTATTTTATGCAGTGCACACAAATGGGATAATAGCAAAACATTCTCTTTTTTTTTGTCATGGGCAGTTTCTTCAAATGCAAGTTTTTTAAAAACTGCCTCCTCCCAGCTCCCCTCGCCCTTTCTGCCAGGCATCTTAACTCTTGGCTGTATCCCACAAGCCATTGTTAATGACCAGTGTGTATTTCTAAGTACGGTGTGTAACCATTCCAAAAACAAAATCATAAATATACACATGACACGGGTTGTCACCGTTTCTCAAACATGACTCATATACTGCAGCCATACTTTTCTAGGCTTTTCTGGGCTAGAGACTGAATCCAGGGTCTTGAGAGTGCTTCTTTTGAAAGCACACCACACCAATGAGCTATACCCCGGCCGTCAACTCTTGTTTCTTACTCTTAATGACACATTGCAGAACTGTGCCCAAACCAGCTGGTTTTGACTCACCTGTGTAAAGTGCTTGGTTGGTGGTCAGATGCAGGGACGGGCTCCACGCTGAGGGACAAGCACCTGCGTGAGTCTTAAAGCCCTGCAAGTAGAAAACCACGCCAAGACAAGATATTACTCTCACCCAAGGTGTTTCCAGTTCTTGAACTGCCATCAAAACAAACAGCGGTGCTATCCTTGACAAACAGCATCAGCCCCCTTTTCCCCAGGCCCCTCGCAGCCTGCTGAACCACTGGCCCATCTTTCTAAGAGCCACTTAGCATCAAGTCTTTCCCAGCCTCTGAGATCCTCACTCGCGTTAAGTCTCATGTCCGGAGAAAGCTCGTAAGTCAGTGAATTCCTGCTTACACAGTGTTGCGTTCTGCCTCTTTGATTAGGCTCCATCAAAATGTATTTCCTGGCTCTCCTCCCTGGCTCCTGCCAGTGAGAGCCAGTTAAACTTTGCAGTCCCTTTGAGGTGTAACCTCTTTCCTCCCTCATCAGGCCTAGCACATCCCCAGCTGGGATTGGCTGTGTGCTAAAACTTCCAATCACACAGGCCCTCAGGACAGGTGGCAGGGGTTACTCCTCAGAGGGGTGCCTGTTGCTGAAGAGGCCAGGCTCGGGCAAATCCTCACTAGGGAGGGAAGAGTGCCTTCCTGACCACAAAGCCCGAGCCTAAGCACAGCAGAGAATTTAAGGTTTAAGAAGTTGGCACATGCCAGTAATCCCAGCATTTAGGAGAAAGGAAGATCAGTAGTTTTCAAGGCCAGCCTCGGCTACACGTTGGTGACATGCACCTGGCTGATGGAGGCAATTTTATGCTTAGAAGTCAAATAGAAATGCTCAATGTGATTGGCTAGAACACATTTGCAAAAGGCAATTGGGAAACGCGTGTTGATTGAAAGGTCTGGACCACCCTAATTAATAAGTGTGCATGCTCCCTGCAGGCAGGCAGAGCCCAGAAAGGGAGTGGGAACTCTGGGCCAAGACACACCCGAGCCTGATTCTCAGAGGCTTCTTAGCTCCTCCCCTGCCAGAGTGTTTGGGAGAAGAGAAACCAGCATCACCCTTTGGCCTAGTTGCTTTCTGAGGCTGAGGGAAAAAGTGACCAAAACAATCCTGGAGAGGAAAAGGATCATTTAACTTACAGGTCTAGATCCGGACAGGAACCTAGCAGGAGCGAGCCCGGAAACCGTGGAGGGACACTGCGCACTGGCTTGCTCTTCGTGCCTTGCTCTCCCTGCTTCCTGATAGAACCCAGGGCCAGCCCAGGGGATGGCACCACCCACAGTGGGCTGGGCCCTAACACATCAATCAACAATCAAGGAAATGCCCTGTGAACCTGCCTACAGGCCAGTCTGATGGAGGCAAATCCTCAACTGAGGTCCCGTCTTCCCAGGTGACTCTAGTTTGTAGCAAGTCCACAAAACACTAACTTACCAGTATGACCTTCACAAGGGGCTTGTACTGTCCACCTGAAAAAGAAAATAAAAGAAGAAAACTAACTATCTCTTCCCTTCTCAGGTGCCTGGAACAATGCCCGTCCACAACTCCGATGGCAGGTGTTTTAAGTGTACACCATCTGCTATCAAAACATACCTGTGTTTGGCTTTAAAATTCATTGGCATTTTGGGACTTCTCTGTCTTGCCCGTTCCTGTTTACACGCCAAACAAGACAAGAAGAAACATATCCCTTGATCTCTACGGAGAAAGTGCAGTCGGGCATGGGTTTAGTGCTTACCATGGCTGGTGGGGAGCTGAAGGCTGGAAAAGGGAAACAACTTGCCAACAGTCCCGTCAGTTACCTGCAAAGCCCAGGCTGGAGACAGGCAGCTCCTGCCACCGTCTCACGGATTAGAAACGTGCTCACACTCGTCCAGACACCTTGTGAACAACACATCAGACTAGCAAGGTGGGAGATGAAATTAACGCACCTCTGTGCAAACATGTGTGAGCATGGAGCTAATCTTCCGCCTCCTCTGCGGCCCCTGGTGTTCACCAAAGATGCTCACTTAGAAGGAGCTGTCACCCATTACGTCCAAATCAGACACACACACACACACACACACACACGGCAGTGCTGGTAACAAGGTTTGATCCCCTGTGAACCTTTCTACCCGTGGAATGGTGCCAAAATCTGGGAGAGAAACTCTGGGACCCCCTTTCAAAGGGCACTGCCTCCTCCTTGGAAAAAAATCACTTTTATTCTCCTGGCTCAGTTGTTGTCTGGGAGGCTTACTGCCTCCTTCTGCTAACCTAGGCCTAGTCCTGGAAGCTTCTCACCCCTGTACAATCTAACCTAGGCCTAGAATGTTTTAGCCTCTGAGACTTACTGCTTAATGAGCTCACCCTTACTTGTTCTTTCTGAGCGCTGGGCTGGCTGCTTCAACTCAGCTGTTCTGGCTCAGACTCCTCTCCCAGCTGACTTAATCTGGCTTCTTTCTCCACCCAGAATTGCTCTGCTGCACCTCAAACTAATTTAGCAATCTGCTCTAATCTTCTGCCTCCTTCTCATTTACTGGCCTGTTCCATCTTCACCTGAGTTCTATCTATCTATCTATCTATCTATCTCTCTCTCTCTCCCTCCCCCCCCACCCCCCCTCACTTGCTGAAGCCTGAGCTAACCATAGGCTTGTATTACCTCTTCAACTCCTCTCGCCTGCCTTCTCTAGTTTCCTTCCCTCCTCAGACTCACAGCATCCATCCATCTTATTGCAAAAGGGCTTGACCTCAGTACAAACTAGATAAGCAGTCTCCACGGCCAGAAAGTGGTGCACAATCGGTTTCCAGATTTTTACAGATTGTGATAACTTAGGCTGATGCATCAGCGAATGATTGGAAAACCCCTGATCTCGGAGGCTTCTTTGCTCTCCACTCACTCTAGTCCATCCCTCTGACCGCTGGGTTCAGCCTTGCAGAGACTTAGATATCTTTGGGGTATAGATAATATTAACATATTGTCACCTGTTGTCCTACTCTCCTGAAAAAGCTGGCTCTGGAGTTGGGAGTTGCCTTTCCCACTCTAGACCCAAGCATAATACACTGAAGAAGAACTAATAGGTAAACTATCTCCGACAGCCCTTACTAATGGCTAAGTGTAATGGCAGGTGTCTGGCTCTGCCTCCTCCCTCCCCTTTTCCTTCGTTTTGTTTACTGTCTTTGAAGCCTTTGCTGAAATGTAAACTTTCCTTATCTCAGGATTTGTAAGACCATTTAGGGTATGGTTTAAAAATAAAAGCCGCTAGCAGCAAAGTCATCTTAAAACTTGTAATTAAAATGGTTGCTTTAAAAAAAAAAAAAAGTGAAGGTTTACGTAAGTTGTGATTGAGATGGATAGATGTTTCCAGAGTAGAAAGGGTTAAAGTTGTGAGGGTCCGAAGGCATGATTTAAGGTTCCTTGGAGAGAGAGAGAATTAGTGAAATAATCTGAGGGTCAGAAAACCAGGTACGTCTGACAGAATTTCCTCTGATCTCTTACAATTGTCTGCAGCCTTTAGACCAGCATTTCGGAGCTCCCCTCAACCACAGTCAAGCCCCCCCTCCTGCAAACGAGCAGGAAATAGGAAGAGGATTACCATCACCCCAGTCAAAATACTGGGGTCCAACCCCCCAAAATGGCAGTGCTGGTGACAAGGTCTTAAACAGTTCTTTGACCCAGTAAATAGAAGCCTAAAGGCTTTAAAGAACATTGCTTAAAAGAATTGCATTAGGTATAATCATATGACCATTTTCCAAATGGCCCTTGCCTGCAAGATTTCCTCAAAGGGAAGGGTACTTTAAGGGCCTTGATTGTGGGGAGCAATGCCCTAAATACAGAAGTATGCAGATGGGGTCGTTCTTACTCCTCAGGAGACACAGGTCCTTCGAGGCTCTAGGAGGCCTGTGCTGTGGGGTGGGCTGAGGTCAACCAGGCCTCTCTTACCATCCAGGCATGGTGGCTTTGGGGCAATTAGGGGTCAGACAGTTTTCCCTACAGGCAGACAGATAGGGAGACGGGCAAAGACTAGGTAAAAAAGATGGTGGACTTCCAAGATGGCCAACGTATTCCTTATTGTCCTAGCCTCAGACAAAGCCTGATGGCCTAAAACTGGATTTTTTTCTCTCTCACTCTTCAAGTGCAAGTACATATATTTATACAACAGTAGTGGGCCATCTTGTCTTTCTTCAAACTGACCCGCCCTAAGTTATAGCAAAACAAAACAAGCCCTGGAAGGACCCAACCCTGAAGGAGGGACCAGGCTGTGGCTTCCCTGAATCTTCCCTCTGCTTTGTGGAGGGTCTTTCTCTGTGTGCCTGTTGTCTGGGTGTGTTGCCTCGCCCCTAAGGAAAGCTTTGTTTCCCTGTCTGACACTCTCTGCTATGTTTGAAGATTTCCCTGCCTTTTAATTCTTCAGCTGGGGGCTGGAGAGATGGCTCAGTGGTTAAGAGCGCCGCCTGCTCTTCCAGAGGTCCTGAATTCGATTCCCAGCAACCACACGGTGGCTCAAAACCATCTATAATGTGATCTGATGCCCTCTTCTGCAGATAAATTACTCATATACAATAAATAAACAAATCTGTAATTCTTCAGCTGGCAGAGGAAACAAACCAATCAACATGGCAATGTAAGCGAGGATAGATACACTGAAACCACCTCACTGGACCATTCCATGGGTAGAAAGAAAGATTTACTGGGAATCAAACACCCAAAGCTATTTCTCTGAGGCAGAAAGAAGACGGTGGTATGACAGCCAGCAGGGTAGAGGGTCTCCCGAGCTGACAAAAGCTGTCTGACTGGGAACTAGATGCCCTTGCCTAAAGCAGTTGACCTTTGGGGGTGGATTAAGGAAGATTCCTGGTAAACAGAATTATAAATTATGGCTGACCTTATAAATTATGGCTTCGAAAGACCTGTGTCCCCTGAGGAGCAAGAAGGACCCCACCTGCATGCTCCCCACAGGCCAAAGCCCTTAAACTACCCTTTCCTTTGAGGAAATCTTGTGGTCAAAGGCCACTTGGAAAATGGTCACATGATTGTACCTAACACTATCCTTTTAAGCACATTTAAACATCTTATTATAAGAGATGCTGTATAATGATGGTTTGATTTTTTAATGGTAGATTTATTTATTTATTTATTTATTTATTTATTTATTATTTAATGGTAGTTTGTTGAAAAAAAAAAGGAGGAGACAAATAGGGCTCTCTTGGAGCAAAAATGTTTGACTCTGCTCAAACATAACTTGTCCATTTGTAATGGTAACAAGAGACTGTGGGTTTTTCAACAGAACCTTGCTTGCTGGATACAATTCTACATCCCCACACCAACAGCACAACATGCCAGTACACATCAGGTTTGGATATTTTAGAATAATATGTTATATAACTAATTATATATAAACAATATATAAAATAATTGATTATATTATGTATATAATTACTTCTCATAATGATGACAAGATAGCCAAAATCATTCTGGCAGTAAATTAATTTCATGTAATGGTAGTTATATAAATAACAATAGTGCTAATAATCTTATTAACTGGAGGTCTTTTTAAAGCACTTACTACAGAATCTTCTTTAAATGCACATAGAATACTCAATAAGTCTTAGATGATAACTCTTGTTAAAAACTGCCAACTAGGCTTCAGCCCACATGGTTGTGCCAGGGTGGATTCTTCCTCCTCCTCCTCCTCCTCCTCCTCCTCCTCCTCTTCCTCCTCTTCCTCCTCTTCCTCCTCTTCCTCCTCTTCTTCCTCTTCTTCCTTCTCTTCCTCCTCTTCCTCCTCCTCCCCCTCTTCCTCCTCCTCTTTGGACTTAGGTTTGGGTGCCATGGACCCTCAGTTGCAGCATTTTATCCAGGTGGAGACACAGAAACGGTGCCTCCAGAAGCCGGTGCACCAGATGACTGAACTCTGCTAGGAGAAGTGCATGGATAAGCCTGGGCCAAAGTTGGACAGTCAGACCAAGGCGGGTTCTGTGAACTGTGCTGAGCACTTCATTGATTCAAGCCAATTCATCTTAAATCAGCTGCAGCAGACCCAGAAGTGCAAACCTGTCTTCTCAGAAAACCTTTCTGATGATCTCAGCATTACCTCTCTGGAAAAGTAGTTCAAGGCATGAAGAGCTGTTGATGGGATGGTTGAAAAAATGGCTGTGGGCGAGATTGACTTCCAATCTTCTTTATCATCTTGGGACAGCTTACATCTGAGAATGAACAAAGACCAGTTTGTATGTATTGGGGGGGAAAACTGGCAACTATCAATTGCATGTAGTGGTTCCTAATTAGGGCAGCCCACACTCACAAAAACAGAACTTCCAGGTCACAGCTCCCTCCTGTGCACTTGCCTTTTGTGGTTTGGGTGAAAATGGCCCCCACAGGCCCGTAGGAAGTGGCTTTATTAAAGGTGTGGCCTTGTTGGAGGAGGTATGGCCAAGTGTATCACAGGGCGCAGGCTTTGAGGTCTCAGATGCTCAAGCCAGGCCCAGTGTCACTCTCTCTCTCTCCCTGCTGCCTTCAGATCCAGATGTAAAACTCTCAGCTACCTCTCCAGCACCATGTCTGCCCGAGTGCCGCCATGCTTCCCACCATGATGATAATGGACCAAAGCTCTGAACTGTAAGCCAGCCCCAATGAAATGCTTTCCTTTATAAGAGCTGTCATGGTCATAGTGTCCCTTCACAACAATAGAGCCCCTAAGACACTTGTCCTCGGCTAACCTCTGCCACCTGCACTTGACAGTGACGTACAAGCTGCCCCACCACGTGCCACCATCCTCCTGCCTCACGTTCTATTCCTGTGCCACAGAACCTATTTGCTTGGGCAGGAAGCACCCAGGCTGGGAGTGCAGGGAAGGGAGGGCCTGGGACGAAATCTTTGAAGAGAATGGTCTAGAATGTTTTCTGTGGGTATTGCAGGTGACCCTTGCAAAACTGCCTTCTCCCACACTGCACCCAGAATCACCTTCCAAATGAACCATCTGCATTCAACTCTGCGCCCCAGGCTCTGCTTTCTAAAGAACCATTGCTAGATAGTCCACTGCCGGTGTCTAGGTGAGCCCCAGAACTGTAAAGGGGGGGCTTTGAGGCAATTGGCTCTCAGGATAGAACACCAGGTTAGCTTTGTCTTGCAAGAAAAACAGTTCTTTGAGATGGAAGAGACTGGATTACCAGGTAGGATCTTGACAAAATTGAAAGTCTTAATACCTTGTTACACAAGACTTGTGTAAAGTCACTATGTAAACAGTTAGATAAAGAGAGGAGAAAAGGAGGGAAAACCCAGGGTGCTCATTCCCAGGCTCAGTATTGATGGGCCATGGGAATAAATGTGACCATGGCCTCTGTCATAACCACATAGATGTCTAATCAATACACGCCTGGGCTCTCCAGCTCAGCGGGGTTCTGGCGGAGTTCCAGAGGCTAATGGGTAACTTGTAGAGATCGCTCATGAGCATTTGGCAGTGTCCATGGATATGGAGGTAATAGCAGGAGTTGGAACCCTGAGGGACCCCAGCGATTGTGAGGTACAACCAAATTCAGCATGTCAGCAAAGCCCAAAGAAACCAAGGATTCAAGGCAAAAGAGTCCAGCGTTTTCATCTCTTTGCTTTGACAGTACTGACCATATACAGCTTAATCTGCCTGACAACTCAATCCAGCTACAAGGCAGTTTCATAACTTGCCTCTTCTGAGCTTACAGGATCTGAAAGATGGGTGCTGATCTGAAAGATGGGTGCTTTGACTGGTCCTCTGCTTTGCAGAAGACACAACCCATATTCAAAGAGGTGAATAATGCTTGCAAACTTCTCCAAGGGTGTTGTGAATGAGGTTGGAGGAAAACAGAGTTGGGAGTTTCTAACTACCACTCCTTTTCTCTTTCCCTCTCACCCCTGCACTCCAACTCCATCCTACCCCCTACCCCCTACCCCCACCCCACCCCGTGCTGTCTGTTCAGACAGTACCAACTGCCATCTTTACAAAAAACAAACAAAGAAACAAACAAACAAACAAAACCCGATCAACAGTATTTGTTCTCCGGTTTGAGGACTCCTTCCCATAATCCCTCTGTGGGGAAGTGAATTGATCTGAGTTTCAGAAATAAGTAATGAGTACAGGCTTGCATGGTGGGAATGTGGCATGGCTCTGCAGGATGGGGGTTTGTGTGGGGTCATAGATAAAGTAGACGCATCAGAATGATGAAGTTGCACATCACAGCAGCTAGCTGCAAATATGGCTCGTGGACCATTTTTTCCCGCCGATGAAAGTGATTCAGAAATTCCTCACAGAAACACAGACCCTCTTGTTAACAACACTATCCATGATTTATTTCTTTAAGAAGTAGGTTTTAATAACTGCTTGACAGAGATATTGTTTTATAAGTCACAGAAGAGAAAAAAATAATCCCCATCACTTAGGAACCTATATGGCATTCAGTAATGGAAAACCCAAACCCAAGTCTGGTGACTCTACCAAAGAGGGCTTCATGATTTTTTTTTTTGTGTGTGTGGAAAATGTACCAGGGAGGCCACCAAGAAAGACCACTGGACAGCTGTGCTACCACCACAGGCTCAGTCTCTCTCTACTTTCTGCTCATAGTCCTGAAAGGGGCGGCCCTCGTGCTCATCCCCTCATTTCATAATTGTAGCATACCTATTCCCTCCGAGGAGTCCACGTAAGCAACAGGAGACGGAGGGAGAGTGATGTAGTGTTAGGAAAGCAATTAGTCCCACCACAACAGATCCTCAACCCTTTGGGGGTTGACTGACCTTTTCACGGGAGGTCACCTAAGCCCATCAGAAATATTAGCTATTTACACTATAATGCATGACAGTAGCAAACATACAGTTACAAAGTAGCAGCGAAATAAGACACCACAACATGAGGAACTATATTAAAGGGTCGCGGCATAAAGGAAAGGTTGAGAAAACTGCTGCCCTAGAACCACATCTCGTGACTACCTGTAGCTTTAAACATGTACAGCTGGGTAGATTTCCACTCCAAACAAAGCCAGAAGAATCTGTGGGTAAATCAGAGTGGACAAGATGGGACGCTGGTGTCCCCCATGGATCTGGCAGAGCTCTGTGCCATGGAGTTCCCAGTCTGGACGAGCATATTGCCGTGGTACTTAGGCTGCAGTAACTTAGTCAACAGCAGCAGCTGTTGGAAGGATGTAGGCCAGCTCTCAGAAACAAAGTGGCTTCAAGTCAGTTCTCAGAAGGAGCCAGGTAAGTTTCTGAATGTCTGTCCTCGCTGGCAGTGGGGCACGGACCCCCGACCACAGGAGTGGTCTAAAGGTTTAAAAGAAGTCCAGGTCTGACCTGGCTCCTGGCAATCCTGTCTTCACCCTTGGAAGAAAGTCTGGAAATGCATACCACCAGAGAAGAGCCCAGGAGCCATGCAGCCCAGGCTCAACGCTGTCATGCGCGCGCTCCGAGTGCCACTGAGCACCGTAAATTATTAATACACTACCTCCATCTTAAAGCACATCTTCATTCTAATTCTTTAATACTTCAGGGGGAAAAAAATCCAATTTTCACTTTCCTAAGTAGAATCAGAGCTGGAAAGAGAAAAAGAAAAAAAAAACTTACACTATAAGAAAAATAGCAGAGGATTGGATGCCTTTGCTATTAAGGCTGCCTCCTCTCTGCACTTTATAGAGTGAGTCTGTGGAATGTAGGTTAGGGAGCTATTAAAAAATTAAATAAGAGAAGAGCATCTCTCCTGCTATTGACTTGAAGATGCTCACAGCGGGGCAACATAAAAATCATGTTTATAGTGTCGCCTGAAGCAGTGCTATATCCTAAACTAGAAGCCTATAGGCAGATCAGGCCATTAAGGATGATTACCCATGTTATTACTGCTAAAATATTTATATATTATAATTTTTGTAATATGGTATTTCAAAAGAAAATAATGTTGGGTTAAAATGCACATATTTACAAAGCTATTCCAGCAGATCGTCGTTTGAGAATACTAGCAAAAGCAGAAACAGCGGTCAGTGGCACTATTGCTTTGCCCACCCTGAGCCTTGAAATCAGTTAGAGTAAGTCAAGTCCAAACATTGACCTCAAGAGCAACACTTGCTAAAAGTAAGAGAGGAGCTGGAGACGTGGCTCCCCAGTCAAGAGCACTGGGCGCTCTTGCAGAGCATCCTGGTTCAGATCCCAGAACCCACATGTTGGCTCACAAACTCTGTAACTCCAGGTCCAGGGCATTGAATGCCCTCTTCTGGCCTCTGTGTGCACCAGGAACACAGGCTGTCAATTTAACAAATAATAAAAATATTTTAAGGCTGGGCAGTGGTGGTACAGACTATTAATCCCAGCACTTGCGAGGCAGCAGCAGGAGAATCTCTGAGTTCAAGGCCAGCCTGGTCTACAAAGTGAGTTCCAGACAGCCAGAACTATGCAGAGAAACCCTGTCTCAAAATAAAAAATAAAAATAAAAAGAAGAGATTTGACATATGAACACATGTTGCTGAGGTGCCATCTTTTCCTGAGTCAGAGGTGTTTCGGCCATGTATTGGTTTTGAGGACTTCATTTGGTTACTCAACAAATATGTTAGTAGCCTCCTCACCACAAGGAGATACCTAGCAATAATTCTTTTCTTATTCCTTTAGGATATAATCCCCTATCTTTCAAGATGTCAGAGTGATCTGTAAACTAGTAACTTGCCCCTTCACCCACACCGACACTCACCCTGTTCACTTTCAAGTAGGGTTGACCGTGTTCTCAGGTATACCTAGTGGAGTAGAAAGGGAGCATTGGTGGGTTTGTTCCAGCACCCCTGCTCATCTGGCAGCATCACGGAGCTGTGGGGAACACAGGTGCAATTCCTGAAGCCAAGGTTACCAAGTTGCAACTGTAAGGATACAAAGTAGAAAGGAAATAAATAGCTCCTGGTGACTCCTGGACCTTTGTGAAGACACCGCATCACCTATTTTCAGCGTTTTCTTGTGTGATCAAAGTAAATCTCTATTTGGCTTCACTGTTGCGTCCAAGTTGTGTTATTTGTGATCAGTTGCTTTGCTGATGGGTGTACTATGTACTGTGGGCTGTGTGGGACCACAGAGATACCAGTCTCTCACTTCCTGGAGCTTACTGTTTCATGGGAGAAACACTGAACGAGTAACCCCAAAATGAACTATTTAACTACAGCTGACAGGGTTATTAGCTCTGAGGAAACAAAACCAATAAAACAAAGGTGATGGTCAAAGAAAAGTCTTCCTTGTTGTTGGGGGGCACAGGTCAACTTTGGAGAGCTCTCTTTAGGAAACTAGGAGCTCTCTAGACAGGCTAGCCATGATCCCCAGGGATCCTTCTGTCTCCACCTCCCCTGAGCTATGAACACAGGCTCAGGACACCACACCTGGCAATTTGTACCAATGCTGGACATCAAACTCCTTATAACTGAGTGGTAAACATTTTGCTGACTGAGCCCCCAGCCCAAAAGCCCTTTAAGAAAGATAACATATAAAACAGAGACTTAGAGAATTAGTACCATGAGTGGGGAAGTACATTTCAGTGAGAGGAGCCCCAAAAGTGACATACAGAAACTAAGGGGTGATGCTCTAGGAGGCAGTGGCATCAAATATAGGCATTTGGCCATGGTAAGAGTTCTAAACCTTAAGGCAGTGCAAAGTCATCAGCAGATGTGACGTGTTCAAGTTTCAGTTGTGAAGAATTCAGGGAATTCAGGCAGTGTTATAAAGAAAGAAAGAGCAAAAGCAGCAGCTGAAGTGATGTGAGGCCTCTTGGAGTCAGCTAGGAGAGGGGTCAGCCAACTACTCCCAAAGGTCTGCATTGGTGAGTGACAGTGCGTTGGATTTCAGCCACACCCATCTGCTTATGTGCTGTATGGATGGCGTCTGTGCTAAAATGGAAAATCTGAACATTTGCCATTTAGATGGCCATTTGGCCTTCATAGCCAAAAAACATCATCTGGACCTTTACCAAACAAATTGACAGCCCTTACTGCATCTGAAAGAAGCTGGCAGTTTGGACGAGAGCTATGCAGATGTGCAAAAGAGATCAGTGTGAGGTGTATTTGAGACTTGCTGAGAGGTTAAATTCAGGAGCTGAAGGAGAGAGATGAATCGTGACTTTAATTAATGAGGTTTGGGGGGGGGGGTTGGTCTGGTTTGTTCTAATTTTGAGACAGGGTTTCTTTGTATAGCTTTGGCTGTCCTAGACTCGACCAGGCTGGCCTCAAACTCACAGAGATCCGCCTGACTCTGTGTCTCAAATGTGAATAGTGGATTTTAAACATAACATTGGGAAAGCAAGTTTGGGAAACAAATGTTTTGTGTAGGCAACTGCAACTAAAGCCTCTCACAGCCTTTAATATAGAAAGCTCATGGCCTGGGGACTTGCCTTATAGTGCATAGACAAGACAAGTGAATATATATAAACATACATATAATGTATAGTCCATAGACAAGTATGAATATATATATATATACACACATATGTATGTACATATATTCAATGTATAGTCCATAGACAAGTATATATACATATATGTACATATATGTGTATATATATGTACACACACACATATATATATATACATATATATATACATTTTTTCAATGAAAAGTCTCTCTGCCCAACTGACCGTCTCTCATCACCAAATAAAGCTTCCAGTCCTAATATTGGGTTACATCTAATTGAGTTGTTGGCCAAAGAGCTCCCATGGGAATCCCCAAATAACCCAGAGTCGTGAGAGGACTTGAGAGTGGGAGGGAAGAGCAGAAATTACATAAATGCACAAATATGAAATTCCCAAAAAAACAAAAACTGGTTGAAAACAAGCTTCTCCTAGTTCTAGAAAAGGTGTTTGGTTCTTAGCTGAACAGATCAACTAGGTAATTATCATTTATATACATCTGAAACTCATCTTCAGAAATACCATTTTCCACAGTATTTCTGTTAAGACTTGGTATCACCATATTGCCTCATAAAAACATCAACTGCACTGCCCTGTTACAGTGACATCAGACAGCTGAAAGATGCTGAAGAGCGTTTGGGGTTGTGTGCTTCGGCACACCATTACTGTTCTCAATGTACCCATATTTCTTTGTCAAAATCTAGGGCACAAGGGTTGACAATGGGAAAGGAAACTATGAAAATTCAAGAAAACAGAAGGAATATGGTTGCTATGCGCTCCTATGCCAGGAAGATCTCACCGTAATCATCATTCCTGCTCTCTCAAAATGTCAGGCCAGGAGCGCAGAAAGGAAGATGACAGACCGTCGTGAGAGGTGGAGGCAGAATAAGATGCCTTGGTGCAGGCCTTCTGGTCTTGTGGACCTGACCTGTTGCCTTTGGCTCACAAGTGTTTCAGGGTTGTGCTGCTGGTCTAGGGAGCATCCTGAGTGTTGTCACAGCTTTCCACACTTGGACAACAGTCACTTCTTGCCACGAACATTGGCAAAGTTATTGCTGCTGCTGTGTTTTGGTTTTGGCAAATGCTAGAAGTTTCCCTTGTTACCTTAAGGGTAAGACCGGTGCTTTTGCAATGGACACACGTGCGTCATGGTAAGACATCATATGGGATTTCTATGTTTAATGAGGGCGAAAGATGAGTGTCCCTCCCGAAAATGCCTTTCCCCAATGACCAAACAGGGTTCATCTAAAAGGACCATGTCAGAAATGTTTGTTTAAATTTGATAGATTATTCCTTCCACTTTAATTACTGCCTTCAAGCAGAACAGAGCAAATAGTCCTCGGCCTGGGATAACGCTCAGAAAGTAGATTTTTATTCTTTCTCTCCTGTGTCCACCTGCTCGTGGTGACAACCTCAGCTCCAGGAGGGGTGGAACCAGGAGGAGAAGTTGGAAGAGCTACACCGAGCTGTCTTCTGTCCTTTATTAGTTTCATTTACAAGTTTTCTCCAGGAAGCTGCAAAATGTCAGTCTTTGAACTGAAAAAAAAAATTAGCAAAAATCCATCTTTTTAAAAATTATTTATTTATTTATTTATTTATTTATTATGTATACAGTGCTCTGCCTGCAGGTCAGAAGAGGGCATCAGATCACATTATAGATGGTTGTGAGCCATCATGTGGTTGCTGGGAATTGAACTCAAGACCTTTGGAAGAGCAGCCAGTGCTCTTAACCTCTGAGCCATGGCTCCAGCCCCAAAAATCCAACTTTTAAGACATAGAATTCAGTGCATCTGAAAACATCATATGGTCAGGTAACCTCCCCCAAGCAAGGTATGCAGAGTTCGCACCATCTCGGAAGGCTCACTGTACCCCTGTGCAGCTGTCACTTACTCCTTCCCAGCCCCTGGCAGCCTAGCACCCACACATCTGATTTCCGTTTCCGCTGTTCCTGGACAAATAAATGTTACCACGCAGCATGGATCTTTAGGAATCTGATGTCTTCATTTGGCAAAAATCGTTTGAATTCAGTGATGCTGTGAGTGCGTTTATCGTTCACTTCTCTATACTGCTGAATAGTCTTACAGTGCAATCGTAGGCAAATGTCGCTATGAATCCATCTATCCAAGCAGTATTTGATGTTTTTTCTGGATTGGCGTACTTATGACTAAAGCTGCTGCAGGCATGCATGCAGGCAGGCTTTCCTTGGGCCTTCATTTCCCTCAGACAAAAATTCTGTATTTATCTTCTAATAATGTTTTATAATATAATTTTATAAGTTTATAATATAACTTATAAAAATAATATTTTCCAAATTGTATCACAAGGTGTACGTAATGACAAAAGAAATGGTCAATTGGTTTCCCTAAGTAGCTGCGTATATTTGTGTTTCCACCAAGGGATGTAGGATTACCCAGCACCCTCCAGGCTTTCCGAGTGTCAGCTTGCCTGTTTTAGTAATTACAACAGAGTACGCAGGCCTCTCGTGCTGCTGTTCCGCCTTTCTACAGGTGAAGATGCTCAGCATCTCTTCATGTGCCTGTTCGCCGTGTGTCTTAGTCTTTGACAAATGTTCTGTTCAAATCGTTTGTCCACAATTGGTTTGTTTTGTAGACTTTGTTGCTGCTGTTGCTCTTTACAGCCCACTAAGTGCAATCAGAGCCATTTATATACATGTGTGCAGGGCCATCCACTGGAGCACTGGGCAACCGAGCAGAGGCCACGCCCTTGAAGAAAATGGACTCTCCCTCGCCCCTAGCAGCCATCAACTGCTAATATCTCCTCAGCCAGGGGTGGAGCATCATGAGCCACTCGCACCCCCCCTCCCATCCTCCCCATCTAACCCCATCCCATCCCACATGCTGGATATTTTGGGGGTTTTGTTTATTTGTTTGTTTGTTTTGGAGTTGTTGGGGGGTTTTTTTTGTTTGTTTTTTTTAGACAGGGTTTCTCTGTGTAACAGCCTCGGCTGTGAGTGCAGGTGCCTGTGGAAGGCAGAAGAGAGTGTTGTATTCCCTGAAGCCGGATTTCTGAGAAATTACAAACCCTCTGACGTAGGCCCTGGGAACTGTACTCAGGTCTTCTGCAAGAGAAGCAAGTTCTGTTAACCACTAAGTGAGCTCTCTCTCCAGTTCCTACACTGAGTTTTTTTTTTTTTTTTTTTTTTTTTGGTTTTTCGAGACAGGGTTTCTCTGTGTAGCCTTGACTGTCCTGGACTCGCTTTGTAGACCAGGCTGGCCTCGAACTCACAGCGATCTGCCTGCCTCTGCCTCCTGAGTGCTGGGATTAAAGGCGTGCGCCACCACGCCCGGCTCCTACACTGAGTTTTAAGAATCTTGTATGCAATCTTTTTATGGGTCCTTTATCAGATGGAAGTTCCACGAAATATACTTACATACACACACACACACACATACATACATAAATACATACATACGTACATACATACATACCCCATAGCCTTTCCCCTCACTTGGTGCCACAGCCCCCTCACAGTAGTCTACAGATCACGCCCCTCCGCAATCTGCTTTCCACAGTGCAGGTGGACTGGGCTCCAGGGACTCTGTGCTGGGCAGTCTCATTCAGTTACTCCCCTGTCAAAACCCTAGGCGCACTTCCGGTTTCCTGTGAAGGAAGGCCTGAAGTTTTATGGGAGCACTGTCTACTGGAACAGTCATCCTCCTGCCTCTCGCTTAACTATAGCTGTCAGTGGAAGTGTCACTTCCGTACACAGATTTCCAGACTGGATTACGTTCCCTCTTTTCACGTTTCCTCAAGGCAATATATATATATATATTTTTTTTTTAATTTTTATTTTATTTTATTTTTTTAAAGCACTCATCAGTTGCACAGACCTATCTGTGCAGTGTTTGCTTGCATCCTAAGAAAGCAGACTTCACCAGGGCAGGATGGACACTGCTTCACTCTTCACCCATCTCCCCGAGACCCCTGGAGCCCAGTCCATCTGCACTGTGGAAAGCAGATCGTGGAGGGATGTGAGCTGCAGACTACCGTGAGGGAGCTGCGGCACCAAGTGAGGGGAAAGGCTGTGGAGTGTTTGTTGTCATGTGTGGCAATACCCCAGACTCTGCTGAAAAGACATGTTAATGAGCCACTTAGTTACGCAAATAACACAGCGCACATGGGAAGCTCCAGGTATACAAAGTCAAAACTTATATTCTTATTCCTACCTTTTCCTAGAATTAAAAAATGAGGAACGGTGGTTTGTTTTTATATAAGGTAAGTTACAGTATATAAATGTAGGTTCAACGGAGGCAGCTTTTGGCTGCCAGGGGAAAAGAGAGAGAAAAAAGCAATATCAACAAAATGTCCAGATTATATAGTGACGGGGGAGAAAAGGTTCTGCTGAGGAGTGCTGGGGGAACCTGGAGCTGTCTGTCCCAGGCCTGGAGCACACCATTTCAGCCTTTTGCAAATGGATAAGGGGTGAAGTAATATTCTTAACTACTTCCTGCTGACAGTAGGGCAGCGATAAAGGCTGAAATGTCGGCCAGGTTCTGGAAGAACAGGCTGTTGCATTTACTGTCCAGGGTCTGAGAACATCTGCAGCTGGGAAGGGCAATGCAGGTCCAGCTAGGAGCAACAGTGCAGGCCCAGCCGGCACGATTTGTGGGTAGCTGCTTTGACAATATCCCAGATGTAGGAGGTCTGGCAGGACACTGGAACATATATATGGGCAGAAGACAAAGTCAGTAGGTTAGGGAGAAAATTCCCTTTAGGTGTGCTGGAAAGAACTGAAAAAGAGGCCTGGCTCTGTTGGTAGCCTATCTTAAGGAACATCACCTCGAAGTCACCATGGTAGGGGAAGCGACAGTCCCTGGCCAGAGCAGGAATCTACAGGCTGCAACTGGAGACAGCCTGGGCACATTAAGAGGGCTGTGAGTGTGTGTGACCATCCCATCAATGAAGAGGCCCCAGGTTGAACTGTGGCCACCGGGATGTGGGTCAGTGCCACCCTGAGCATCTGATGGCGGAACTCAGGAAGCTGGTCCGGCCAATTAGAATTCCTTAGGCCACGTGTCAAGAAGGCCAGGGTGAAACCTCTTCCAGGCAAAGGGAGTCTGAAGGCTTTTAGACAAGGAATAGGTAGGCTGGAAAGATGGGGGGGGGGGGGAGGTTAAGAGCACTGGTTACTCTTCCAGAGGACCTAGGTTCAATTCCCAGCACCAACATGGCAGCTCACAGCTGCCTGTAACTCCACTCCCAGGGGATCTAAGCCATCCATGATGTATACATGTAGGCAGAAGATCTAGCTGGTCATGTTTTAAGGATTCTGCTTCCGTCTGCCTGCCTGTGCTGCCGTTGCCTACCTATGAGGGCGTGGCCCTACCCAAGATTATAAAGGCCAAACCCTCCTCTTGGCTCTCACTCTTATCTCTCCTGTCCCTCGCCCCCCCCCCCCCCCGCACCCCTCCTTCCCCTTTTCCTTCTCTCCCCATGCTCACTTAATAAACCTCTTTATAATATCGATTGCCCGGCATCTTATTTTCTTATTTTTTTAATTATTAAACATAAAATAAAATTTAAAAACATTTTTTTAAAAAAGGAATTAAAAAAGAAAACATTGGACTTTTACAATTCTCTACCATCAATGAGATCAAAGGTCTGCTCTCCAATAAGTATCCCATTGAGAAAGTCATAAATATTGCTAAGGGAGTCCGGTTTTGTTTGAAACAGTGAAGCCTCGGCCTGCAGGCTTGTTTAAGAAAAACGTGAGCGAAACAAAACCTGTATAAATCAAGAAGCCCAGCCTCAAGATAGACAGCTCATTAATTAAAACTCACTGTCAGGTGCAAGATTTACACAGCTCTGGACTGATAGATCTGCATCTGTTAAAAGTATGTGATCTCCAGAAACCTCTGCTCTCCTTCCAGATCAGGCTGCGATGGACCTCCCCAGGCTTCAGGGGGTCTGAGCATGCGCATTTCACCGGCAAGGTTTACAGTTGCTCTCTGCTCAAGTTGTGACGGTAGAGCAAACCTCAAATTGTTCCAATTTGGGAGTGACTATTGAAGCCAAAGCGGGTCTGAGGAATCTGAGAGGGAAAAACAAACAACAAACAACAACAAAAACACAACTCCTGCTAGGGCACGCAGGAGATAAGCACTCGGAAGGCTGAGGTATGAGGTAAGAGGGATCGCTGCGGGTTTGAAACTAGCCTGAGCCACCGAGTGAGCTGAGCTACAGTGTAGCCCCGCCCTTAAAAAACATAACAAAACAAAACGACCTCAAGCCACCTACTTCATCAAATGCCCATCAAGTGGGGTCAGGACAGCTGTTAACTAGAATTCTTTTCTAGGGGGCATAGGCAATGTCTACCCCTTCTGCTAAGGCCCCAACAACAAAGAGAGGCAGGGTTCCTCCAGGGTTCACTCTGGGCAGCCAGCTTCAGTGAGGGGTGATCTGCAAACGTATGGACACTCCTTCCCAGCATGCCCCACCTGGAAAGCCTCACTTAGCAGGGATGACACTTTCCCCGAGGTCACACTCAGAGATGCCAGGTGTAGGGAGCCACTGGATACTCAGGCAAGAGTCTTATACCTACTCCACCCGTGTGTGTGTGTGTGTGTGTGTGTGTGTGTCCACATGTCTGTGTGGGTCCTTCTGTGGGTCTCTGTGTGCCTGTCTGTGTGTATATGCGTGTATGTCTGTGTGTGTATGCGTGTATGTCTGTGTGTGTGTTGCTCTTTGTGTGTGAGCGTGTCTGTGTGTGCCTGTGTGTCTCTGTTTCTCTGTATGTGAGTGTATTTGTGTCATGTCTGTGTCTATGTTTGTGCATGTCTGTGTGTGTGAGTGTTTCTATGTGTATGTGTATTTGTGTCTGTATGTGAGTATGTCTGTGTATATATGTCTCTGTGTGTGTTTCTCTGTGTGAAAGTGTTTGTGTCATGTCTGTGTCTCTATATGTGTGCCTATGTGTGTGCATGTCTGTGTATGTGTGTGTTTCTACATGTATGTCTGTGTGTGTGTGTTGTTGTGTAAACCTCCAATAAGCCCAGTTGGGACGATGTTTTACAAAGGGGTACTGATGAATGCCCCAAGATGACAGTTGCTTGGCTCAGAGGACAGTCACCCACAACAACAGGTAAAAGGGAAATCCAACTGGTGGATGTACCAACAGATTTTTTTTTAGTGTGCATCAGTCAAGATGTATGGATTCATGCAGAGACAGAAGCACTCTGAGTGGCACAGGGCTATGAGGCGTAGGGTAGACTTCCCTATGGAAGCTGGCACAGAGGACACGGCCGTGAAGATGCCGTAGCTCAGAAAGACTAGTCTTAAGAGGAAGAAGAGCTGTGTGAGGCAGAGGACCAAGAAGCCAGAATCCACATGGGGGAACTAAAGCTCAGAGAACCAAAAGGTTTCCACAGCTGCCTCTCACTATGCCAGCTTCCATAAGACTGGCGGCCTAAGAAAGAGCAGGCGCCTTTCAGCGTAGAGAGCTGGTGGGTGACAGAGGCACAGCCAGTAGGCAGAAGGCAGCACACAAGGGTGCAGGGCCCCACAGCCATGCCAGCCACTTCTCTGCTGCCTTCCAAATTGCAAGCAAACTTCTGATGTGGCCAGCTCTAACCCAGAACCATACATGGAATGGAATTCTAGGAAAAGTGGTTCCAACGACTCAGCTGACACACTCCACAGCGCCTGCAGCATCCAGCAGGGACGTCTCCTTAAGAGATTTCCCAGGACTTACTGTCTTGGACCTCAACCCTTGTGTAAGACGGAACTCTACTCCACTCTGGGTCGATGTGAACTACGCTTATCAGTGGAAACACAGCACTCTCTTCCAAGCATTCTGACTTCTGTATTCTCCTCTCTTCCATTATTAAGGCAATTAGGTCCCCCTGCTGAGAACACAATAGAGTCTACAGCACAATGCATGTCTGAGAACGTACATCATCAAACACAAACTCCTCCTGATATTATATATTTTAAAAGATGAAAATACTTAAATGTCCTCATTCGTTGTTTCTGGTTTCTGACCTACCAACCTGTTGTTCCTTAAAAACGAATAATGTTTCTCAGCTGGGGAAAAGTGACACTGCATTTCCAGTACTCCCCCCCCCCCCCCACTCCTTGCTCACCTAAACGTATGCATTGGTAAAAGTTTCAGTGATTCTTATTTCTGGGAATCTCCTCTTGTTCTGGAAAACAATTTTATTATCAGAACATGCTAGAGTGCTTTATTCTCCTTATGTTGAGATTAGCACAAATACATAATACGTCACAGTAATTTCTCAGAGCATCCAAGATTTTAGTGATAGCTGAATTCTAAGTAAAACCACTTACTTGTGGCAATCATTAGCTAACAGCTGCTGTTAAGCTGTTTAATAATATGATAATTTCGTTGAGGTCAGAGCTCTGTCTCATTCAGATTTGTATGCAAAGCACTCAGCATGCAGTAAACAAGCAAAATCATATGTATCAAGAGACAGTGGACTTTTAAAAACATGACTTTAAATGCTTGGCTACAAAAGCCTGACTTCGGACTTCAAAGACAAGGTACTAAAATCACCAGTCATGCTCACGGACAAAAAAAAAAGGGGGGGGTTTAATCTATTTGCCTTTATTAATTTCTATCAAAAACAATGTATTAGCTAGGCATGGTGGTGCATGCCTTTAATCCCAGCACTCAGGAGGCAGAGGCAGGTGGATCGATGTGAGTTTGGGGCCAGCCTGGTCTACAAAGCAAGTCTCTGTCTCAGAAAAAAACAAAACAAAACAAAACAAAAAACAATGTATTGAGCTATGTGTGGTGTCAAATGTCTTTAATCCCTGCACTGGTGTCGGGAGTGAATAAAGGCAGACAGTTGAAGGCCAGACTGGTCTTTATAGAAAGACCCCATTTCAAAGAAATCAAAATAACACCCCTCAAATAGCAAGAAAGTATTATTACTATTACATTATCAAGTACCATTCTAGACAAAATTAATAAGTCAAGCTAGGTGCGGTGGCTCATACCTGTAATCCCCGCACTTGGAGAGGCAGAGGCAGGTGGATCTCTGTGAGTTCAAGACTAGCCTGGTCTACAAGGCGAATTCAGGACAGCCAGGGCTACACAGAGAGAAACACGATAACAACAAAAACCAAGACAGGAGCTGTGTTGTTTGGCCACAGACACAGAAGCAAATGACTAACTGTGTAAAAGATGTATGTAGGCAGCAGGCAGCGAGCACATACATGCTCCAGATCCTGTTCTGTACGATAAGGGTAGAGGGGTGCACGCGCAACATGGCTCTGAGTTCAGACTGTCTGAATGCACCCTCTGAAGGGAGGGAAAAGTTTACTAGGCTTCCCCTGACTGGTTGCTCAGGTCCACCCACAGCTTAAGAAAACCTTTGTTAGTACCTGAGCCTGCAGAACCAGAAAAGTGACACAGATGTGGTTTCAAGCCTATCTGAGGCGCATCCATTAGCACTTGCAAATTACTTCTCAGACACGCTCTGCAAGAACTGAGTGGGGTGGGGGGGGGTGCTACAAATTCATTTATTTGACTAATCCTTGCAGAGCACCTGTGAGGGCTTAGGTGATTCCTCATTGGTGGCCAGGACCAAAGCCCAAGAAGAGTGGTGAGTGTCACAGAGCTTGGGTAAAATGACAAATCATCCAAAACAATAGAGCAGAACCAAGGCCTTCCATGTATTCGCCCACCCCCCACCCCCAGAAGGGCCCTCGAACTCACAGAGATCCACCTGCCTCTGCCTCCCTGAGTACTGGGATTGCAGGTGTGCACCACCGCCCGCCCTAGGCTCCATGTGTTCTTAACAGAACCAATGAAAGGATGACTATGCTCCCTAAGTGTGGGGGACACACATTTATTTACTCTTCTATACAGTGTGTTCCTGAACAAAAGCCCAGCCCAGCAAGAGGGTTGGAAGAGTGGGCTCTTACCACCAAGCCTGGCAATCCTGAGTTCAGTTCCCAGAACCCACATGGTAGGAGAAAATCGACTCCCACAAGTTGTCCTCTGCTCTCTACATATGCACACGTGCACACACACACACACACACACACACACACACACACACACACTGTGTCTTTAAGTGTGTACCACATACGTATATGAGCCAAGTGAGTGTGTGGGACTTCCCAAAACTGGAGCTACAGGCATTTGTGAGCTACCACGTGGGTGCTGGGAGCTGAGCCCAGATTCTCTGCAAGAGCAGTAATCACCACGCACACCGGCCACTGAGCTATCTCCCCAGCCCTATAATGATAGTTTTAAAAAGAAAATGAAAACATACTCAGCTCTCAACCAAACAGAACATGGTTTTCAGAATGCATAACCATGTTTTATGATTTTTTCCCCCTAACCATCCTCTGTTTTAGAAATTTGAGGAATCAAATGTAATATGGGAAAGGGGGCCGTCCTTGTCTACCCATTACTGTTACTTCCCTTTTTTTTTTCCACTAAAATTTTCACCAGCCTTGTCTTCATCAACATGTAGATCATAAATCGAGCTCAGTTGTCTCTTGAATCAAAGAAAATCCCAGTTGTTATTAAATAACCAAACATAGTATTTTGCTCTCGCTTTTATGCTGTTTGTTCTGATGCTCTAGTCATTTCACAGAGAGATTTATAAATTTTCACTACAAGTTAGTAGGGAGTTTTGTAAAAGTAAAATATTGCAGAAATATAGACTTCTAAAGACACAAGTGGATTCCCCACATATCTGAGAAAGAAGCTAATTTAGACAAGTTAAATTAGACCAAAAAGAAAAAAAAAATCCAGCTGAGATACAGACATGTGGGAACTACAGACGCTAGACCCGGCATAACACCAAGATGCTAAATGTTATCATTTTTCTCAATGCTTCCGTCAACAATGGCGAGAACTGGGGTGGCAGCTTGCAGATTGTTTGGATGTAAATGTCCTCCCAAAGGTACAGATGTCTGAACCCTTGGTCCCTTTGGTGGGGGAGGGGGAGGTTTAAGAGGCGGTCTTGTTGGAGGAAGTGTATTACTGGGCGTGGCTTTGAGGGTTTAAAGACCCCTGGCACTTCCAGGTCATTCCCTCTACTTTTCGCTTTCAGTTCAAAATGTGAGCTCTTGAATGTCCCGCTCTTTCTGCCACACCTGTCACTTGTTTCCATGCCTCCAGCTCACCATAATGGACGATCATGCCTCTGGGACCATGAGCTATAATAAATCTTTTCTTCCTTACGTGGTGTTTCATCGCAGCAACAGAAAAGTAACTAATACAGAAGCTGGTCCCAGAGAGCCAGGTGCTGCTGAGAAGAACCTGACCGTGTTGGGGTTTGGGGGAACACAGAAGACTTTGGGACTTTGGGCTGGAAAATGTGGTAAGCAGAGCTTAAACGGTTGTTGTCCTATCCAGAGCTTGAAAGAGAGTAACTCTGAGAGGAACGAAGACTGTGGCATCTGAGCTCAAAAGGTATCTGAGGGGAACAATATTAACAACTGGGCCAGATGCTATTCCTCTGATATTTTGGCAAAGAGTCTGGCTGCCTTCTGCCCTCGTCCTGAGAACTTGCCAGACATGAGGCTGGAGAGATGGCTAGGTGGTTAAGAAGCACTGGCTGCTCTTCCAGAGGATCCAGGTTCAAGTCCCAGCACCCACATGGCAGCTCACAGCTATCTGTAACTACAGTTCCAGGGGTTCTGACAACATCACACACACATGTGTGCAGGCAAAATATCAATGCACATAAAATAAAAAAATAAATGAATCATTTTTTTTTAAAGAACTTCCCAAAGACTAAATTAAAAAGCAATGGACTAATTTCTTTGGTGGAAGAAATTTCAAGACAGCATAATAATGAGTGTGTGGCACGGTTATTATTAATGACTCATATAGATTTATAATGAAAAAGAGCAGAAAGAGATGGGGCAGGAAGAGATATAATTTGCACAGTTTGGAGAAAGAGAACCAGAATTTTTACATTACAGCTAAGGCCAATGCTAAAAGATAAGGAGACTAACATCATCAAGGAGAGGCCTCTTGCTTGGGACAGGAATAAAGGAAAGGGTGCCTCAAGGGCAAGATGAAGGAGAACACTAAACAGCTCAAAGGCTTCTGCTTATGTGGTTCAAGGTGGCACGGGCTCCCCTTAGCTGGTACCCAGCCTCAGCAGTGTCATCCATGTAGTGCTGGCTTTAGAGCCATAAGGGCACAGGAGTGAAGGAAGCATGGATTCTTCCTCCATAGTTTCAGAGAGCCACCGAGGCCACCCAGTATGTACCAGGTGAGTCCCTGCATAAAGGCTCTGAAAGCGCAGGTAACCCTGAAAGGCCATTGTGTGAAGCTATGAAAATGAAGCTTGTGTTTCAGTGGAGACCCCCAGATGTTGGAGATGCCAGACCCAAGAGATATCTGCCAGGGAGAACCCCACATGGGGAGTGGAACCAGCCCAAGGGATAAAAGTATGTTGTGGGCAGAAAAGCTGGAGCGGCAGAGCCATCGAGCCTCGTACTCTATATAGGGAGACATGGGACTTGCAGTTTGCCCTACGAGGTTCCGTTTTTTCTCTGCTTCATTGTTTCCTCACTATGCCCTCATCCCCCCTTTTGGGATAGCAATGAATATTCCGCACCATTTATATTAAAAACATACAATTGGCTTTTTTTTTTTATACAGGGAGTTACAGTTAAGAGATTGCCTTGAGCCTCAGAAAAGACTCTGAACTTTGGACTTTTAAGCCATGTTGAGACTGTGAAGGAACGTAGAGACTTTCGAAGTTGTACTACATACAGTTTGAATTGAGACGTGTTGCCGTTAATTTCAAAGTATGGCCTAATAATGTTTGTTTTTAGGCTTATAATTATTACAGTGGCATTATTAACCTGCTTTCACAATCAATAAAGGCACAGACACCTGATAGATTTTAGAATCGCCTTAATTCACCTGGGGCATGACAGATATTACCGCCTACACTGCCTCCCAGCCTCTATCCCACGCCATCTGCTTTAGTCATTTCTGTCTGGGCTACCTCTGTTCATAATTCTATAAATACTTGCTTATTCTTGGCCGATTTCCTCCATCCACGCCGATCCCGCCATGTCTCCGCCCCACCCTAATCCATCATGGTGGCTCTGCTTCCTTCCTCCTCTGACACCTGTCCTTCTTCCTCCCAAGATCCCTCTCTTCCCCAAGCCCTCGAATCTTTGCTCCGCCCTTTCCTTCTGCCCCGCCCAGGGGTAGGCCTTTTACTCAGGGAGGCGAGTTTATACAGCAATATTTGGGGTACATGAAAAGGCAGCCAGGCGATCTTGGGGAGCAACATAGTTAACAATCAAACACGAAGCATCACACAATGTGTTACAGATATGGTCATGTGTAGGAAGCAGGCGGAGCATGCGTGTGAGGGCCCTGAATTAATGTGAGTTATTGATGTAGGCACGGCCATATCAAGGACTCCACTGCCTCGGACTCAGAAGGATAGAAAGCCTTCCTCAGGGGAGCAAGTTCAAGTACTGATAGTGTATGCAGAAAATGTCCACCATAGCTTTATGCCCCTACATATTTATGGCCTAAAGACTGCTCCCCTGCAGGGATTAAAATTAGTGAGACCTGTCTCCTTAATCCAGCTGTACCCTACAAACTCTGCCTCTTTTGTTACCGTTATGGAATAAGCCCATTCAAGTCTATACAACAAACATACTTCTGGGGTGCTGCAGTTTTTCTAGCCAACAGCTCAGACCACCTGGCCCCATCTTCCAAACGCTCTAGGTGTGTTTAACATAGGTGACGCTAAGCTGTGATGCTAGGTAGGTATACGAAGTGCACATAATACCTATGATGTCATCAGTTTTTGATGAGCTTGTTAGGATGTGACCAAATGATAAAGCTAATGAGTACCTGTTCTCCCTTAAGAAGCATTAAAGGGTTATCTCTCCCTCCCTTTTCCCTTGAACCAGAGGCTCTGTGTTGGCTCTGTTTATTAACAATTAAACTTTATTATACAACCCAACTAGCATACACAAGACGGAAAAAAAAGTTAAAGGGACAGAAGAGTGAACCTTCCGGTATCCGTTCCACGGGACGGGTCCTTAGGTGTCTATCTGACCGGTGAGCTGGTCCGGTCCAGTTGCTCTCCCCACGCGCTCTCTTCGCCTCAACCTGTTGTTTTTTCTTCCCCCCACCTTCCCAGTCAGATGCAAAGGGCGGTCTCCTTCTCCCTTCGAGGGTCAATTAGGAAAACAATAGCCACGATGGGGTTCCCAGGTAGGCTTCCTGAATTCCAAGCCCAGGAAGGCTGCAAACAGTCTGTCACAAGGTATTCATGGGGTGCCCCAAGGGTAAAGCCCGCCAAGATTGCTTCCACCTGTGACAAAGCTTAATCTTTCCCACAGCCCTGTGTAATTTCAACCGCTTGTACCCTACAGTCCCAGACGTCTCTCAGGCTGGAGCATCGACATCTGGGGTCCAGGAGTGGGCGGGGCACAGGAGGTGGGGCAGAGCATGGAACAAACCCATCGGATCACACACTACAGCCAGGCCACTAAAGCAACTCTATCAGCAGGCGAAGCCAACATTTCGATCCTAATAGGTTCCTGGGTCTATCTTCTCAGCTGATTCCAAGCTTGACTGGGGATGGGGGATTCTGCTTCCTGTATTCTCCAAAGCCCCAGTGCTGAGTTCTGCTTCCCAAGAAAGGGAAATGCTCCTGTGAAGCCCAGACCCTGGAGAGAACGTACAAGGAGCTCTTGGCCTTGCTAAGGCCCCCTGCCCTTGGGCATTGCAACTATCACTAGAAACTAATTTATGCCTATCCTTAAAATACCAGTCCTTGTGGTTAATAACAAGGTAAGGATCTAGGGCTGGTGGGTTATTTGGAGCAGAATTTGAGGGTTCACATGACCTCTTTGTGGATTTTTTAAAATTATTTAATTTATTTGGACTTTAGCTATCTGACCTATAAAATGGGACTACTTAATATTATGAGTTTTAAATACTCATTGTCAGGAATAAATATGGTGCTATATTACACATATTCAGGGCTATCATAATTTCTGATAAAACCACCTCTTAATTTATACTATTACACAATTTAAGTTATTTTTCTTAGATAAGCCAGAGTACTCCCTGGAAAACCACAAGAGGGTCCAAGCTTGATCTCTTGTCTCTCCCCCAGGTACAAGCAGAGAGAAGTACTCTGCCCAGGTGTAGAGTAACAGTTTCCTCCAAGATTGAAACACTCCAAGACTGCCCCTTAATCAGGAAGGAGAGCTTCAGGAAGTCCCTGAAACTGGCTACATCCGGTAGGGCTCCCAACCAGAGAGAACAATAAAAGCTGAGAGTCCCTCTCAGAGAAGGCAGGCTGCAAAGAAGAGGCCAGAGCAGCTGACTGGAAGAAGCAGAAACCAGGCCAGCTAACGTGTCAGCTCAGCTTCAGCCACGATAAACAGGTCCAGAGCATTTGCTGCAATCTACAACTTGGTAAAGCCATCTACTATGAAGCCAATTTTACCATGGCGATTAACATTCCATGTTATTATTGAAGGCCTGTGGCCAAATATAACCAGCAGCACAGTATACCATGGAGTACCATGATCGGAATTCTGACTGGGAGCTGTGGTGGGCTGCCATAGCCTGGTATCTTGAGAGGGCATCGTACCGCATGCCGCTGACTGCAGAAAAGATCAAAATTCAAAGTGAGATGTGCAGTTTTAACCTGAATGCACATTGTGTTTCCACCATATTAAGCTGAACTAGTTGCTATTAAGTTGAACTAGCTTAAATCAAGGACACCTGTGCTTCCGTCCAATTGTGCGTAATGGCTAAGCCTGTTCTCCACCTGCTACGGTGGGGACCTCAAGGGAATTGTATTCCTAAGACAGTGGCCAAGAGGTGTGGTTTGCGTTTGCCAGGGCCCTGGTACGGAAGGAAGTTAAGGAGGCGCAGAGCTGTGTTCGTAGCCCTTGAAGTGCTCTGAGGCTCTGTAGCCGAGGAGTATTGCTTTCGTGGAATACTGTCTGATGGGGGGGGGGGGAGGGGAAGGGGGCGGGAATGAGATCCTACCCCATAGGAAATTCTTTGCACTCCTGAGAATGTGAGTGAGGCAGAAATTTGAACCAAGAAGGGTAGGTGGTTTTGCCGGGAGAAGAAGGAAGTCGCTATAAATGGAGTAAGTAGAAGGCAAGAAACATACCTACTGAGCCGGAGAAAGTGCTTCCTCTCGCTTGCAGGATGTGTGCTACGGCTGCAAGGAGGTGTTGATGTTTGCTCCAACAAATTCACCTCTGCATAGGGAAAAGGGGATATTATCTTTTAGAAGAAAACTGTGATAGAGTAATATTCTTGGGTTTTTTGTTTTGTTTTGTTTTACTGTAAGTTCCCCTACTTCAGATCCATTTCATTTTCTAGAAAACCCTTCTATTTTTTTCACATTCGGTGAGCAACACATGTCTGCTTGGGACGGAACAGTACAGTGAAGAGCCACGGCTTTTGGATTTCAAGTGCTTTGTGTTTTGAGTGGTATGAGCTTACGTCCTGAGTAAAGCTAGGGCATTCGAGAACCGATTTGGAAAAAGGCATAATGATTAACAGACAAGCTGGCCCGGGACTTGGAAGGAGTACAATAATAGGGGGACAGGAAACTGGGGAGGGGGGGTGCACACATAATGATGTCCAGTCAGGCTGGGAGGGGTCTTAAAGGGAGTATTGTAGATGGGGACAGAGAACTCAGGATAGTTCTAGAAAGCAGTGCAGCGCCATATCTGGAAAGGCTTATCGTCCTCCATTTGTCAGAGCCCAGGTACACAGGAAGAAATCGAGGTGCAAGACTGTGCTGTGAGCCCGACAGACGGTGAGAGTCTGTGCACTTTTCCCCAGGAGCCTTTGCTTGTGTAAGGAGTAGAGGCAGCCCCGAGTGAACATGCATAGTTGACATGGGCACGGCCACGTCAAGGACTCCGAGGTCTCTGCTTTAATGACTAAAAAGTAAGATGCCATACAACAGATCTGATATACAGACGTTTATTATATGCAGGTGGGAGAGCAGGGAAGTGAGGGGTACCTCAGAGGGAAACAGAGACAAAGGAAGGGAGATAGAGACAGGTAAAAGAGCAAGAGAGTAAGAGAGACAGGAAGGGAGTGGAAGAGGGAAAACAAGAGAGCGGAAGAAAGAGAAAAGGAGATAGGTAGGTTTGTCCTTTTATTTTCTTTTTAAAGACTTATTTATTACATATACAGTGTCCTGCTTGCATGTACACCTGCACACCAGGAGAGGGCACCAGATCTCATTATAGATGGTTGCAAGGTACCATGTGGTTGCTGGCAACTGAACTCAGGACCTCTGGAACAGCAGCCTGTGCTCTTAAACACTGAACCATCTCTCCAGCCCTGGATTTGTCCTTTTATAATCCTGGGTAGGGCCATGGCCTAGTGGCAGGTAGGCAATGACATCACAGGTTGCTAGGCAGACTGGGACAGAACCCTAACACTCTGACTTTTGGGAAATTGGTAAAAAACCATGTGTTACCAATATGGCCCAGGCTGATGAGGGTGGCCAAGCTCTCCTTAAGTGTAGTTTGAGGCCTACTGATCTGGCGATCTGGCGCGCTGAGACTAGCAAGTCTCCTCCTAGATGTTAGCAGCCTGAGATTCTGCTGGCCTATAGAGACCTAGTGCTGAGACCAATTAACCCCTTTCCCCGTGCTGTGCCTAATGAATATGCTGAGATTCTGGGCTGCAGGTCGGAGTGGCAGAGCCCCATCTGATCCCAGTACCCGCGTTGCTCCTGGCCTTTTCTTCTGTCCCTTGCCGCCCTTGCGGAGACCCAGGCAGGGCAGGTGACAGCACAGAAGAAACACTCACTTAAGATGTCTAAGCAGGAGCAGCCTGGACAGACTGGGGACCTTTGCCGGGAGCCCGTGAACAGCGCAGACAGCGCAGAGGGACCTACACCAACCCATGAGTCTCAGTAGGAGCAAGAACTCTGCCTAGAAGCCTGCAGGAAAGCTCACAGCACCAAGACGGGGTAACCCTCCGAGGGCCAGCACAGCCACACACCAAAAGGCCCCAAAGGGAAAGGGCACAGTTGCCTGAGATTTAAACTTTAGCTCAGCCCTAGGTACCGAGTGAGCAGTTTCCCCCCATCCTTCTGAGGAATTACTTTGAATATCTCACTTCAGCCGTATAATATATGTCGCCAAGTGGGGCGCATATCCGCTCTAGAGAAAGCCCAGTCAAAAGACATCGCTCACCTTCTCCCTCACACACACAGAGCCCCTACCGCTACCACATACACGTGACCATGGTGTTTTGTTTTTGTTTTTAAAACACAATATTAATTCCATCCCAGCATTTAACAAACCCACACAATGGGGCCTTCCAGCATCTCTTCCTGGGCAGGGCACCTTGTCCGGGCGTTCTTCACACACTTAGCCATTTAAATGATGGAGGTTTATCGCAGCGTCCCTTAGTGCTTCTTCCACGGGCAGTCTATGGTGTCAACTAGTTTTCATGGTAATAAGAAAACAAGTGTAGGTGTGTTTAACACAGGAGCCAAGGTGTACCCAAGGGGTGCAATTAGTGCTTAGCATGACAGGCAAGGCAAGGTAGAGTCATACTGCTTTACAAAAGAAAACAGAAGGATGCTGAGAGAAACAAGGTTCAAAATGGTCTTTGTTTCTAATGTTCACAAAAGTGGTGTTGACTGCAGGTCTGTTCATTGTGGGATGAAATGGGGACTGCTCAGCCCATTTCCTCGCGGAGTCGGGGGGGGGGGGGGGCGGGGGCTGCCAAAGTGTGGCTAGCAGGGATGAGCACCACTGAGACTCTTCCGGCTGCCAGCCAAGTGTGGGACGATCGTGGCATCAGATATTATTAACAGCATGCAACTCTCTTTTTAAAAGAAACAAGCACCGTGAGTGTCTGGAGCGGTTTGCAGATCCCTGGCCTCTGATTCCACGTCACTCAGTCCCTCTGTAAGGAGCCCAGTGACTGGGCCTCTGCCTTTGTAGGTAAAGATCCTGAGCTCCCTCCACTGTGTTTTCGTCGCCCTGTGACTCCTATTCAGCGGTTCTAATGCTTTCTGGTGGGCACTTTCCTATCATGTGAACTCCGATCTCGGACTTACGCAAAAAGCTCCGAGGCTTTGCTGTTTTGAAATATAACCGTCTGTTAGATGAAAGATTTGATTAACTAGAAGTTTTAAAATGACACCAGATTATGTGTCCCATGGGTCATCTGAATTCAAAAGCTCGAATTTTTTTTTTTTAAGTCTCATACACATTTTACTGAAGGCCAAGCATTGGGAGCATGCAGAGTGGATTTCAGGATTCAAAATGATTTGAATTATTAATTAGCTGCAAATGTATAAAAGATGGGGCATTTTCTTAGTATCTAAAAATGATACAGTGGAGGCATCACATAAATGGGTTAGAAGTTAATGGCCTAAATATTAAAAGGCAAGCCATCCAGGCTTATGTCGACCCTAGGCAGGTTATGCTGATAAGAGGCAGATTTGTGCCTTGTTTTGTTTTGTTTTGTTTTTGTTTTTGTTTTTTCTTCAGATGTCTCTGAAGTTGAAGAACTGTATTGTGTAATTCAAATGCTGATTTCTGTACCCCCATATCTTTTTGCAAGCCTTGTTCTGAGGATTTCCTGTCTAAAAAGTGTGTAAACTCTTCTCCCTAATTGTCCCCCCGATATGTCAATAAAGCAGCTTACAGCCAATCATTGAGCAGGGGAGAGAATTGGGCTGGACTTCCTGCCAGCCAGGGGAGGAGGAGTTAGAAGAGGAAGTAGGGGATTCAGCAAGGTGCAGAGGTCCAAGAAACATCAGGAGGAAGGAGCCGGAGCTGGGGAAAGCTACAATGTGCATGTATCGCTGAGCTGTCTGCTGGGCGTAAGACAAAATAACATAGAGGCTTAAGAACAGACTAAAACTGCTCAAGATTGTGTCGTATAGTTTTATAAATAAATCTATGAGTCTCAGTTATTGTATGATAGCTGGGGTAAGAGAGAAACAAGCACTGCTTTATAAAATAACATCAATAAAGAATCACAGAAGAGCTAGGTACAAGCTGGAACAAAGTTAGATGCATGAAAGATTCTGTGCAGAAGGCCTAGAGCTAAAAGATGAAGGTTGAAGATGCTACCAAATGTCTCTTAGTCTTAACTCTCCCACTCTCTAAACACAAATATATAATAGAGTATCAAGTTGGATGTGATGGCGCAAGCTTGTGAAATCAGCATCTGAGGGATTGAGCCAGGAAGATCACAAGTTCAAGGACAGCCTGGGCAACTTAGCAAGACCATGTCACAAAAGAAAAGAAAAGGAGTGTATGTATCTGTGTGTGTGTGTATGTCTGTGTTTAGCACAGTGGTGGAGCTTGCCTGGCATGTACAAGGCCCTTAGTGCAGTCTCCAGTACCACAAAAATGAAAATCATGCACAATTGGTTAATTCTAAAGACAGCTGATTCAGCATGGAGCTCACCTCATACATCTTAGTCTGTGCAATGAGTACAAGGGAAAAAAATCTTGCAAAGATAAATAAAAAAAATATGTTGCAGAAAAATAAATTAAAATAGATACTCTGCTTGTAATATTATTGTAATGCGTCAAATCTTAATCATACTAGAGACAACTTATTAAAGATGTGGGTTATCCTAATTCCTACTGCAGATATTTGACTTTAAAAATTAAGCTAAATTAGAAATGACCATGACCAGTGTTAACTCTGTAACAGCGACCTAAATCACACTGCTCACTAATAAGAAAACAAAACAAAACAAAACAAAAACAAAAAACAAATCCAAGATGTTTAAAGATCATTCTCAAAATCATCAAAATAACCAAGGTTCCCTTTTCACTCTACTAAAATTAATTTTACCCAAGATTTAAGCCGGGTGTGGTGGCGCACGCCTTTAATCCCAGCACTTGGAAGGCAGAGACAGGCTGTGAGTTCAAGGCCAGCCTGGTCTTCAAAGTGAGTCCAGGATGGCCAAAATAGCATAGAGAAACCCTGTCTCAAAAAAACAAAACAAAACAAAATATTTTTACCCAAGATTTAAAAATCTCTATAATTGCGATATTTATGATCAAGGTTGCCCTATGATTAAGCAATGTGTAAAATAATAGTATATCTGAAGCTTGAATGTGCTCTCTTTATATTCTTTAAAACATAGTATTTTGGGATCATGGGGCTTCCCAGGGTGTAGGGTGCTAGGTACTTGAATCATGCTTTTGCATGTGATACCTACTAATAGGTGCTTTTTAATTTTAATCTTTTAATCAATTTATTTTATTTATGAGTACAAATGTTTGCCCACATGTGTGAATGTATACCATATGTGTGCCTAGTGCCCACAGAAGCCAAAAGAGAATATCAGATCCCCTGGAACTGGAGTTACAGACAGTTGTGAGGGGCCATGCGGGTGCTGAGAAACGAACTCAGGATCTCTGTAAGAGCAGCCAGTGCTCTTAACCACTGAGACATCTGCCCAGCCCCTCAGGCTCCCCCCGCACCACATCTTGTGTGTTCTCTGTGTAGCCTTGGCCTTCCTATATTAGCTTTGTAGACCAGCCTGGCCTCAAAGTCCCAGAGATCCACCAGCCTCTGCCTCCCAAGTGCTGGGATTATAAGTGTGTGCCACCATCTTAAGGTAAAGTATTGGCGCTTAAAAGAAACACACTACACACATACACACACGCGTGTGTGCAGAGAACCTTACATGATTCCGTCATAATCTTTCTCCTAACAATACAAAGAAGTTCATTGCTAGATATACAGTGCCCGTAATGGAAGCCAATAGTCACCATGGCCATTTAGATTTAAACTAATTAAAATTAAATGAAATACTGGTTCTTTGGTGAAACCAACCCCATTTCAAATGCTCAATGACCACGTGAGGCTATTGGTTACTAGACTGGATAATGTGGATTTTCCTTATTTCTGAAAATTCTCTGGAGCGACAGTGTGCAATGCTGATTTCAACTCATAAATTCTTCACATGTGAGCACCAGTGCAACAAAAGTATAAAAATATTAGCACCTATTTCAGAGGCAGCTGTGTGTGGTTTTTAATTTAAGCACAGGCTTTGAAATCAGGCAGAGCTGGGTCTGAGTCTTGAATGCAAAGTACTTTTTAGTAGATCTATTGTCAGCTTTCTTGGCTTGCTAAGACACATTTATTCACGTGTAAGATGAAAGATAATTATAGTGACTACCTCATAATGCTATTTTTAAAAGAGGCAAAGGGTTATCCACCGTGCAACAGTCGTTGTTCCACAAACAGCTGCTTGATGCTCTGCCTCTTAGACCTTAGAGCTCTTAGACCCTAGTCATGATGTTGTGTTCTTACAGCACCATGAGATGGTAACTGCTAAGATAGCAGCACAAGTTGACCAAGGAACAAAGAGGAAAAGGCTTTACCACCACAGGTGACCTTGAACTACAACTTAGCAGTGACCAGACTGAAAAGGCTCAGATTGGGGTTTTTTTTTTTTTTTTTTGCCAGCAAAACATATGAAAAGTATATGGTGCTACGGATGCTTCTGAGAACTCTTGTTACAATGATTTGTGAGTGGTGTGAAAGATAAAGATTGTTAGGCTCTAAGGCTGTGTGTTTGTCAAAGCCAAATTGTGACGGCCCTGAGTGCTGTGCTAAAGGATTTTGTCAAGACTTGAGGCTGGGCCAGAGAGAACTTGCTCCCGGGGGCAAAGGTGCTTGCCACCATGCCTGATAACCAGTGTTCAATCCCTGGGACCCACAGGGAAGTAGAAAACCAATTCCCACTAAGTGTCTTCTGACCTCCACATGTGGTGCGCAGTGGCACATACGCACCCCCTCACACCCACACAAAAACCAAACAAGCAAGGTAATTAAAAGCTAAATATAAAGACTGGAGGCAGAGAACCTGCTCTAACAGTCCAGGTGACATATAAACAAGGCCCTGATGAGAAGGTAGAAAAGAGTTGCCTATACCACTCTCTGCAATTTTGTTTCCTCCCATTCATTCTTTAAAAGAAAATTACAGTTATTTATCTTGGGGGGTATGTAATATGACTTACTTTGTGTGCCTGGCCCTTTAAAGGACCTTTAGTGTCGGTTGCCTCTTGAACTTCGGGGAATAGGAGAAGATATAAAAAGCCAGCAGAGGCTGAGAGTAGTAATATCTAATATCGGGGAGTAGGCAGGAGTAGGGTCTAGCTGGGACGAAGAGGAGCAGGTCCAGGGAAGACAGTTGGGGCAGGAAAAAAGAAGAGAGAGGAGGGCTTGAGAGAAGAAGAAAAGAGACTGAGCAGCGTGAAGATAAGAGACAGCTGAAGGTGAGTTGAGCCAGCAGAGTGAGTAGAGGAGACAGTTGGTGACAATTGAGCCAGGAGAAGCTGAGCTGAGCTGAGCCAGAGAAGCTATAGTTAGGAGACAGTTAGGAGAGCCCACACAAAGTAACAAGGTCCACTTGGTTAGAACTTATCTTCAAACTACATCCAGACCATTCTCACTTTCCCCATATCAATCGCTGCCAACCTGGCTGCGCAGTGATCATTTCTTTCAAGTGCCCCAAATGGCCTCTGCCCCCATTCAATTCCCACACTGCCTTCCCAAACTGCCCCTTTTTTATTTACAAAACAGCAAGCCAATCCTCAAGAAACCAAATGCAATAAATGCTGGCAAGGCTGCGGGGAAACAGGAATCCTTATTCACTCTTGGTGGGAATGTAAATTGGCTCAATCACTGTAGAAATCAGTGTGAGGGTTCCTCAAAAAGCTAGAAATAGAGCTGCCATTTGACTCAGGTACAGCACTTCCGGGACTACACCCAGAGAACTCTGGGTCCTACTTCAGAGTATTTTCTCACCCATGTTCATGGACTTACTTTGTGTGCCTGGCCCTTTAAAGGATCTTTAGTGTCGGTTGCTAGAAATGGAATCAACCTAGATGTTCATCTACATATGAGTGGATAGTAAAAATGTGGTACATATGCACAGTGGCAGAACATGGATTTATATAAATGGGTTAACATAGCTTATGTGGGGGAATGCCTTGTGTAGATGTAGCAGTTGTCAATAAAGCGCTGTTTAGCTAATCAGATGGGAAGAAGGACAGGAAGTAGAAGGTGGGACTTCCATGGGAAGAGGAGGAGCCTGGGAGAGTGGAGAGTGGATCATTGGAGGAGAGAAGCTGCCCGAGAAGGATCAGATTGACAAGTGCTTGGGGTATATGGGGGGAGGGGAGAAGTTTAAGCATGGATGGATGTGAGAGGATGAAGGAGGTGAAGGAGGAAAAAGACAGCATTGACTAAAACTAAGGGTATATGAAAGGCCATATGGAAACTTACTAGTTTGTATGCCAATTAGATATTTAAGTTGGGAAGTAGCGCACCAGGATATTTTGAATGTCTGGATAATGCTGTTCTAGAAAGCTAACGTTTACCAAACCCCAGTGTCAGATGTGATGTATTTCCTTATGAGTTGACCAGGGAGGCCCCAGAGGCCCCCCCCAGAAGAACACAAATTGTTGCCGTTCTTGTTTGTCTTCAGAATTAGTTAATAACACCCTATTGCTAAAGATTCCATGCACCTTGGTTGCAAAATGTAGGGAAAAATTGAAGCTGAAACTAATCTGGACAAGTCCTCCTTGCTAGCTGGCTTTCACAAGTGCAGGGAAGTTCCATACAGGACACTAGGGGAGAAATCACACTAGCAGTGTCACTCAGCTGTAAAACCTACATCTCCAATTCCAACTTGTCACGCAAGGCACACACACTGTTGCAATAGTGACAGAACTGTGGCAGGAGTAACCAACTGCTCCTCTGATTGGACTTGAGTCCCATTCCCCATGAGGAAATGTATGCCTCTTATTAAAACATGGCCCTAAATTCGTACCTGAGAGGTCTAAGACCTTTGAGGTAAATTTAATACTGTTGTTGTTAGTTTGTCTTGTTTTGTTTGTTTTTTAAGCTAAATTCCCATGATACCAAGCTGTAATCTAAATATTATGTTTATACGTGTGGACAAATTATGCTTTACTGAGAGAAGCCTTTTTTTCCCCCCAAGACAGGGTTTCTCTGTGTAGTCTTGACTGTCCTGGACTCACTTTGTAGACCAGGCTGGCCTCGAACTCACAGAGATCCACCTGCCTCTGCTTCCTGAGTGCTGGAATTAAAGGTGTGCACCACCACCGCCTGGCTATTTGTCTGCTACAGTGGTAACAGAATGCAGAGATTGGTGGGTCCTCAAGGGCTGGGAATGCATGGTAGTTAAGTGCTCAGCCCTAAAGGGGACATCACTTGTACCACCCCCTCTAAGTCTAGAAACTAGAAACTGGTGGTACTGACTCCGAAAAAGGATACTACCCTGGATCTCCAGTGCCCTATCAGGGCAATCTGAGCAAGTGTCTCCATGATCCATTCCAAGGGCTGACCTGGTCCCTCCCTGTACTCTATTTTTTTTTTTAATATTTATTTATTATGTTCACCAGAAGAGGGTACCAGATCTCATTATAGATGATTGTGAGCCACCATGTGGTTGCTGGGAATTGAACTTGGGACCTTTGGAAGAGCAAGCAGTGCTCTTAACCTCTGAGCCATCTCTCCAGCCCCCTCCCTGTACTCTAAATGAAACTTGAAATGCCGGCACAGAGGAGATTGCGCCTGCTTGATGAAAAGAATTTAATATAAATATGTATGCAGGTATACAAGGTAGGAATCAGTTCAAGTTGATTAGTGAACAAAAGAACATTCTTTGTTTAAAAGAAAAAAGGAAAGGCCTGGTTCCCACCGTTCCACACTTCAAAGAGAGTGATGGGGAAGAGTAAGGAAGCTCATTTTCTCCATCAGGGAGAAGGAAGTGGACCTGGACCGAGGAGAGCTTGTCAGATAGTTTACCTGTTTAAAGAGATGATGGCCTGTACCAAGCAAACATGAACGTAGCAGATGTGTTGGACTCTCCACCTTGACAAAGGAAGAGACTGTGTTCCTGGTCCTGGAGGCTTTTTTTCTGCAGGGAAGCTGCAAAGGGAGGAGGGAAGATAGAGGATGAGGGTGTTGGGACGGAGGGGGGCGGGGGAGGTGCCGCCATTCTGGATGGAGCCTTTTTTTCCTGCTTGTTTTCCTTGTCTGAACGGTTCAGTTCCTGTGCCTGTGACAGTATCCACAACTCAGCCCCCATGTGCCAACAAACCCCATATGCTTTGGTTCTTCCCTTATCTTTTAAGCCAAGATAAGTTTGAGATGCGCACTGCAAGAGATGCATTATAAAATACACACGGGCACACACAGGCAGAGGGAGGGAACCAGCCCTCGCTTGGATTTGTATTCTTCTCCGCATGTAACACCAACCCACACACAGAGGCACTAAAAAGCTCCTCAGTTGAATGTGCATAACCTCGTGTTACGAGAACTTTCTCCTTGGGCACGGGGCATGGGCTGCGTCGCCCACTCCTTCTGATATTCCAATGACAAACCAATGAGCTTGTAGGGATTGCTTACAAAGCACGGGTGAATGGTTACAGGCAGAAGTGTGAAGACCCCCCAAAGCAGCTACACAAAGGTTTTCACACTATGTGTATGATGGCTCCCCATAGCCACACAGATGAGGCCCTCTTTCCCGTCATCTTCTTCACCCCATATACTCACCCAGCCCTTCTCCAAGCCCCCACAACCATAAGCAATCAGAGAAGGATTGCATACAACTGTTTGGCTGAACTGACTGGCTCCAAGGATATTGTTGTACATGATGTAAAGCCCCCTATTTGAAGATGGTGGAAGGAAGAAAGCATCTTCCATCCATCTGTCCATCCTTCCATCCATCTGATTCATTTAACAGACATTCAGCTACCATATAAATCAGCGTGGCTGCCAGCTTCCAGACTCACTTTGGATTCTGGAGACAAGGCTCTGACCTGGAACTGCCGCTATTGAGCTTGGGGGTGAAGGGGTGGGAGCTGTTGATAGCACTAACTTCTGACAGCACAGGATAAGCTCCTCCACTACCAGCATGATTTCATTTAGTCTTATTCTTCCTGCATATTAACACACCTGTCATACCCATCAGTCATCAGAGGTGTGGTTTGTTTGTTTGTTTGTTTGTTTTGTTTTTTGTTTTTGAGATGAAGGTCTTACCATTTAGCCCTGACTGGCACAAAATGTTTTATATAGACTAGGGTGGTCCAAAACTCTCAGAGATCTGCCTGCCTCTGCCTCCAAAGAGTTGGAATTGAAGGCATCTATGTCAAATTAAGGTATTAGTAGGGGCTTTTTTCTGCTACCTGTGCTTGATCCCAAATAATGACACAGAGACAGATGTACTTAATAAGCTTTAAAGCTCTACACCTGAGCAGATAATTGTCTATTTTTAACCCAGTTGGGCTAATCTGGCTACCTCCCAGCTGTGTGCCCCTTTGCTTGCCATCACAGTCTTGTCTTGGCCTTCTGCTGTAACTCTGTCCTCATGGCGAACTCCTCATGGCCTTTCTTTTCCCCCCACCCCCACCTTCCTCCTTCTCTGGTCCCTACCTGAGACCCCCAGGCTGGGAATGGAAGTCCTTCCCACTGACTCCTCTGCACAGTCACTGGCTCATAAGCTCCTTTATTAAACAGTCAGAGATAATTGGAGAGCAATTTTTACACAATATTGAGACCGGAGATTCTTCATAGACATGACAGTGCCCACGTCGAGGCTGCAACTGGACCTCAGGGCACAGAAACCAGCATCTGAGTACACAGTGCTCAAGACCATCCTCCAACATGTGCTGCCATGCCCGTCTCCATTTGAATACAGGTAATGATACAGTAATAGGGTGAAATCAGAGATTCTGCATGTCTGAGAAGGCCCCAAGTAATGCCTATGTGGATGGTTCTAGAACTTCGCTCCATGAAGGGTTGACTATTGCAGCAATCCTGTGTGGAGGTAAGGTGATTCCCTGATAGGGAGACAGCAAGGAAAAGGGGCCATGACTAGATAATAGAGCTGGTGGAATTCTAAGATTGTTGGGGATGGTAGGCCATATGGCCAATGTTCAGCCATCTTGTCAGAGCCTACACCTTTAGGCTCCTATTTCTCCAGCAGTCTGTCATGTACCAGAAACCAGCTGACCCTGTTGTGGTTTGGCAGTTAGACACCTGTTGTGGTTTATTGTGGGGGACGGTCATTCTAAGACCCTCGAGCTCATAGTAAGAGCTACTCCTTTCTAGCTATAAACTAGCTTTTCCAGTAAGACTACTAGTAAAATCAGGTTAAAGGCCAGCTGCCCTCAAGCAGCAGTTCTGGGAACTTTTTCCTGACTAACCAGATCTTTTACAACTTCCCTCTTTCTCTGGAATTTCTCCCTCTTCTGTGATTATAGCAGCTGTAAAGGTAGACACCTGCTGGAGCATTCCAGAGTTAGGTATCCATAGCAACCCTCGCTTACACAAATACTCATGTCCCCATGCCTATAAAAACTCTGTGAATTTTTTCAATAAACAGGGCTTGATCAGAATCCAGACTTGCCCTCATTTCTTTGTGTCTCCTGTCCCCCCACTTGTCTGCCCCCTCCACAGGTACCCATTGAAGGCCCCACGGGCCGGGTCAAAGATGGCTAGCTTCTTTCTCACCCTCCTGGACTGAGGAAAAAAGCTCAGCTACTTAAAACAAAGGCCTGGCAGGCTTTCTTCTCCCCTGACTGTGGACCTGTCCGACAGGGTCAAGGCCAGGCCTATTAGCCCCCCTGGTTTTGTTCAAACTGACCAATCCTAAACTGGGGTAGAAAGACCCCTTTCACAGACACTTAGAAGCTTTCAGTCTTCAAGGAGAGACCCTGTTTCCCCTTCTGCTTTTGGGGAGACTCTATTTCCACTACTCTGAGCCTGCACCTGTAACTTCATAGGACAGTCCCTATGACCAGTTGGCAGGGAGGGCACTCACCCTGGGGTTCATGATGGTTCGCTTAGATGTTCAGAAAACTGAATAAATGAGCAATTCTGTGCTGATTCATGAGCTGTTCCCGATGGTCCCTGACATATAAATGTGGGGGGAAGGTACGTAACTGGCCTCTCTGAATGAGGGGGGAAGTAAAGATAACAGCGCCTCACATACATACTAACAGGTGACTTCAGCAGAGACTTTAATAATGAAGAAGGCAGGATGCTGTTCTGTAGACATCACTTATCCTCTTCCCCAAGACATCCCATAATCACCCAGTGAGCTCATGAGCAAAAAAGCTACATTGGCACAGAAGAAGGTTACGCATGGACTCAGCAACACGGACTTGAATTTAAGGGCAACCATACTATGACCAGGGTTGCGTCTCAGTCAGCCAGCATCAGAGAGACCCAACCTTCAGCCATTCTCTGGTGTAACTGATAGAGCTGTGGAGACTCTGTCAGAATGCCAACAAGATGGCCACACATTTCAAGGATGGCATGGTTCCCTAGAGGCTATTGTGTGCCAGTCTATGGCCACCAGTATCCAGTGCGTGGAGCTGTTTCTCATATTGAGGATTTATTGATATAAAAACTCAAGAGACAGAAAAAGAACTGGCACCGTTTTCCATCACCCTCGGTGATCTCCTGGCAAGGTCTTTGCTTCCCGTTCCCAAGCCTTTATGCTCTGGTGATGGAGCAGCCTTGGCCCCAGAGAGAAAGAGAGAGATGTTTCTACCAAGAGGTGCAATGATGATTACTCTCACCTGGAGGTCAGAGTTGGTACCCAGCCACTGGAGCTGCTCCTGCTTCAGAGCCAACCGGCTAACAAGGGAATCACGGTGCTGGAGGAGGAATAACTAGATTTCTACTCCACAGTGGACGTAAGAAAAAGTTATGTCCCATGGGCGCTCCTTAGAGAATCTCCCAGTGTTGCTATATTCTGTGACTCAGATCAGTTGAAAACGACAGTGACCCAACCTAGGAAGGGCGGAGTGACTCAAACCCTTCAGGCATGAAGGTCTGGGTCACTTCCAGGTACAGCCATGAACAGTTGAGGCGCTTGCAGAAGGCAAAGGGTAAAGGGCAAAGGGCAAAGGGTAAAGACTCAGTGGGTAGTTGAAGAAGATAGCTACAGATGTCTGCTATACTGCATGACCAGTACATAACTCAGGACTCTGAATATTTCCTCCCTATTTTGTCATAAACATGGTGGCTTATATATGTGTGTGTGTTTGTTTGTACGTATGTATGTATGTATGTATGTATATATATATATATATGTATGTATGTATATATATATTCATATATATATTCATATATATATGAATGTACATCAAAGCAAATGTTGTGGTTTTCTTTCTCACATTCCCTTATCATGTAACATAGATGTTGTTATATGGTATTAAAGTATTATTAATTTTATATCATAGTATTAATTATAGCATAGTAAGGAGAAAAGGCAATACTAGCCAAAGACTTATTGTGTTATTGAATCTACACAGGTCAGTCTTATCATTTTAGGTCAAGTTATGACCTGATGCCTTATCTGAAGATTAAGCACAACTTTTTAGAATGCATGTAGATGGTGGACTTACGGCTACGTTTCAACTTGACAGGGTTCAGGGTAGCTAGTAAAATATGAATGGTATATGTGTGGGGTGTTTTCAGTGACAGTCACCCTCCACCAACATAGATGACCATCATCCTGTATACCAAGCATGTGGGTAAATCTAAAAGTTGGAGGGAGGGCTCTCTTCATTCTGTCTTCCAGAGCCGGAACACCCGTCTTTTCTGCCTAACACACGAGAGCTCCAGTGCTCGTGCCTGCTGAGCCCCAACCCACTTCTTAGGCTTCTGGCCTCAAAATAAATTATATTCCCAGCTTTGCAGTTTGCAAACAGCCATGTTCCGCAGGTTCTCTGCCTCCACAGTTGTATGAGCCAGTTCCCATAAATCCCCCGGGTTCTTTGTCTCTAGAGATCCCTGACTTACTAGTCATACAGTGTCGCAAATGCTAGAAATGGCTGCAAATCCAAACTTCTCACTGCCCTCCCCACATGCCAGGCTTACTGCAATTGCAGAGCAGGTCACCACCTCAGAAGAGTGTCTCATAGCTCATGAGTAGAAACGGGATAGAGAGCCAGAGGAGACTTGGCAAAGGAGGGGTTTAGGGCAATATGAGTATCTTGTGGCATCTAGCAAAGTAGTCTTCAACTGGGGTTCCGGGACTGCTCTTTTTTTATTGGGGGTGGGGTGCTGTTCAAACATCTTTCTTCATTCCTACTTACCATGATCATTTAATAATACAGATACACTGCATACTTGCTTATGAATTCTGGCCCTTTGGCTATCTACAAATCATTATATTTATAGTAGTTGGTCTTTTTTTTTTTTTTCTTTTTGGCACATACCTCATAGTCAATTTTCACCTCACTGGAGACAATGTTCCCCTAATTGGGAATACATAGTCTAGCACACACCCGTTCACCTGTGAGATGTAGCAGCGATTCAACAGAGTCAAACACCTGCTGGGTAAACAGGATTTAAGGGGCACTTATTTTCTGTGGTAACCTGGCCGAGTGAGGAGCTCCCTCTCCCGTGCTTACAAGGTTGCAGAGCTCAGCAGCTCAGCAGCACCCCCCATGCATCCTTGGAGAAAGCCTCCTCATACTGAGAGCCCAAACCTGGCACACCAACTTTTCATTTAGTAGTTTGACCTCTGTCTTTTGTTGCCAAACAGCAGACACAAAGTCGCGAGCAACAGAAGGTAGGCACACACAGAACATTTGGCTTCTGTTCCCAGAATCCAGACAGTAATTGCGTTCATTGTGAGGCACAAATTCTCTTCCAATGCACCTGTGTCAAACCGGATATAAACCTCTATGCGCCGTATGTCTAATGCTCCAGTGTAAAGTTTTGCTAGCTTTTTGTAAAAAGCACACCGTACTAATTCAACCCTACTGTTAACTACACTTTTTCAGTATTGGGGTTGTTTTCAGAGCTGGTAAAATTGGTAGAAAGAGCAATGGAATAGGAATGAGATGATCAGGACTGAACATTTCTCATCCAAGTATTTATTTAAAATAACAAGTATTAAAAAAAAAAAACAAGTTATTTAAAGGAACTAGTTACAGAGCTGAAAATACTACCATATCTATCAAACCGGAATGGCTGAAGAAGGAAGCACACAGCGGCTTGGTGGCTAAGAGTGAAATGGCTGAACTGCACCCTCGCCCTCCCAGCAGGGAGCTGATAGGGTTGTTCCAGGGCCCTGAACTGAGAGTAGAGAGACAGGCACATCCTGAATCGTGAAATCATTTGTGGAAGTCTAAAGCCAGGCGGGACAAGGATGAAGGTCACTGCTTCCTTCACACTGTCCTTTCAGTGCTCCTATTTATTATTTTTTTTAAGCAAATGCCTGTTCATAGTAATTAAAATTACAACAAATGAATGATGGAATAAAAAGCAATCATAGAAGTACATTGTCACTAACAGCTTAGTTTGATCAGGTCACCTACTTTTGGATTGAAAATTCTCACAGTGCAAAAATGTCCATGTTCTCATACATTAGGGATCTCATGCTGGACGTGCTCTGACGGGGGCTATCTACTTAGCACAGTACCCTGTATTCACCTTCACCTGACCCCCACCCTCACACCTGCACCCTCACCACTCCAACCCCCCAATCCCCACCCTCACACCTGCACCCTCACCACTCCAACCCCCAATCCCCACCCTCACACCTGCACCCTCACCACTCCAACCCCCATCCCCACCCTCACACCTGCACCCTCACCACTCCAACCCCCCCAATCCCCACCCTCACACCTGCACCCTCACCACTCCAACCCCCCAATCCCCACCCTCACACCTGCACCCTCACCACTCCAACCCCCATCCCCACCCTCACACCTGCACCCTCACCACTCCAACCCCCCAATCCCCACCCTCACACCTGCACCCTCACCACTCCAACCCCCATCCCCACCCTCACACCTGCACCCTCACCACTCCAACCCCCCCAATCCCCACCCTCACACCTGCACCCTCACCACTCCAACCCCCCAATCCCCACCCTCACACCTGCACCCTCACCACTCCAACCCCCATCTCCACCCTCACACCTGCACCCTCACCACTCCAACCCCCCCAATCCCCACCCTCACACCTGCACCCTCACCACTCCAAGCCTCATCCCCACCCTCACACCTGCACCCTCACCACTCCAACCCCCATCTCCACCCTCACACCTGCACCCTCACCACTCCAATCCCCCAACCCCCACCCTCACACCTGCACCCTCACCACTCCAACCCCCATCCACACCCTCACACCTGCACCCTCACCACTCCAACCCCATCCACACCCTCACACCTGCACCCTCACCACTCCACCCCCATCCACACCCTCACACCTGCACCCTCACCACTCCAACCCCCCCAATCCCCACCCTCACACCTGCACCCTCACCACTCCAACCCCCCAATCCCCACCCTCACACCTGCACCCTCACCACTCCAACCCCCCCAATCCCCACCCTCACACCTGCACCCTCACCACTCCAAGCCTCATCCCCACCCTCACACCTGCACCCTCACCACTCCAACCCCCATCTCCACCCTCACACCTGCACCCTCACCACTCCAATCCCCCAACCCCCACCCTCACACCTGCACCCTCACCACTCCAACCCCATCCCCACCCTCACACCTGCACCCTCACCACTCCACACCCCCCAATCCCCACCCTCACACCTGCACCCTCACCACTCCAACCCCCCAATCCCCACCCTCACACCTGCACCCTCACCACTCCAACCCCCCCAATCCCCACCCTCACACCTGCACCCTCACCACTCCAAGCCTCATCCCCACCCTCACACCTGCACCCTCACCACTCCAACCCCCATCTCCACCCTCACACCTGCACCCTCACCACTCCAATCCCCCAACCCCCACCCTCACACCTGCACCCTCACCACTCCAACCCCCATCTCCACCCTCACACCTGCACCCTCACCACTCCAATCCCCCAACCCCCACCCTCACACCTGCACCCTCACCACTCCACCCCCATCCACACCCTCACACCTGCACCCTCACCACTCCAACCCCATCCCCACCCTCACACCTGCACCCTCACCACTCCACCCCCATCCACACCCTCACACCTGCACCCTCACCACTCCAACCCCCCAATCCCCACCCTCACACCTGCACCCTCACCACTCCAACCCCCATCTCCACCCTCACACCTGCACCCTCACCACTCCAATCCCCCAACCCCCACCCTCACACCTGCACCCTCACCACTCCAACCCCCATCTCCACCCTCACACCTGCACCCTCACCACTCCAATCCCCCAACCCCCACCCTCACACCTGCACCCTCACCACTCCAACCCCCATCTCCACCCTCACACCTGCACCCTCACCACTCCAACCCCCATCTCCACCCTCACACCTGCACCCTCACCACTCCAACCCCCCAACCCCCACCCTCACACCTGCACCCTCACCACTCCACCCCCCACCCTTACCACCGACACCCACACCCACACACATCCCGTCCCTCCCCTGCCTTATGAGAACACTGTCTACTCAGTGCATGGTGGTTCCTTCCACACAGTCCTGTTATATACCCATATCCAGAAGCGACAAACTCTTGGTCCTCCACAAAAGTACCAGTAGGACATATGGTATTGGGGCCCAGTTCCTTTGAAGGGTGCTAATTTATTTTCTAGTATCATATAATGTTCCTGATGCCTATTTACAGCAATTCTGGGGTTACCTCCAAGCTTGCAGAAACATAGGCAGGCAGAGAATGGCTGAGGGGAAGCAGTGCAGTAAAGGCAGGGTAGCTGTGAGATGACAGGAAAAGCCGAAGGTCTCATGTCTTAGTTCAGGAAAAGGCTGGCACGCAGCCGAGAAATCTCGATAACCCCTCAAAGCACGTAGAGAAGGGGCTAGCATCAGCCAGTCTCTTTGATCGAGGAAGAGAACGCATGTGAGGAGGGGCCCAAGCATCACTGTAGGCATGGCTTGGGCCTTCACTGGGACACTGGATCTTAGAATCCTAGTATTGGAAACCTTTCCCGTATTCCGAGTCATTGTGTTAGTTTTGAGCTGCATACCCTCATTGCAGAAGAGACGCTGGATAGCGTCATAAAAACGGCATCATGGCTCGAGCGTGTTCACTTTTGCTGCGGTAATGAAATACTACAAACTTAGTGGCTGATGGGGCTGGAGGGATAGCTCAGTGGCTAAGATTACTGGCTGCTCTTGGAGAGGACCCAGGTTTAGTTTCCAGTACCCACATGGCAGCTCATAATAGCTCTAGCTCTAGAGGATCCGACGTCTTCTTCTGGCCTCTGTGAGTACCAGGCAAACACATGGTTCACATATGTACGTGCTACGTAAAACTCAAAGCATAAAATAAGAGAAAGATTATTTTTAAAGGGGGTGGGGCACAGTAGTTACAACAACGCAGATGAGGCCGAGGAGATGAACCACGGGTACAGTAGTTGTTCCTTAAGTATGCGGATGTGGGTTTGGATTGGCAGAACCCATATAAAGCCAGATGAGGCGGTGTAGTCTGTGATCCCTGTCTCCTGTGGCCAGATGGGAAGTGTGTGCGCCAGCCAGCCTGGTTGACATAGTGGTGACAAGAGACCCCGTCTAAAACAAGGCCAAATGTGAGGATGACAATCGGGGTTTTCCTATGACCTCCACTTGTGCAGCGTGGCATGTATGCACACTATTATATGCGTGCGGGTGCGTACGCACAAACACACATATTCACACATGGGAGGAGTAAAAACCCACAAATTTATTGTCTTATATAGTGCTAAGGGTCAAAAGTCCAAAACGGTTCTCACCAGGCTAAAGAGTTAGAACCCTTTTAGCTTCCACGGGCACCCAAAGTTCTTGTCTTGCACCTCTATTCTCAAAGCCAACAACATTGGATCATATTATTTTCACCCTGCCATCTCTCTCTGCTTTTCTCTTTCCATCTTCACTCCTAAGGATCTGTATTTATTATTTAAGAGGAGAAAGGGCTTCTTTGGGCGCAGTTTAGAGTATGCAATTCTTTACTGGGAAGGAGGTCCGGCCGCTAGAGTAGTCTAGCTGTGGTGGTGTGCTCTTTATTAGTGGCTTTTTACAAGGCACCAATGAGCAAGCAGCGAGCCTGCCTGAAACCAGATATCCTTCCAGGCTGACAGCTGGTGACCTATGTAAGCCAGCCAGTCACTGCATCCCAATAGATCCACACCATACAAAACAGTGTGACCAGCTTGGGGCCAATTGTTAGTCCTAACTAATTTAATAAAATAAAATTTAAAAAAGGCACATGTTACATCCAACTATAACCGGGTCCCTGTGATTGTACTGGGACCAGGATAAAAATCCAGGCTAGTGTCTCCATCTCAAGCTCAACAGAGTAGGAACATCAGTCCCATCTGATGCTTTTCCCCTTTGATTTGAGGGTTAACATAGTCACAAGCTCTGGGGATTAAGACACAGGCTTCTTGGACAGGACGTCATTCTTCGCAGCACACTTTATTTATTCATTTCCAACATAAATTTGGATTTTTAAAATGCCGCACCTACAAAGCTCATTTTCTCAGAGCCCTGGTGAGACGGTTCCTCAGGTAAAGAGCTCGCCACCAAGACTGGCAACCTGAATTCTGTCACTGGAACCCACGTGGTAGGAGGAAAACACTGACACCACAAGTTTTCTTCTGATCTCCATGTACGTGCTATGGCACTTGCGTTCTTATATATACAAAACAAACAAACAAACAAACAAACAAACCCATTATATCTGATTTCTCTGGTGACTTCAAAGTTGATGAAAAAAGAAATAGTAGTTTTTGAAATCTTCAAGAGCGTTCACTCCTTTAAAATTTTTTATTTGGAAAGCATAAAAAGATCAATAAGAAGGGGTCCTGCTCAAACTAAGGCACCAGCCAAGGACAATACAGGCGGTAAACCTTAAACCCCTACCCAGATCTAGCCAATGGACAGAACACTCTCCACAGTAGATTGGAGAGTGGGATATGACTTTCTCACATACTCTGGTGCCTCACCTTTGACCATGTCCCCTGGAGGGGGAGACCTGGTGGCACTCAGAGGAAGGACAGCAGGTTACCAAGAAGAGACTTGATACCCTATGAGCATATACAGGGGGAGGTAATCCCCCTCAGGAACAGTTATAGGGGAGGGGAGTAAGGGGAAAATGGGATGGAGGGAAGAATGGGAGGATACAAGGGATGGGATAACCATTGAGATGTAACAAGAATAAATTAATAAAGGAGAAAAAAAAAGATCAATAAGAAAAATATTTTATTAAAAAGAAGTCTATAACCCAACCATGCACAACTGTTAGAAACTGATGCATTACCTTTGACTTTTTTTTTTTTTTTTTGCATTTTTCCACACAGTTGATACATGTGTTTATGCTGCTAAACACGAAAGTATCGGTATTTCAGATGTATAAACTCTGTAGATGTTAAGTTGTAATGGCTGCATTCTACTAAATTGCAACAAGGAAATAATTGTGGCCGTTACTGTCAGACATTTAATTTTTGTAAGCATTATGAAGGACAATGGATCATAAACAGCTTTTGGCATTCAGAACTATTTACATCTCCAGCTATTTCCTTAGCTGAGGTACTTGGAACTTGCGGGCCAAAGGGAATGAGTAAATTCAAAGTTGTTGACGCACACTGTCTAATCAGGTCTTCACATAACAGCCTGTTTACATGCCTTCCAGCTCCACACCAGGGCTGCTTTCAACACACCCTGAGCTGGCGTTAGGCGTCGTCTTTCTTCCCTCAGCTAATTTTAGTTGAAACAAGCATCTCATTGTTCACGCGGACATCTCTTTTGGAGCATGTGTGCGTCTGATCATTTCTTCATGCGTTTGCCTGGCAGCTGTCTTTCCCCGCGTGTGCGCGCTCGTCATATGAAGGTCGTTCTTTCTTCTCAAGCCTGGTCCAGCTAAATACAAGAACTCATAGATTGCAACAGGTCCTTGGCAACTCGCTCTCTGTTCTCACTCAGCTTGGAGGTTCCCAGTCCTTGTCAGATCCTCCATGGGCTACTGTTGCCCCCATTCTTCTCAGAACAGGCTGTCTTTACCTGTGCCTACCTTCTCCGTGGGTTTCAGATTGCTTCCTGGGGTCAGCTCAGTTGCCACCCTGGCTACAGACCTCTAGAGCCTGCTGCTGTTCCCATCCCCCACCCTTGGCTTCCAGTGCTTGCCTGCTATTTTCAGTAGTTGGGTTTCTTGAGAGAGAAGACTGAGTCAGCCAGCTGCACAAGGTGGATAAAAGGGTGTGTGTGTGTGTGTGTGTGTGTGTGTGTGTGTGTGTGTGTGTGTGTATGATATTATTTTGTTTTGTTTTTTTGAGACACGGTTTTTCTGTGTAGCCTTGGCTGTCCTGGACTTGCTTTGTAGACCAGTAGGCCAGCCTGGCCTTGAACTCACAGAGATCCAACTGCCTCTGCCTCCCCAAGTGCTGGGATTACAGGCCATCACGCCCAACTAATTTATTTACTTTTATTTTGTGTGCATTGGTGTTTTTCTTACATGTATGCCTGTGTGAGGGTGTCATATACTGGAGTTAGGCACAGTTGTGAGCTGCCATGTAGGTGCTGGGAACTGAACCTGGGTCCTGTGGAAGAACAATCAGTGCTCTTAACCACTCAGCCATCTCTCCAGCCCCCAGTGTCCTTACTTATGAGGTGATCATCCGACCAGTTCAGGCCCGTGCTTCACCTCCTCTCATGGAACTTGGTGCCGCTGGCTTGCCCTGGCTCTGTGCTGTAAATTGCCCACTTTCTTTTGATGATTTCCTCTAAGGAAAAAAAAAAAAGACTCCAGTTGTCCCTTTTATGCTAAGTTTGTTGCAATTTTCTACTGTCTTTTCATCCTGTCACATTTTATTGATACTTCTCGTCAACTCATTTTGTACTTGGATCCCTTGATGAGGTGTGGAGGTGACACATTCAAACCATTGTGTTTTTCCTTACTCGTCACCCTGGAGATGCACGCTCTTTCCTGTTTTCACACATACTTTTTTCCTTCTTTTCTTTTCCTTTCCTTTCTTTTCTTTCCTCCAAAGCATCCTTTTCTCTCTTGTCTGTATCCAGAACAACCAGCACCATTTCCAAAATGAGCTGCAAAAGTTGCCCATCACCCTAACTTCAAGAAGCTTCCACCTGCCGTCCTGTCCCCTCCCAGGCCTTCCAGCGGACAGTGATTCCTGCTAGGAAAATGCCAGGACCAGGCTGCTCAGTGAAAGTGGGAGATGAAGAAAATACTGAAAGAGGAATAATTATAAGTTGGTATTAAAATATACAGGCAGATCATGCAGGTTAAAAAAAAAATCCCTAGCTGGGCGTGGTGGTACACGCCTTTAATGTCAGCAGTGGGTGAGTTCAAGGCCAGCCTGGTCTACAAAGTGACTCCTGGACAGTCAAGGCTACACAGAGAAACTGTCTCAAAAAACAAACAAACAAACAAACAAAAAAATCCAAAACAAAACAAAAATCCCTTTATGTAAAATACTGGAGATAGAATTGTTTTGGATTTCAATTTTTATTTAGATTTATGGCTATTAGCATAATACGTGATGATATCTCTTGGGGATGGGACCCGAGTGCATACTCAGTTTTATTTGTTTCATATGTATCATGATCCATATTGCCTGGAAATAATCTTACACAAACATTGATTGCATTTGTCATATGAAATCATGAGTACTATGAAATTTTCAGAGAAATGGGGATGTGAGAGAGAGAGAGAATGTGACGATCTATACAGAGCACATTGTTGGCCTCAAATCCTAGGCATCTAACGCTGCCACAAGGCTCCCTGAATTTCTCATATCCCAGAGAATTCTCACTTTTTTATGGCCAGAATGGCACCTGGGATTTCCCTAAGAAACTTCCACTTATAATCAGAGGCAATCTGTTCAGATCACAGTCAAGAAACCTCATACCCCAAAATCATTTTCACCCAGAGAAGCATCCCTCTCCACCACTGTCCTGGTTTCCAGTATAAACCATCAGGACTATTCCTGGACAGCGTTCTATTATTGTTATGAATTCTAAACCAAATAGTTTTTTATTATGTGGATGGGTGTTTTACCTGCATGTATGTCTGAGCACCACATGGGTACAGTGTCCGAGAGAGAATCAGTCGTCTGGAACGGGTGTTACAGGTTATATGTGAGCTGCCGTGTCGGTGCTGGGAACTGAACCTAAGAGCAACAGATGCTCTCAACCACTAAACCATCTCTTCAGCCTCTACACTAAACTTTTAAGTCTGTCTAGATGCTAGCTCTTCCTAGCTGCTCCCTTGTAAGGCATGTGACTGTATTTTTAGATCTTTTTCACAACTCTGCTTACATGTGGGAAGAACACATCTCACTCGTATCTGAGTGTTTCACAAAGCTCTGTTCTCTGACATGCCACAAAACCTCCAGGTTTATGAGTCTCCAGATCTCTTTTAGAATAGGATTCACATTTAAAAACAAGTACTGTTTCCTGGTCCCATTTCTTGTAAGACTGATACGAGGTGTTAAAGAAAATAAACAGACTTCCACATAAGATGGTAGACTTGAGGCGTCCTCATTGTGTAACTTGGAACAAAAGAAAGAATCTATTGCAAAGACAGGCATAAAGGGGCTCTTCAGAAATCCACAAAGGTGGTGATACCCAAAAAGGGGAGCAAAAGACACACCACGATATGCTCCATAAGGCAAGCCAGACAGGCTCAGGCACAAACAGATTAGCAGTCCTACCCATAGGACAAACCCAGAGCCCACACAAGCCTCAACTCTCCTTGCAGGTTTTGATAAGACAGTGATTTCCTGCCCCCCCCCCAGAGGACAAGTGGGCAGTGGAGAAGATATCAATCCAGAGCATTAAGGGGACTCAGAAGGCAGCAGACAGCCACCACGTTGAGAGGGAACCTATTGTTTAAAACTTACTTACCCTAGGGTCCAGAGAACAGAAAATAGCACAACTCAGTAAGTCAGAATTTAACAAGCCACAGATACAGGGTGAGAGCCATCAGGGAGGGGGCTGTGGGGAGCAGAAGGACCACAGGCTGACCAGTCAAAGGCTGGAGGCACAGGACCACAGACTGACCAGTCAAAGGCTGGAGGCACAGGAGGACCACAGGCTGACCAGTCAAAGGCTGGAAGCAGCTGGAGGCTCAGCTCAGGCAGCAAATTAGAACAGGGAAAGGTAGGCCTACATTCAGTGCCTGGGGCAGCTCAGCCATTGACAATAACCCAGAGTTTGACAGCCCTGGCTGAGGTCAGTGGGAGGACCAACCTCTGCAACAGCCTACCTGCCATTCACAGCTGTAGAGTGCATACAGTTTGAAGTACCAGCTGAGCACTTGACATCCCCCACCTCATCCCTCCAGCAGGGAGATGAATAGTTATGACATCTTGATAGTTCAAACACAGCTCCTCTGCCTACACAGATCTTTGTGGTTTCAACTTTATATTCCCCAATGCAAGTGCGAAAAGGCCCCAGCTATGTCACCCACTCTGTAGGAAGGAAGAGAGAAGCTGCCCAGCCATAGGCTGCAAAGATGAGGAACAGGAAGATTCTAAAGAAAGGATAATTCGGGTGACACCAGACACTTGTCCAATACACACTCAACACCAGGCTTAACCATAGAAAAGGCAAGAGTGAGAAAGCTCAACCCAGACCCACCTTCCCCAGTGCATATGGCAGCCAGTCTCCAATATTCAAAGATCCAGAAAAATCTGCCCCAGCACTCTACCTTTATTTCTCCTGATTGACTGTGTATGTTTTACCAATGCACTTGGTTTATCATGTTTTTAATATTTTGACTTTGTTTTCCATAGTAAATTGATCTCATTTTGTTTGTTTTTCATAATTGGGCAATTTTTTTTTTTTTGAGACAGGGTTTCTCTGTTTAGCCTTGGCTGTCCTGGACTTGCTTTGCAGACCAGGCTGGCCTCAAACTCACAACAATCCACCTGCCTCTGCCTCTCAAGTGCTGGGATTAAAGGCATGTGCCACCACGTCTGGTGATTGGGCAATCTTTGTTTCCTCTTCCTCCTATTTTTTTTTATTCCTTTTTTACTACCATTCTTTTCCCCATTTTTATTCTACTATTCTTTCAGTAAAATTTTGATGATCTTATTTTTTATTAAACATTTTTTCATGGCTTTTTATTGTTTTCTCCTCTCCCAACTCCTCCAAGATCCTCCCTAGCCCCCTTTCCACCTAACTTTATGTTATTTTTCTCTTTTAAAAGAAAAAAGAAACAAAAAAAGCCAAGAAACACAATGAAAATCAAAACAAACAAGCAACCCCCCCCAAAACAAATAAACAAATAAAAACCCATAAGACAATATTGCAAAGCAAAGCAAAATGAAACTAAAAGTCCACAAAAATATCACTGAGTTCATTTGGTGTTGGCAAACTACTCTGATGCATGAGGTCTGTCCTGTACTGTGATTGCTACACCCAGTGAGACTCTGTTGGAGAAAACTGATGTATTAGTCAGGGTTCTACACAGAAACAGAACTGGTATAAAGAATACATATATGATTTATTATAGTGTTACAGGCTGTGGGCCAACTAGTCCAAAAATGGCAGTCTACCAATGGAAAGTCCAAAAATCCCCAGCAGTTGTTCAGTCCACCAGGCTGGATGTCTTAGCTGGTCTTCAGTGTACATCAGAATGCTGAAGAATCAGATTCTAATGCCAGTGAAGAAATGGACTTGCCAGCAATAGCAAGGGCAACCAGGCAAAAAACAAGGGCTTCCTTCTTCCATGTTCTTTATATAGGCTGCCAGCAGAAAGTGTGGCCCAGATTTAAGTTGAATCTTCCCACCTCAAAAGACCTGGATTTAAATCCCCTGCCTGCTGGGTCCACCTGGAGCACAACCAGCAGAGGTGAGCTATGCACTGTCCCCTGAGCTCCGTCATCCAGCCCAGAGTTCTGCTTTCCTTCCTGAAAATGCCTGCTGGGCCCAGGAGCAGGCAGCTTGGACTCCTTCTAGATAATCCCCTGCCTTCTGGGTCCACCTTAGGCATAGCCAGCAGAGGTATGGTGTGAAGGAATATCTTGAGTGGATGTAACAACTGTCAATAAAGCACTGTTTAGCCAATCAGCTGGGCAGAAGGACAGGAAGTGGAAGGCGGGACTTCCTGGAGAGGGGGAGGAGCCAAATTTGACAGTTGACAGGTGAGGGAGAAAGGAAGAAGCATCCAAGGATAAGATTGGCAAGTGCTTGGGATGTATGTATGTTATGAGCAGATTAGAATATACTTATGTTACAAGTAGATTAGAATCAGTTTAGATTCTGCCTGGTGTAGTGCTTGCAGCTTTAAAGTACATTTCAGACTCTTTGTCAGTTATTGGTTTCACAGGCGGAACCGATAGAATTTACTGTAACAGTATGGTGCACACTGTTCCATGAGTTCTATCTTTAGACCCACGGCTCTGACTGCCTGCCTGAGGAGGTGGGTGGGGCCCCAGAAACACTCAGGTATACCTGGCACTCAACCAGCAGAAATGAGAGCTTCATTGTCAGGCCCATGGCTCTGCATGCTTCCCAGAGAAGTACTACTGGTATCAAGAACATGAAGCCAACACCAGGGACAACCAGATGGCTAAAGGCCAGCATACTAAGACAATCAACAAAAGCAATATGGCACCATTGGAGCCCAGCTATCCTACTACATCAAGCTCTGGATATCCTAACACAGCTGAAATACAAGAAGATGACCCAAAAGCAAATCTTATAAAGATGATAGAAGCCTTTAAAGAGGAAATGGAAAAATTCTTTAAAGAAATACAAGAAAATACAAACAGGAGACATAAACGAATAAAACTGTTCAAGACCTGAAAATGGAAATAGAATTGATTTAAATACACACACACACACACACACACACACACACACACACACACACACACACACACACAGAGGGAATTCTTGAGACGGGAAAACCTAGGCAAAAGCACAAGAACTAGAGACACAAGCATCACCTACAGAATACAAGAGATAGAAGAAAGAATCTCAGACATAGAAGATGTGATTGAAGACGTTAACACATTGGTCATAGAAAATGTTAAATATAAAAAGTTTCTGACATAAAACGTCCAGGAAATATAGGACACTATGAAAATACCAAACCTAAGAATAATAGGAATAGAAGAAGAAAACTCCCAGCTCCAAGACCCAGAAAATATTTTCAACAAAATCATACAAGAAAAATTCCCCAACCTAAAGAGTGCCTATAAATGTACAAGAAGTTACAGAACACCAAATAGATTGGACCAGAAAGGAAAATACTCCTGCCACATAATAATCAAAATAATAAATGTATGGATCAAAGAAAGAATATTAAGAGCTACAAGGGGAAAACTGCCAAACAACATAAAGGCAGACCTATCAGAATTACACCTAATTACTTAGCAGAGGCTTTAAAAGGCAGAAGGGCCTGGACATATGTCTTGTAGATTCTAAGGGACCACAGATTGAAAAGGAAAAAGTCAAAATATTGCTATTGCAGATTGTATGATAGTATACATAAGTGACCTCAAAAAGTCTACCAGAGAACTCCTACAGCTAATCAACACCTTCACCAGAGTGGCTGGATACAAAATTAACTTTAAAAAAATCAGTAGCCCTCTTTTATAGAAACAATGAATGGGCTGAGAAATAAATTAGGGAAACAACACCCTTTGCAGTAGCCAAAAATAATATAAAATATCTTGGTGCAACTCTAACCAAGAAAGTGAAAAACCTGTAAGATAAGAGCTTTGAGTTTCTGAAGAAATTGAAGAACATATCAGAAGATGGAAAGATCTCCCATGCTCATGGATCAGTAGGATTAACATAGTAAAAATGGCCGCCTTACCAAAAGCAATCTACAGGTACAATATAAATATTCCAACCAGCTGGAAATCCTCCCAATAAAATAACAGAAATTAGTAAATGTCTTTCAAAAATAACCTAAAATGTTAACACACACACACACACACACACACACACACACCAGACTGGGCACCTAGATTAAAAACTTAGATCCAATTGTCTGTTCTCTCCAAGAAATATGCTTCACTGACCAAGGAGCCAGTAGATTGAGAATCAAAGCATGTAAAATAATCTACAAATGCTTAGGAGCCCAAGCAAGTTGATGGAGCTTTTCTGATGACTTACAAGTGGATTTAAAAAAAAAAATAGTCAGAAGAAATAAAGAAGGTAATTAGAGATGAATAAAAAAGAGCAATTAACCAAAAAATACAATTATAAACATATAGACACCAAATATTGTGAGTCCCAATTTCATAAAGCGAATATCTAATGGATATAAAAAGCTACATAGATCTTGATTTCCTAATTGTAAGTAATTGCAATACCTTTACTCATCTTTAGATAGATCATCCAACTAAAACTTAACAACAACAAAAACAGAACAATGAAAGATTCTAGAATTAAACTACACCATAGATCAAATGGGCTTAACAAATATGTAAAGAGTAAGAGCCACTCAATAGCAGCAAAACACACATTCTTCTAAGCAACCCATTGAACCTTCTCTAAAATATACTACATTCTAAGCCACAAAGTGAGTCTTAACAAACAAACAAAAAGAACTAAAATAATTTATTCCATCTTATCAGATTATACTGGAATGAAACTAAAATCAATAGCAAGAGAAACTACACAAACACCTGGAGAGTGACGAATATACTCTTATGACCACTGGCTATGGAAGCTGTCGTGGAGGAGTTTTAAGACATCCTAAATGAAATAAAAAAGGAAAACACAATTTACAAGCACCTTTGGGATATAGCTAAGGCAAGTCTAAGAGGAGAATGTATAGCAAAAGTTCCTAGAGATAAAAGTCAGCCCCAGAACTCTCCTTCGCATGCCTCTACCTGTGGGGTTTGAATCCAATGCTTGACAGTGATGGCAGAAGCCTCCACCTTAAGGACCAGCCCATATCCGCTTTCAGGAACTAGTTCTTCCTGGAGGACTCCACCTGCACCGAGTGGATGGTGGAGGCTGAGTTCATCCAGTGCCCTACTGAGAATGAGCCTGGTTCAGCCCGGTGTCTTTTCTGCCTCAAGGTGTTGGAAAGCCAGTAATTGATGGAAACCCCATAGAGAAGCAAGCATTCATCTCGGTGTGCATTCTTTACAGTTAAGTTTGAACAACTAAACCTCAGTGAAATTTTGAAACCAGACCTCAAAAAAAAAAAAAAAAAAAAAAAAAAAAAAGAACTAAGAAAAAATTGCAAAGGAAATCAACAGCAAACAGAAAGCATTTGAAGAAACTGAGAAGGAAAATTCTGCTACAGCACAAAGCAGCTGGCTACCTTCTAGTGCCCTTGATAGGGTGACCTGGTCCTGAGTGATATGTTACATCTAAGCCATGTTGCCCTGTTTTCCCAGCATTCTGTGGGTTCTCTAACAATATTAGTTCCTTAAGAAGATGCTAATATTTCTAAATATTAATTTTATTTTTGCTTTTAAGTGGCCCCACCCTATGTGGCTGGTACTATTGGTCAAATGGCCAGTTCTCTGTATTTTGCGGCTTTGGTGAGTCCTGTGTCCTATGATAGGGCCTGATGGGGGTATTCCCATGTGACCAGTTTCCGATGCTTATGTTTCTAATACCCAACAGCCAAGGTGCCCTGTGCTCCTTGGGTGTGGTTTATGTGGTACCAATGTTTCCTCTGTCTTTCTAATGTGAGTCTTTCTAGCATAGGTAATGAAAGAAAATTACAGAAAAGAAGAAGAAGAAGAAGAAGAAGAAGAAGAAGAAAGAAAGAAAGACAAAAAGAAAATCAGAGTTATATCAAACAATAACCTAATATGTACTTCAAAATCTCAGACAAACAAGATTGAACCAACCTCAAATCAGTAATAAATAATGAAGAAGGAGGAGGAGGAAGAGGAGGAGAAGGGGAGGAGGAGGAGGAAGAGGAGGAAGAGGAGAAAAAGAAAATTAAAACAACCAGGGCAGCTATTAATGAAATGGAGATTAGAGGATCAATACAATCAATCAAAGAGTCGGTTCTTTGAAAAAAAAAATAACCAAAGCTGGGCATGATGGTGCATGCCTTTGATCCCAGCACTCGGGAGGCAGAGGCAGGTGGATTGCTGTGAGTTTGAGGCCAGCCTGGTCTACATAATGAGTCCAGGACAGCCAAGATAACACAGAGAAACCCTGTCTCAAACAAACAAACAAACAAACAAAAAACCAAAAAAAAAAAGAAAGAAAAAGAAAAAAATATCAAAATTGAGAGGCTCCTATCAAAATTAACCAAAAAAATAAAGATGTTCCAACTAACAGTGGATTGTACCCTCAAAACTGTATGTGAATTTAAATTATACTAAAGAGCTATAGTAAGAAAAATAGTGTAGCGCTGGCACAAAAGCAGACATGTAGACCAGTGGAATAGAATAGAAGACCCAGGATCAAACTCACACAGCTAAAGCTACCTAACTCAACAAAGGGGTCAAAATGACACTGGAGAAAAGACAGCATCGTCAACAGATGGTGCCAAGGAAACTGGCAAGGAATTTACACACATGAGAGAATGAAAAAAGAGTCATGCTTTTTACCTTGCACAAAAATCAGTTCAAAATATATCAAAGACTAAGTCTGAGGCTGCTAAAAGAAAAGAAAGAAAACACTTCAATACGTGGGCATAGGAAAGGACTCCCTAAAAAGACTCCAGGAGCTGAGGAAATAATTCCAAGGATTGACAGATTAAATAAATGTAGAAATCTTGTGTACAGCAAAGGAAATGATCTTCAGAGTCAAGAAAGCCCTTCAGAATGGGTGTGGCCATTTGAATAAAAGTGGCCCCATAGGCTCAAGGGAGTGCGACTATGAGGAAATGAAGGAGAGAGAAACATGTTTTTTGTTTAGCTCACAAGTGGGGGATGAGAAAAAGACTTGTGAGAGAGCAGGTAATGTTTATCCCCTTAGAAGTCGAACCATCATGTGCGGGAGATTGGTTATTAAGCAGCTGAAAAACATCCTTGAACAAATGTTGAGAGGAAGTATAAATGTGAGCCCAAAACAAGAGGTGGGACCTTTGGGGACTGGGGATAGATTTGGCTGTTCATCGCTCCACTTCGAGACACTCTTAGAGAGAACCACTCAAGGGAAGGCTTCGGGGCTCTGGCTCCTGCTGAGGTTCCGGGTTCTGGTTACTCCAGGTTCCAGCACAAGAAATCCTGCTGATTACACCAGGAGAATTGTTCCTGGGAACTGATATCCTTATGGTTTTGTTACTGTATTCTTTAATCTCCTTTTTCTATTGTTTAGGTTAGTCAGGTTATAAGTGAGGTACTCTCGCTTAATAAGTTCGTAATAAAACATATTTGCTAAGAAAATTGAGCATACAAGGGAACATGGCCTTGTAGGAAGTGTACCACTAACGGCAGGCTTGGAGGCCTCAGATACCCAAGCCAGGTCCGGTGTCGCATTCTCTTCCTGCTGCCCATGGGTGTAGATGTAGGAGTTTCAGCCACCTCTCCGGCACCATGTCTGCCTGCACGCTGCCCTGCTTCCCTCCATGATGATAATGGAGTAAAGTTCTGAACTGTAAGCCAGCCCCAATGAAATGCTTTCCTTTATAAGAGCTGCCGTGGTCAGCAAGTCCTCAGTAGTTCCTGCCTCACAAGTATGTCTGTCAGATATATTGGACCAGAAGGCTGAAGATGATGCTGTAATGTTATAGAGAGTTTTTGGGTGACTGTGCAGGCACCAAACTGTGTCTGTCATTTTTTCATTTTGGAAGCTGCTAACCTTCACTTCCCGCTTACTCAGGTAATTAATTTTACTCCTTCTCAAATCTCTGATGGGTTTGAAGACCAAATAGTTTAGTTTTGCAATTAAGCTTAGTTGTTTAGGGGTTAAGATGTTTTTAGGTCCAGATAGATGTTTTAAGTTGATAGAGATGAAATATGATACATATTGATTTACATTCAGAATTTTAGGCTCACCAAATAGGAAAGATGTTTTCTTCAAGATTGCCAAATAAAAATAACCAAAACACTATAACATTTATATAATTCCTGATTGTTTCGTGGTTCTTCTTGCTGTATGTAGTTTATTGTATATATGTGTAATAATATAAGTGTATATGTAAAAAAAGAAAAATAATAATAATAAAAGAGTACTGTGGTCATAGTTAAGTGTTTCCTTTATAAGAGTTGCTATGTGGGCTAGAGAATTGGCTCAGAGTTTAAGAGTACTGACTGCTCTTCCAGAGGTCCTAGGTTCAATTTCCAGCAACCACATGATGGCTCACAACCATCTATAATGTGATCTGATGCCCTCTTCTGACCTATAGGTGTATAAGTAGGCAGAGCATTGTATACATAATAATAAATAAATAAATCTTTTTTTTTAAAGTTGCTGTGGTCATGGTATCTCTTCACAGCAGTAGAAACTCTAACTAAGACAATGAGGAAAGGATCTTTGCTGACTACAATCCCAGGTAAGGGATTGATATCTGGAATATTAATTGCAAAATGTCTAGAATTTAATACCTGGGATAAAGAACTGCAGACATTGAATATCAAGAGCCACATCAACCAATCAATATGCTGTTGAATAAACTTAATAGACAGGCCTCAAGAAGAAATATAGATAAGCAATGAATATTTGAAAACTGCCCAACATCCTTAGCTATCAGGGAAACACAAATTAAAATTGTATTGAGTTTCTATCTCTCCCCAGTCAGAATGCCTGTCATCATGAAAATAAACTGCTAGCAAGGGACAAAAATGTGGGTAGAAAGAAAACTATAGTCACTGCTGACAGAATTATAAACTGGTATAATCGCTGTGAAAATCAGTACAGAGTTTTCTCAAAACTAAAAAAAAAAATTACAAGCAGCATATGGCCCAAGTATACAATATCTGAGCTACACCTGAAGGACTAACACGAATGCTTGCACAACCATGTCTGCTGATGCTCTCTCTGTTCACTAGGATACGGAACCAGCCCAGCTGTCTACCAACAGATAAATGGATTAAAAAAACTCTGTGGTACATATATACAATGGAATTTTGTTCAGCTGCGTAGAAAAGTGAAATTGTGGCACTTTCAGAAAGATGGGTGGATTGGGGAATAGACGTGTGGAGAGAGAGAAGCCAGAGTCAGAAAGACAAGCACTGACTGCTTTCTTTTATATTTAATTTCACTTGCTTTTAAATGCCTATGTGTACAAAAGTTAGAATGGGGAGGCTGAGAAAGAGGATAGAGCTATTAAGTGATGGGGGCAGGGAGGAGGTAAGACAACGCGTGTGCCCTTGAAATCAGAGGGGGGATGGCTTAGGAGTCCAGGAACAGGACCAACAACAAAGGGGAAGACAGGGAAGAGAGGGGGGCAGTGGAAATTTTAGAACAATGATATGTGTGAATAAAAATGCCACAGTGGAGCCCATCCCTTTACACCCTAATTTAAAACTTCATTTTTAAAAAATTAACTATGTCTTGTCATAATGGGAAAAAGAAGATCAAAAGTGTAGCACCAGCTCCTATACACTTTTAAAAAATGGGTAAAAACTATAGGCTGAGAGGCTGGTGATGAATCCCTTCAACGGTTTGCTGTAGAGGAATGTTAATTCAGAACATGGCTGCTCTGGCAAGAGATCATATCCAAAGGCCTTCTAGGTCTGTGTGATCTGGCTGGAATACAAACACCTTCAGTCCAGGAGACAGAGGCAACAGATTTCTTGAGTTCAAGGCCAGCCTTGTTTAGACCAAGTTTCAGGTGAAGAAAAGCTTAGGTCCAGGAGTGGCGCTGCACACCTTTAATCCCAAACAATGAAGGTAAAGTTAGTCTGTAGAAGGAAGCACCCATACTTGAAAGAGATGTCTAATTGAGTGGCAGAAAAAGTGATGAAAGATTTGACAGAATAGGATATGCCCAACTCTCATAAGGAGAGAGAGGAAAAGGAAGCTACTTAAGGGGCAAAGCAGAGAAGGAGAGAGAAGGGGAGGGAAAATGGAAGGAAAAGGAGAGGAAGTAGTTTTACTGGAACAATAATAGAGAGACAGGTGGCATTTGAGGCCAAGCAGAGCAATTGTGGGCCAAGAGAGAAGCCAGATTAAATAAGTCAGCTAGGAGAAGAGTTTGAGCCAGAACAGCTAAATTGAACCAGTCAGCCCAGAGCTCAGAAAGAACCAGAAAGGGTGAGCTTATTAAGCAGTAAGTCTCAAAGGCTGAAAACATTGTAGGCCTGGGTTAGATTGTATGGAGGCTAGAAGCTTCCAGGACTAGGCCTAGTTAGCAGAAGGAGGCAGTAAGCCTCTGAGACAACAGTTCAAACAGGCAAATAAAAGTTCCTTTTACAGTTTACCAGCTTGCTTTTCTTTTAATGGATCAATGTGAAACATTGTCTCTAAAGTTCTTTCCCATTGAGAGATGCATCTGTGATCTCACCATCAATGAGTTAAAGTAGAATTGGCATCTGCACAGATGTGCATTTCCTGCCCATCAGAATCACCTGACATCTCATTTTAAATGTTAGCTGTCCTAACTGAGCTTGTCTCCAGAAAGCGATGTGATTGGCCACATGCAGGCCATTGAGCTCAGTTTACAAGCCACCCTCCATCAGAACATAACAGCTCGGGGTAGGGGCGGGGGGAGGGCAGGGGAGAGACACTAGCTCCATTATTAATGGTGATTGTTAAAATGTCCTCTGAGAAAAACAAGCTGCTTGGCCAGGTCCGCAGCAGTAGGAATGATTGCTCTCAAATTTGTCAATCACCAGTTCGGTGCCTTCTGCCCTGCAAAACGCATAGTGATGAGAACAAAGAGATTTCTATTCTGCTCTTACTACCTACAGCATTGCCAGGTTTGCAGAAATAAGCGAAGGCAGATGAGTTCATGATGTGCCAAGGCATGCCTCACTTCAGAACACCTGTGCTCTCTGCGCTCCTGGCAGGGATCTCTCTCTCTCTCTCACACACACACACACACACACACACACACACACACACACACACACACACACACACGGAGGCCTCTAAATAACGAGGGAAATTCAGCTCTCAGATGTCAGGAGAGAAATGATCCCTCGGTGATTTTGATAGGCTGTGAAATGTTTCTTCCTTAGAGCATAAAACAATATACCTTCTGCAAATCCATCTCTCATAAAGACAAGGAGCACATCTCTTTTTTGGCCTAAAAACACGAGGTCTTTTTCCCCCCCCTTTTTCCTCCTTGCCCTCCTTTTGTTTGGTTTACCATATTTGGGAGACAAATCACATAGCTTGACCATCTCCTCGTTACTTTCAACTAAAATCCCAAGGCCTTTCTTTCCTCATATGAACTTACATTAACTGACTCTTCACCAGAGTGTGCTGTTTTACTTTACTTTAATGCATATGGGTCTTTTGCCTGCATTTATGACTGCACCACATGTGTGCTGTGCCCACAGAGGCCACAAAAGAGCATCAGATCCCCTGGAATAGGAGTTAGACGGTTGTTAGCGACCATATGGGGGGCTGAGAATCGAACCTAGGTCTCTGCAAGAGTAACTACTGCTCTTAACCACTGAGCCAACTCTCTAGACCCTACAGCTGGTTTTTAGTGTAAGAGTAATGATTATAGACACGTCCAATGTTTTCTCTTCAGTCACTGCCACAAGTGACCATGACAGCTTGAAATCTCATTTTACCACTCAATGCATTAATGTCTGTGATGGCATCTGAAACTGAAGAGAGCAGAAGTGTGTGTGTGTGTGAGAGAGAGAGAGAGAGAGAGAGAGAGAGAGAAAGAGAGAGAGAGAGAGACAGACAGACAGACAGACAGACAGACAGACAGACACAGAGACAGAGTAGGAGGGTATATGTGGAGGTTAGAGAGAATCTTACAGAGTTGCTTCTCTCCTTCCACCTTTATGTAGTTTTTGGAAACTGCACTTAGGTTGCCATGCTTGAGCCACAAGCCCTTTGCCCACTAATTCAGCTCACCCACGTAAAGCTGACAGTTTTAGCAGCTAAACGCATCTAAGCTTTCTATCTGCTGATACTCAGAAATTATATCCCAGTGTGACCACTATCCCATTGTGAATCAACCTGTAATTTTTATCTTCTAGACCTTCTTAGAATCTGGTCTTCAATACTACTCAGAACCCCCCTACACCCCCCACGGCTCCCCCCACCCCACCCCCACCCTCAACTGCTTTGCTACAATCAGGATACACATCCCTCCAACCTGCCAGTTCAGTAAGCTATAAACAAACAGTATAACTATCATAAGCTACTCATGGTAAATCTACATCGGGGGCTAGTTTCACCATTTTCTTAGCCTAACAAGGAACCTGTTTTTAAATTCACTACACATTCTTGCCAACAATCAGTATACCCAAGGTTTTCATTCCTAGAACCCATGTTTCTAGCCATGCCCAGCTGTAGCTCTTTATAAATATTGGGACAACATTTTTTTTTAACTTCTCTCTCAAAACTCTTGAAATTGGGGATGGGTTGTTATCCGCAGTGGGCAGGAGTGAAATGCATCTTTCACCTCTGGCTTCCCTGAAAGCAGGCAGCTACTCTGCTCCAAACCTTCACCACGCCCCCAGGAGCTCAGAATTCCTTAATGCTATTTTATCTGTCATTTCCACTACAGGGGGCAGATGGGTCAACTGTTTCCATCTCCTACATAACAGCTGTCCACAGAGACTAGTTGAGCAGTCAGGGAGCAGCGGTGAGTGCTGACTCAATTGCCATAGCTTTCCTATAGACTTCCGTTCCCTCCTCCTTTCTTCTCTTCCAGGAAAAAAAAATGACTTTGCGAAGGAACCTTTGTGCTATGAGTTTTAAAATAAAAAAATAAAAAAAGCATAGGAAGTATGTAATTGTATGTTTAGTCCTCTTTTCTAAGGGCAGACTACTTTATAAAAATGTATTATTTGGTGTTTCAGCTCTGGTCCAAAAATATCTGTTATTTATATATTTTTCTGTTCTATGTTTGCTTTTATTTTTATTTTATTTCTTACTTGTGCATTTATTTATTTTGAGATGGGCCTCATTGTGTAGTCCAAGCTGGCCCCAACCTTCCTAGTGCTCAGGTTACGCATGTGTAGCCTTTCTTATTTGGAAATAGTCCATTTGAAAATCTTAAGTAATCTACTTGATTACCTTGTGTCCTCAGAAAACCCCACTACTCCTTTTTCAGCATTTTCCTCCAATGTTGGAATTGCTCCCTAATCTTCAAACAACCATGAACCTGACTCTGCCAACTCCTACTAGGAAACAAAACAAAACAAAAAAAGCGTTACTTTCCTTTAACAAGAGCAAAGAAATCCACCTACAAAACTCAAAGACACCTGAATGATAATAAAACCCAAATTCAAAACCACATGAGAAGTGCAGTTTCGTAAGGAGCAGCCACAGGTGGACACTAACAAAGATATTCACCTTTGCAAATGTGTGGTAAGCATCCACGTTTCACCAGTGCCTTGCATGTGACTCTAATGGCTTCTCTAGTCTGCTCCAGTTCTCAGAATCTGTTGCCTGGCTTATTTTAATGGTTTTGTGAGCTTATCAGCCATTTTGCCTTCAAACATTATTTTTGGCCCATAGCCCTAGCTAATTTTTTTTTTGACAAGTTGGCATAACATAGAGTCACTAGGAAAAGAGGGGATCTCAATTGAGAGATGTCCCCAGGAGATGGGCCTGTGGGCATTATCTCAATGAGTATTGATGTAAGAGAGCCCAGACCATTTTGTGTATGGGGTGGGGCGGGGTCGTCGATAGATAGGTAGGTGGTCCTGGATGGTTTAAGAAAGCAAGCTGAGTAATTTATGAGGACCAAGACATTGAGGGACACCCCGCCATGGCCTCTGCATCAGCTCCTGCCTCCAGGTTCCTGCCCTGACTTCCTTAGGTGACGGACTACAAGTTGTAAGATGAAATAAACTCTTTCCTCCCTTAGTTTTTTAAGTTATTGTTGTTGTTTGGTTTGGTTTGGTTTGGTTTGGTTTGGTTTTTGGTCATGGTGTTTCATCAGAGAAATAGAAACTCTTCACTAAAACATGATCTCTACTTGCTCATTATTCATATATGCGTATATGGTTCATAAGCACATATATGCTAATATGTTAGTTTTTCTAACTATATAATGTATGTGTTTTAGACACTCTTATTTTTCTCAAAGATAATACCACTTGTTCTATTCAAACCTATCTTTATAAAGTCCTGTCTTTATCTATATATATATGACATAATACATTATTCAAAGATTAGTTTTAAATTTTCTTATTGTACCATATCATATAGTTCTTAATATCCTACATCAAGTTTCCATCTTGTTATCCTGACACAGAATAAGTGTGTATAGTTTAAAGTCACTGGTAACTCCACTGTCTGGACACACTGTGGCTCTTTTTCTCTTTTTCCGTCGTGTTTAATAGAGGAGCATGTTTATGGGTTTAATCATCTTGTGGTACTTGTTATTTTTTTATTTTGTGCTACACACTGTGTTCACTAATACTCAGAGAACTACTGTGTGTCAAGGACATTTCATTTCCAACTAATAGGATTCACTGAGGAGCTAGAGGCCCTGGTGAATTTAGACTCTTTAATCTCGCTTCAGGAACTGAGACGGTTTCACTAAAGTGAATTCTCTAATACTGTCTGTGGACTTTGAATTTACCCTGAAATTTTGAATCTGAGCTTTCAAGAGGTAACCTGGATTCATGCAACTTTATCAGAAATATGTTACATTTCTTGGAGAGACAGAAAAAAACTGTCTATTTGCCCCCAAAGAACACCAACAACAGACCAAAGAAATAGTTCCTTCCGAGTCTACCTTGATGAGCTTCTGCGTTTGATGGTATTACTTCCAGGAAAACGGGTGAGGGGCTACTTCTAGAAGCACAAGTAACTAAGCAGCAGCTGCACCATGGGAAAGGCCGCCCCATCAAGGAGGCTGCATCGTGGTTAATCTGGACACACTAGCAACGTCTAAGACCATGCACAGCTGAGAGGGAGAAGAGCATAGTCGATGGACCACCAGATGAATCCCCGGAAGTGTTCCATCTCTCTCTGCCCAGCCTTCCTTTCTCTGGGAAGTGGTATCCGCCCGTTACCATGGTTATCGCTGCATCCTTCTTGTCCTGCCCCCGGGACAACTTCAAATCAGGGAAGAACAGAGAACACAGAGACAGAAAGGCCAGGTCGAGGATCTCTGATCGTGACCTCTGTTTATTAAAGCACAATGCAAGGTTTATACAGACATCAGACACCTGCCTGCATACTCCATGCCACTCTGCCCTCATGGCAGGCTGTAAAGGAAGCATTCTCCTGCCAAGTTCTCCTGTCACAGGAACTTGGGGTGGGGGTGGGGGGCTGCTGGGAAGAGAGCAGAACCTGGAGAGTCTCTACCCAAGTTCCTTTGTCTTTTCTCAGCAGGAGGTAGTTCACACAACCAGGTATAGCAGCTTCCTCAGCAACACAGAGGATTATCCCAACACAAAGCATCCTCCCAGCAGGTTCTGGCTAGCAGAAGGCTGCCTTTGCATTCACGGAGTCACAGTCCTGAATTACCGCTCTCTGCACTTCCTTTCACAGGAGGAAGCCTCTCTGAAGATGGCTGAAGAGATCTGTGAGTATAGCAGAATGTCTTTAGGAGTCATTTTGCTGCTACTTGGAATAGTTTTATTTGGCTTTACCCTAGGACTCGGAGCTTTCTAATCTCAGGCTCTTGGTCACCCAAGCAGTGTTGGTATGGATTCCATCCAGTATAGTGGACCTTAGGCCAAATCAGACGTCGGTTGGTTACTCCCACAAACTTCTCGTATCGCCGTTGCCCTAGAATATCTTGCAGGCAGAACACGTTTGTAGGTCAAAGGTGTGGCTGCCTTGGTGTTCCTGATTCTCTTTGGTAGCGCGCAGAGTACCTTCCTGTACCAAAGACACTAGAATGCAGGGGTGAAGGTTCTACGTAGGCACCAGATCAACTCCTCTGCCTTCAATGAGTTGTGTAGGTGTTGTCTTCAGAAATGTAACTGTCTTAGTTACTGTTTCCACTGCTGTAAAGAGACACCATGACCATGGCAGCTCTTATAGAGGAAAGCATTTAACTGGGGCTGGGCTTATGGTTCAGAAGTTTGCTCCATTGTCATCATGGCGGTGGCACACAGGCAGATGTGGTGCTAGGGAGGTAGCCGAGAGCTCTACGTCCAGACCGGCAGACAGCAAGAAGAGAGTGAGACATGGGCCTGGGTGGAGCATCTGAGCTCTCACAGCCCACCCGCTAGCGACATACATCCTCCAATAACAATCCCTCCTAACAGTGCCAGTCCCTATGGGCCTAGGAGGGCCATTTTTATGCAAACCACCACAAGGGGCTTGTGAAGAGCAACCTATAGTCTTGGCAACAGCCTGGCAACAATCAAGCGTTGATCTGAGCTGCCTTAGACCTAAGTTCAGCCAGAGTGTTCTCCTCAACCACGGGGTTTAGTACGCACCAGCAGAAGTCCCTAGAATCCATTTCTCAAGGACATAATCCCAGACATCAGTTCAAATACAATTCTGTTGTTCGAGAGGGCGAAGCGCTTCGTTTGCTGACTTTCTTGCATTTCTGTAGATTTCATCGTTTATTATGCTGACTGGAACTTTGTCATTGTTTTAAGTAGCACTCTTTATGAGATCATTTTTGTCCCTTTGGAATCTAAGTCTGGGTAACGACTATGTTGTTTTCAGTTTCCAGTTGTTTGCAGGTAGTTGTTTTTCTAAATGTTTCTTGAGACCTTAGCATTCTAATGGAAATGTAAACACCCTGACTTCATTTCGATAATGTACGAGTAGTGGGTATAAATGATAACAGACAAATGTGGCCTCATTACCATCGCTCAGGAAAACAATATTATGTCAGAAATTCTTGATAATCTTCTGAAGGTGGCTGTAGACCTAGCACATTACACAAACTCATTATTAAGAAGGTTTTGATCATAATTAGCTTCCTAGCAACATGGGGATTTATAGGGAAAGCATCTGTTATAAATACTAAAATAAAGGAGAAATTATCATGAAAGCCTCTCATTTGGATGCGTCGTTCACTCTGTAAAACACTTTAGAACCACATTACCTTATTATATACAGTTATGCGTATTTATTGTCATTTCATCTTGAGATTGGTTCCAATCTACTGACTTCTTCCTGGGGGGTCTTGCAATCATGGTAATTGACTAATTACCAGTAGTTTTCAAACTTAAATGTGGCTTTTTGGTGGTGTAGGAGGCAGGAACAGCACAGGACACTAAGTTGACTCCCATGGCCCAAATCACTGCTGTGCTATTTGATGCAAAGTAAACTCTCTTTAGACTCAATTTAATCATCTGTAGAATGGGGGGGGGGGGGAATAGCACCTATCTCATATAATATTAGAAAGGCTGAAGGAAATCAGCTGTACAAGCTAACTTGCACAGGACTGTCCCCTAATATGTACCTCTTTAGTAATGGCTGTATATAGTGTATCTGAAAGTATAAATTAGGTACACAATTCATGAAAGTTAGAACAGTAGAATAACAGCAAATCATGACAGATATCTATCCAGCCATCATTCTTCCAGAATAATCCAACCTTGTAGACCTCCTAGCGAGCCCCTTTTCTCATCTCTACAACCTGAGCCCAGGGAGAATCTCAGGAGGAAGATGAGATATGTTCATAGACAGGCCCAGCAGGAAATGGGACAAGACAGATAAAAGAGGATTGTCAGGTTCTATAGCAAATGTTGTGTGTGACGATAGACCAGTCTCACAGAATTAACAACAACAACAAAAATGCCTTTTCATATGTTTTCCCTTAGTGCTATAATTAAGCATCATTCAGGAATAGAAAAAAATCTTTCTTAATATGATCTTTAAAAATCTTCACACAGCCAACATGAAGAGCTAATGGAGACACCCCTGTTAAAAACAGGCTGCCCAGGGTGGTGCATGCCTCCCAGGGTGCCTACACTGAGTGCAGGGAGGCAGGAAGCCGGCCGGTTCAAGCCCTGAAATGACAAGACCTCATTTCAAACAGCAGTGAAACAGGAGCAGTAGGGAAGAAAACAAGAATTGTCACAAAGGCCACCACTGCTTTTGCACCTGGAATGTCTGAGCAGCAGAGAAAGAAGACGAAGCAAACAATAACCCAAAGAGTGAATCTGCTTCCACTGTGGAGCACAATGGTAGGCGACATTAGAATGCACTGGAAGGACTAGCATTAACAAGTGTTGGTGAAGTCAAGGATACACTAACACCTAAAGATAAGGCTTCCTCATCTACCTATTCTAATTATCATTTCCTTACCTACTCAGTTGAACTCTCCTGTCTAGTGCTCATTGCTTTACTGTTCCAATCATTCATACAGCTTATGACTACTGTATTAGGTTCTTTTTCATTAACTTAAAATACCAATTTAAAAAAAAATCGAGTAACAGTCACAAGGGTGCTAAGCTATACTCTTCTTGAGAGTTAGAACCCAATTTGTTCTGAACACTGGAAGAAAATTTGAGCCGCAGTATTAATTTATTCAGCCAACACCTTCTGAGTGCCATGGAGACACTATGGATGCTGGGATGGCTCCTGCCCACATAGAGCCATTGGAGCTGTGTAAGCTCCACAGTGTAAGCTGTGATTAAGTTGGTGAATGGGTGACATTAAACCAGAAATCTGCTGGGGTGAGGAGCTGACAGAGAGAGAACATGGGATCTGGAGAATGAATGTTGCTTCAGAGCTGAGGGGTTAAGAGGAGGGTGCCCTTGGCAGCATCCCAGGACACAGAAAGCTGCTGAGGTAGCTGAAGATGGTAAGGGAAGAAGTCCTGTGGATAGGGTCCGCAGGACCGATTCTCAAATCCAGATGCTTGCTGCTGCTGCTGCTGCTGCTGCTGATGATGATGATGATAAATAAAAGGGCTAATTTTAAAACAAAACAAGGCTGGGCAGGCCTTTAATCCCAGCACTTGGGAGGCAGAAGCAGGTGGATCTCTGTGAGTTTGAAGTCAGCCTGATCTACATAGCAAGTTCCAGGACAGCCAGGGCTACATAGAGGGAGAGAGAGAGGAGAGAGAGAGAGAGAGAGAGAGAGAGAGAGAGAGAGAGAGAGAGGGAGGGAAGGGAAGGGAGGGAGGGAGGGAGAGAGAGAGGGAGGGAGGGAGGGAGAGAGAGGGGGGGAGGGAGGGAGAGAGAGGGGGGGAGGGAGAGAGAGGGAGGGAGGGAGGGAGGAGAGAGAGAGAGAGAGGGAGGGGGGAGTATGGATATGAAATGTGGAGGCAAAGGATGAATTTTTCAGTAGTCAGTTCTCTTCTCCAACTTTGTTTTAAGCGCTGGAATTAGAGAGGCATATCACAACATCTGGATTTTTATTTGATTTAAGTGCTTTTACTCACAGAGCTTCCCCCCCCCACCCCTCGCACCCCAGCTCCAACAGTAAGCAGTCTCAAATCACAGTAATAAGTGTTTACACCAAAGACAGTGTGATGGTTTTGACTGAGGATGGCTACCATAAGTTCATATATCTGAATGCTTGGTTTTTAGTTGGTGAAACTATTTAGGAAGGATTAGGAGGTGTGGCCTTGCTGGAGAAGTGTCACTAGATGTGGGCTTTGAGATTTCTTTTTTTTTTTTTTTAACATTTATTTATTTATTTTGTATATAGTGCTCTGCCTGCATGTACACCTGCAGGCCAGAGGAAGGCATCGGATCACATCAAAGATGGTTGTGAGCCACCATGTGGTTGCTGGGAATTGAACTCATGACCTCTGGAAGAGCAGTCAGTGCTCTTAACCTCTGAGCCATCTCTCCAGCCCAAGGGCTTTGAGATTTCAAAAGCTTATGCCAGGCCCAGTCTTGTCTCCTCTGTCTCTGTCGTTGCTGTCTCTCTCGCCTCTCTCTCTCTCTCTCCCTCTCTCTCTCTCCCTCTCTCTCTCTCTCTCTCTCTCTCTCTCTCTCTCTCTCTCTCTCTCTCCCCATATCTGGTTTATCATAGCAATCTCTAGTAGTTATAGTCTAAGGGAAGTGTTGGAAAACCCAAGTGTCATAAAGGAAGTTGATAATATCTGAAGTAAATTGAGCATAAAGGAGGCAGAGGAAGTGGCAGTGCTGTTTTGTATAGTACTAGAGTCAGGAGAATGGGCCACTATTTCTTTTTTTTATGGAAAAAGATGATTTCATCGAAATGGAATAAAGTGCTTTCTAGAAACACACAGACTTCTACCAAATTTTTGAAGAGAGAAGCTCTGCCACCCCTGCAAATATTGCACAGGCTGAGTGACTGGTAAGGATGCTGCAGAGGAAAATTCTCACAGGTTCGTTTTTGGTGTCTGTATCCTGCTCCGATGCTAAGACTCCTGTCTAGAGCCCCTTTCCATAGTGAGCAATGTTGCTTCAGCTGTGATCTGCAGTCCTATAGCTGTGGGTACCCAGCAGTCACAGAGGCTCGTATTGAAAGAGGAAGCTTGGACAGATGTGCCATCCTTCATCGTATTCCTCTCCTGACTCTTGGGGGACCCCCCCAGCCCCCTCCCATCCTGGACTACAAGACCCAGAAGCCTGTCTTGTAAGACTCCTTCTAAATCAAGCCCAAACATTTTCTACATTTTCACTCTCCTTTAATGATATCACTTTTAACATTTGGTTACTGGAAAGAGGCAAAGCGTTTTACTGTCAAAGCCAGCATGTACACACACACACACACACACACACACACACACACACACACACACACACCCTGTCCCTTCCTGTCCCTGCTGCTGTGATATGTCTCCTTCAACAAGGCTGCATCATCTCAACCCCTCAAATAGCGCCACCAACCTGGGAAACAAATGCCTTAACCTATGTGGGACATTGTACTCCATCCACCAGATTTCATCCCCTGGCTCACGTAGTGTCAAACCACAACGCGAAATGCATTTAGTCTGACTCCAAAAGTCTCCATAGCCCTCCATAATCCCAGCACTGTTTCAGTCCAGAGTCTCATCTGAGACTCACAGCAATTTCTTAAGTGTTGCCCCTATGAAATAAAAAAGCAAACTACACTCTGCCAGCCTGTAGTAGCCCAAAGGATACACCACCATTTCAAACAGAAGGGATGGGGACCCAGTGAGAGCAAAGGCAGCACAGCGAGCTGGCCTGTAGTTCCCTACGTGGTGTTAAAGGGCGCAGGTGCTCTGCCCGCCAGCGTTGCTGCCCGCAACATGCATCTCTCCTCTGCGCTGGGTCTATTCATTGACTGCAGCTCACTTGACAGTCATCTCACAACTCTGGCCTCTCCAACATCTTAAAGTCTTCATTAGAACCTAGGTTTCACTTCCACAGCTTGCAATGGCCTCTCGGGGACCTGACACAGCAACTGTCCTGCCACACACTTCCCATCCTCAAGGACTTTCTGGAACCATAAACCCATTAAAAAAAAAGAATCCAAAAATCCCCTTCCTCTTGCATCCTTCATGTCTCTAAAGCCAGCACCATATAAAGGACTCTGCCAAGGTCAGCTACTAGCTGGAGACTGACCAAGGCCCCTGAACCATACTAGTAGTGTTGGCAGTTGCTTTTAGGAATGCAAAACTCCTTAGGCCTTTTCTTTTCACAGCTTTAAAGCTCAGCTGCTGTGAGGAGTGGGTCTCGCCCTGAAAGCAAGTCCTCTTTGTTGTAGCTCTAGAGTGGAGGCCTCTCCTGGCTGGTGTTAATCTCCTTATGTGTTTCAGCACAAGCCCTGGCTGCAGCATGGAAGTTTCCTCACCCTCTTTTCCTCCCCCACCCTGTACTGTTCATATCTCTTTCTGCCCAGTGTGCTCTTCTTCATAATAAATCTACATAAGAGTCATTGATAATAACCACAGCCACAGATTCGACATTATGCTGCCTTGAAATTGCCTCTGCCAAAGGAATTAATTCATTACTTTCAAATGTAGCCTCAGGTGAGTTCTTGGGACACAGGTAACAGGCAGCCACATTCCCAGTTGCTAATGTTGTTCCTCTCTGAAACCTCTTGAGCAGTCTACACTGTTCTCGGCACCACTGCCTTCCAATCTCCCACTAGAATGGTGCGTTAACTTCTGATTACATTGTTAACTAATTTCCAAGTCCAAAGTTTCAAAGTCTTCCACCTCCCTACAAAAGCACAGTATGGTCAGGTTCTTCACGACATCAGCCCACTCTGTGATACCAGCTTCTACTATGAGATACATTAGATGCTATGATAAGACATCATGACCAAGATAAGTTATAGAAGAAAATGTATGTGAGCTTATGATTCCAGAAGGAGAAAAGTCCTTCGGGGCAAGGAGTCATGGGAGCAAGAGTCCGGGTGCACAGGGAACAGGAAGTTGAGAGCTCGTATCCTCAACTGCAAGCACCAAGCAGAGAGAGGGCAGAGGAGAAGTGGGTATGTGTTTTTACTCTCAGAGTCTGACCCTAGAGACCTGGCTCCTCCAGCAAGCTGGCACCACACAAATCTTCCCAATAAGTACCACCGGCAGACAACCAAGTGTTCAAATGTCTGAGCCTATGGGGGACATTTCTCATCCAAACCATCATACCATTCATCAGAACACTGACTGCTCCTCCACTAACATGTTTTAAAGTAACATGAACATTATGTATCATATCTACTCAGGGTGTGCGTGTGCGTGTGCATGTGGGTGTGGGTGTGTGTGCGTGTGTGTGTGTTGAGGAGGTCTATCCTGAAATGAGCAGTCTTGTCATTGTCTTTTTTTCTGCACATTACCTTTATTCCGTACCCTTGCCTGTATTTAACTTTCATACTTTGTCCTCCATATTGTTTCCCATCTCCATCCTTTACCCGCCGTTCTCTAAGTCACATGTTTAATAATGTACAAAGAAAGAGTTAAAGATAGAAGCAGAGAGCACAGAGTAGCCTCCCTCCACTTTTTTCTCTCTCTAAATTGCAAAGTCAGGTACTGCAGAGGACAGAGTCACTACAGCCTTGGGTGTAGATTTAAAGCAAATACATCCCTTATTAGCAGTGAGGTTTAGGCAAGTTACAGAAGCTCATTAAGCCTTAGTTTCCTCGTTAGTAAAATGAAGATAATATTATCATAGATGAGGAAACGAGTGAGAAGTGCTTACACAGCATCTTTTAGACACTAAGTGCTTAATTGTTTATTACCAGCACCATATGAAGATGTCATAGCACATATCTATGGCATAGCTCAGACAGTCAGTTTCAACTTCATATGTCATGTGGTAACTACTTCTAAAGAGCCACACCCCACACACATACACACACCTTCTCCTGGAGAACTAGGGAAAATTCATATACTCAACAGATACTTATTGAACAAATACCAAGTTTTTATTACTTATATTTATTGTATGTGTGGCTAACAAACAGCTGTATAAACACACTATAGAACACATAATAAAGCTAAAAACCACTACATATATATTTATATAAAAACATTCTAGACATGAGCAATTTAGTGTGAGAAAAAGGTTCCTTAACACTTTATCCTGAGTGTGTCAGTCCTAGGAAATCAAACACACATCCACAGGAGTATAATACCCTTCTCCTAGATCAGCGGTTCTCAACCTTCCCAACGCTGCAACCCTTTAATACAGTTTCTTATATGTTGTGGTGACCCTACCCAACCATAGATTTTTTTTTTTTTGCTGCTACTTTATAACTGTAATTTTGCTACTTTTATGAATCATAATGTAAATATCTGATATGCGCCCCCTGTGCTGGTCTTGACCCATAGGTTAAGAACCACTGGTGTAGACCCATATATGTTATGTTGTACTGCTTTATAGAGGAAGTCCTCCTGGGCTAAACGGTAAAGAAAACAAGGATGAAAAAGTAAGAAGCTACTTAAAGCAATATAATACTTACTGGTTATATTTTTACCCAGAGAAGGAATTCATATATATCTGAATATTTACATTTGGTGGAGAGTGCTAACTACTCTTGTAGATGAGCTGAGTTTGGGTTCCTGTACCTGCATCAGGTGGCTCACAAGTGCCTGTAACTCCAGCTCCAGGGATCCAACACTCTCCGGGCTCTACAGGCACCTGCGTGCAGGTGGTATGCATACATTTATTCAGGGACACATATACACATAGATGGATGGATAGAGATAGATAGATAGATAGATAGATAGATAGATAGATAGATAGATTTAATTTTTTATAAATAATACTCTGCTTCCTGCCAGGTTTTCTGGGTATCCAATTGCCTGGGATTTAGTTATCAACTTAAAAAAAAAAAAAAAAAGAAGTCTAAATCATACACAGATTGATCTTGACATCAGCCTTGTCTTTCTCTTCTTCAATGTCATGAAAAGGAAGACAAAGGCTATTTTCATAAGCACATACCTACACACGATTCTCAGTTTCCCCTACATAGAGCTGTGTGCATAGAGAGAGCCTGACATTGTGACCAGGTGTTCTGCGACTCACTGGTGTCTTCATCCACGAGGAAGTAATAGAAAACGACATATTTGACAGTTTTTTTCCCTCCAGCAGGGATCTGAGGTCTAAAGGATGCTCTTCCTACACCTTGTGTCAGGAGGATGGTCTTGTCTCGGGGGATGGTCTTGTTTCAGGGGGATGGTTTTGTGCCCTATGTTTTCAGATGCTGATTTCTGTGTCCCAAGATCTGGTTGCAGTCCAGATGTTGGCATTGTCATTTCTATAAAGAATCTCTGGTCTCAATGTTGTATAAAAATTTCTCCCCAATTATCTCTAACTAGTTAATAAAGAGGCTGATTAGCCAATAACTAGGCAGAGGAGACAGAAGATGGGACTTCCATTCCCAGTCAGGGAGGTCTCAGATAGGGACCAGAGAGATGAGGAAGAGGAGGAGAAGTTGCCATGAGGAGGAAGAGATCACCATGAGGGCAGAGAGTTACAACAGAAGGCCAAGGCTACACAGAAATGGCAAGTAAACAAAGGACACGTGGCTGAGAGGCAGCCAGACTAGCATAATTGGGTTAGAATAGACAAATATCTGTCCAGTTATAGTGCTTAAATCTTGTTGAATAAATCTAGTAGGTTTCTGTGTCAATTATTTGGGGGCTAGGGCAATACTGGAAAAGGCCACTACTAATACCATAATATTTCAACAACCTTGAGCTTCTGGCAAATAGGTTAACTGTGAGGCATTGGTAAAGCAAATAAGAGAGTGAAAAACACAACCACTCCTCCAACAAGGGAAACTTTCAAACTGCTGAGTCCTTGCGGAAAGCATGTACCCTCGTGAGTTTTACACTCAGAAAGTATGACCAGCATGTGATTATAAGACTATTTTATACTAAATTATGTCACATGGCATAGCATAATCTATACATACATACATCGTTTGTGTATGTGCATTATTTACAAATAATTGTTTTATACTAAATTATATACATTAAGCACATCTATTAAATACACAGACGAAGCCGGGTACGGTGGCACACGCCTTTAATCCCAGTACTCGGGGAGGCAGAGGCAGGTGGATCACTGTGAGTTCAAAACCAGCCTGGTCTACAGAGTGAGATCCAGGACAGCCAAGGCTACACAAAGAAACTTTGTCTCGAAAAACCAAAAAATAAATAAAAATAAAAATGTACAGATGAGTAGTGCAGTAGTTTGGATGAGGATGGCCCTTATAGGCTCATATATTTGAATGTTCGGTTCCCAGTTTGTGGAACTGTTTGGGAAGAATCAGAAGGTGTGTCGTTGTGTGTGGGGTGCTGCCGGAGAGGTCAAAGTCTGGCGCTTCTGGATACAATACTCTCATTCTCAGCGGGGTCCCCTTTCTGAACCCTAGAAACTCTAAGGAGCATCACATAGCCAGCAGGGATGATTACAGGCCCCACCTTTTCCTGATAGAACCTGTTTAGCAAGCCCCTGGGGGTTCCTGGAAACACCTCACCCTATGCTAAGGAGATCCTAGCCTTCAGCAAATGACCTTTAATCGGACCTGGAATTTCTTCCCCCACCATAGGATCATTAAGTGCTGTGTTCGCCATCTTGTGCTGGAACCCCATGCTACTGCATGTAAATGAGTTACTGTACCACAGCGTGTAAAGCAAGTATCCTGGCACCCCTAGCCCTAGCGAATCAGACACATTCACCCTCAAACCCCTCCCCACTGCCCAAGGTTTATAAATCCCTGATTTGTAAAAATAAAAGTTGGCTGGCTGGCTGGCTTTCTTACTCAACCATGACTATCTGAGATTCATCATTTATATTCCAAGGAAGGAAAGGCTCCCAAAGGCTCACACAGAACACACGGAGTCTCTGGACCACCTGGGGCTTGATTGCAGTCAGTCTGCTGCATTAGGCTGACCTCTGAGAGCTTCAGCTATTTGCCAGCATGCGGAACCACCTTGGCCCGCTCCATCTCGCCAAGATAGGTCCTGACTGCTAGTGAAGCACCCACCAGACCTGTATCTCACTGGACCTGCCGTCAGGGTGTCCACCTGCACCCCTTGCTGTGGCTTGGTACAACAGCTTAGCCACGGAGCTCTGTGTGTGACACTGCAGGATCATCACTGGTCTTTAGAATGCCAAGTTTCTACTGCTGTCTGATACCTGCAATTTTATTCTAAAAGAAGCTAAACTGTAACACTCTGTGGAAAACTCTTTCCATACCCTGGCTTAGGGCATGGGCCTTGCCCTAAAGCACCTGAGCACTTCCTGAGAGAAAAGGGACCTTTGATCTTAAGGTCCGGCTGTTCTTGCCCACCCACTGCAGAACCCAGGCCACCCGCCTGACACGGAATGACAGCTGTGTGTGGGCTTTGAGGTTTCAAAACCCCACACCAGGCTCAGTCGGTATCAGTCACACACACACACACACACACACACACACACACACACACGCATGCACGTCCTGTTTGTGGACCAGATGCAAGCTCTTAGCTACTCAATGCCATTCCTGCCTGCTACCATGCTTTCTGCCATGATGGTCCAGGGCTCACCCTCTGAAACTTTCAGCAAGCCCCCAATGAAACACTTTCTTTTATAAGTAGCCTTGTTCCTGATGTCTCTTCAGAGCAATAGAAAAGTAACTAAGATAAGTACAGTTGTTAAATGTATCACTTGTTCATGTTTCAAATACATATTGTAACTACCATCTATTTACAATTAACCCCTAATGGCTGGCAGCAGGGCCTATAGGTATAAACTATGTGATGTGTAATTGTGCACCAATGAGATTTTTGTGTAGATTAGTAATATTAGTAATATTAAAATTAAGCGAGGTCTATGGAGATACAAACGAAGGATTCGGGTTGTAAATCCGAGAAGGCTCCTCTCCCAGGCCTTGCAATGTATCACTTCTCTCTCCCAACTTGCATCCGGATAAAAATGTGATTTTCTTCTCCTCCTCATTACCACTGCCAGGAATTACTCATTACAGAATGCCAGGGATGTTTTATGTGCTTTCCATATATTAGCCCATCTAATAAAATGTCATAACTGAAAACACACACACACACACACACACACACACACACACACACACACACATTAATTCTATGAGAAGTGCAAGTCAGTGTTCATAAGCAGGTAAAATGATTCTAAGGGCCTTAACTAAAATGATTTTCAGAGTCTAAGCTAAAAGCCCCAACAGGGCATGGCCCTTGCTGAACCCTGGGCTGTGGGGTAACTAGGCAACTAGTTCCATGTCTTACAACTCTCCCATCAGCCCTCTGTGTTAATTGTCTTCTCACGTGGGGACCACTTGGCAAGTCAGGCAGTGGCTTCAAATCCATTGCTGAAGTATAGGATGGCTGGCAGGTTTCCAAAGGGAAGAAAGGACACATGCTTTCATTCCCTATATGCCGGTCCCGAATTTGAAATCTCAAGTGGATAATGGAGCTAATGGTAATCTAAACTGTACTTCAACAAGGTAATACATTTATATTTCAACTCATACGGAGACCAGGACGGGGGATCTACATGTGGCGTTAGTATCCAGCTAGCTACAGGTGATTTACTGCTGTGCTCTGAAGTCTGGCGGAAGCATAAGATGGATAGAAATATTATATTGTACTGTAGATCCTGTTCGCCATCAGGCCTTCGTAATCAAAGCCAAGCAGCAATCTACAGAACCTGTCTTAAATCTGCCACCCCAGATCCTGATTGTAAAATAAAAACGATCCGAGTGCAGGCTGTCTCAACTCGGCCTTCCCCTGAGAGGATGCCGTGCACAGAACCTCCTACTTTTTATTTATTTACATTCAGTCGACAGAAACATAAATTAAATTTAAAATCCTCAGTGTTAGTTATGTGGACAGAATAAAGCATATCTAATATGCTGCTAAGTACTTTTTTTTTTTTTAGATATTTCAGGCTGTATTGTAGTTACCCTGTGCGCCTCCATTGCCTACAATAACATATGCTGATAAAAACAACACATTAAAATAAATTCTGCCATTTTTACATACTTCAATCCTGCTGAGAATAAATGTTTTTACTGGGTCTTTTTATTTGACACATTCATGCCAACTGATTTCACCTTAAATAATTTCAAGGCATTATCGAAAGAGTCAACCCAGCCACGTTAATACTACATGCAGAAGTCACTGATGAATTCTAAGCAAACCCTTTTTGTCATTACTGGCAGGCAGGTATGAGCATTAAAGGCCAAACTTCCCAACCAAAAGAGATGCCCTTGTGTATGCAGAGGTTCAGGGCACATCTTCCTTAAAGCATGCATATATACAGACTCCGGCTCAGTGAAGGTCAGGGGATCCTTAGAGAGCAAAAGAAGCCTCCACATCTTGTTTGCATTTCAATTCTGTTCCGGATTGTAACGCTCTCTTCTTAGTATTTTGTTGGCTCCTGACACAACCACTTCCTGTGATACTTACTCACCTAAATGAATTTATGACTTATTTATTTCATATATTTATATATGCTTATGGTTACTGTATAAACCGTTGGCTTATCTTCCTAGCCAGGCTGTAAACGCCTTTAGAAGACAACTTGTCTTTTTCTCCCTGCTTCCCAGAAGTGAGCCCAGCCCTTAGCACCAAGTAACAGCTCCATAAATGCCTGGTGAATCAAATGTGATATTGGGAACAATAACCCATAACGTGCAAGGATATGGCAGGGCCTAGGGGAGTGCACGGGACAGTTCCGTGATGTTTGATTGACATCGGAGAAATGAATGAGGGTACAGGTAGGTTGAACACTTGGAGGATTTTTTAGGATCAGCTATGGCACACCCTTCTTTACTTCCCCGTGTAAATTCATCCATTAACTTACTTAACAAATATCTATCGAGGGCCAATCGCATGCTGGGCAGTCATTGCCTACCCCGTAGGTAGTGAATATGGATCACCTAGTGATCACAGGAAACACAAGATCACTGCAATGCCTAATGATCTCGTTACATCTGCCAACGTGGAGTCAGACCTGGGCTGTAACTTAAACCTCAAGCTAAACCGCGGGACCTTTACAGTTTTCCATTCCATTTACCATTTACAGAATATATTCATTTTCCTTCAGGCCCAAGAATTTCCCTTAGGAGCTACTTGATAACGCAACCAGATCGTCCTAACTCTCGGCTTACTAGTGTAACTTTGCCAGGAATATACTAAGTGCTGGAGTGGCCTATTTCCCTGAGACATTCCCGTCACGCTAAAATCCCCGGGCAAGGCTCCTACTCTGTACGTGATCCCGTGCTGAAGGTCGTATTTCCCTTCAACAGAAAGCATTTACTTCTAATGCGGTAAGGGCACGATGGGAACGCAGCTAGGTTACTTTACGCATGCGCAGTCCTAAAATCTCACGCTGAAATGCCCACCCACGTAGTCCATGGGACTGTCGCTGTGTCTCTTCAGTCAGTGACAGACAGCGTGCCGACGAGCATTTCTAAAAACGTAAAACGACGCTGAACACTAAAATGAAGGTAAACTGGCAGATGCCTCTTAAAACAACGTGAGTCCCCTAGTCCTTCCCTAGCCCCTGCCTCCTGGCACATAATTCACTCAGGGAGATGTCAATATAGAAAATGACACTGTTGTTTTGCTTAAAATAGGAATAAAAGCATACTCCTTCCCCTTGTCATTTCTCCTTGCGAAGCTGCCAGCGGCATGTTCTAGGATCGGTGAAAAGCACATCTGTTTGCTTACAGGTCAGAGAAGAGGAAAACCATTAGGAAGAACACAGTAGTTTGTTCTTTGCGCGCGGCCACTAGGACAACATCATTCTCTCGGTGAGGTTTCTGATTACGACGTCACAGCTTGATGGTACTTCAACATGTGCCTTAAGAGTTGATGTGCAGTTGTAAGTCTTGTTCAGTCAGCACTATGTACACATTCAATTCTGTTTCCCTTATACAAGTTAATTCTACTCTATTTAATCCTGTTTGTTTGTTTGTTTGTTTGTTTGCATCCCTACCCCCAGATCTGAACTGTAACTGTCACCATCCTTCCAGAATGTGTCGTGATTTCTTTTGCCTCCGCTTAACCCAGATGACGCACACTCCATAAATCTTCATAAGTCAATGCCTTCCTCCCATTAATCATTTTCATCTTTTCCTTGGACTCCTTCCAAGACTGCCAGCATTGCTTGTTTATTTGGGTGCTGAAAATGGAATATAGTTGTCTCCGGGTGATTTCAAACATACTCCTAAAGGGACCACAGCCCCCTTCCCCTTAATGCTTCTGTGTCACCATGACCAATGCCAAGATCATTTTTTTTTTCAAATTCACATTTGTCTAAAACTGTCCACCATTTCCAGCACCTCGGCTCTCTTCTCTAGAGACTGCATCTGGTATGATTTTTGCCAGATATTTGTTTTTATCTTTCAGAGAGCAATCTCGTGTTTTTCTAGCCCAGATTTCTGGTTTGTTTTTGGTCTTTGTGAACCACACTGCTGTTCATACCCTGGGCATTTATCAAAGCTTGTAACACCTCCCAGTGTAGCCCTCCCCACAACTGTCATGAGCATTTGCTCATTCTCGCTTTCAGATGATTAATAAATTCATAAAGCGTGAACCACAGAGCCTGCTATGAGGCAGGCTGTCAGAGCAGCACAGAGTGTCGCCTGCTATGAGGCAGGCTGTCGGAGTGGCACAGTGTCCCTTCCTTGCCTCTTGCAGACAGGGTTTAGCTTCCTTCAGTTTTGGGGGGGCAGTGGGCCACTTGGAAAGGATGCCCCCAGGAAAATTCCATCGCACGCCAAATCAAATGTTTGGCTCAAATCAGAATGTAATGCAAATGCCCTACTACACGCCCATTGTAGGGTGCTCAGTCCTCCATAGATAAGCCTTAGCAGACTGAGACCTCGCCACATGGGGCGCTGGGGGTTGTGAGTAGGTGTCATGTTATATTTTATATTAGTGGAGGGTTTAGCAGCCTTTCCTCAGAAGACTTCATCCTTGATGTGGTACTTTTAGCAGTGTCAAATGAATCACAAGATAAGGTACAGAACGACTTATGCATAAATCGTCCAAACTCACTCTACAGTGCACACATACAGTAAATGCTCTGACGATGTCTGTGACGGTCAGTGGCGTCACGGCGACACGATCTACAAGCACCTTGGACACAAGCCTCTGGGGACGTTCATGAAGCATCTGGGTTAGATTAATCTGAGGTGGGAAAACACCACCTTAGTTATGGACAGCACCATCCCGTGGGCTGGGGGCCTGGGCTAAATAAAAAAAGCAGAGTGTAGGCCGCGTCCCAGCATTCTTCGCTCTCTGCTTTCTCATTGCAGATGCAGTATGACCTGCGGCCCCCAAGCTCCTGCTGCCTGGGGTCCCCACCATGATGAACAGTGAGGCAACATGAACCCTTCTTCCTTAGGTTTCTTCTTGTTATGTGTTATTGTCACAGCAAGAAGAGACGTAACTAACACTGTGTCAACAGTCAATGAGGTGACAATGTCCTCCAGTTGACAAATGTTCTAAGATGCTGGGGGAGGGGTTGTCTTAACTCTACAGCTATCCTTGCTCCTCTCCTATGGATTCAACTCTCAGGAGTTATGGCCTCCCCCCTTCCCCCACCCCTCCCCTCCACCACCCCCACCCCCGCTCATTTGCAAGCAATTCTACAGAGAAACAAAGCTTGGAGACAGACCACCGGTCTTACTTAATGCCCATTCTCTGCTGGGGATGAAGCACATGGCACATGCTAGGCAAGCCACACCCCACTGGCCTACAGTTCTCTGTCTCTGTCTCTTCCTGTCCTTGTCTTTCTATGTGTCGCTCTGCCTCTCGGTGTGCATTTCTCTCTCTGTCTGTCTCTCTGTTTATCTGTCTCTTTCTCTCTCTCTCTGACTTTGTCTCTTTGTGTCTATCTCTCTGTCTCTCTCTCTTAGACTCTCTCCTTCCCTCTCCCCCTCCCTCTCCCTTCCCCCTCCCTCCTCCCTCCCTCTCCCTTCCTCCTCCCTGTCTCTCCCTCTCCCTCCCTACCTTTCCCTCTCCCCCTCTTTCTCTCTTTCTTTGTCCAGGTCAGCTTTAAACTGACCTTCCTGCCTCAGGCTCCTGGGTAGCAGGGCACCATCAGGTCCACCCAACACCTACTCCCATAAGCAAATAAATCCCTCAGTGAGAGAGCAGTTTCGATTAACTTGCTTCGGTTATAGGTTAGTCACCTGAGCACAGAAAACAAGAGTTTTAGAGCAAAAGGAACCTCGGAGATCACATTAGTTCAATCCATTCAGTTTTCAAAAGGGTTGACCATATACAGTAATATTGTCTCAAAGGTCATATGGCACCTTCCTCACAAATTGTACAAAAACATTTAAAAAAAAAAAAGCCGCAGAAGGAAAACTCCTCATATAGGATTCCTAATGCTCCGGCTCTTCTCTCATCCCGTAGTCACAGTCACTGTAAACACACATACACATGAGTTTTCTAAAATATTAACAACAGGAAGGTTGCTTGGTAACACCTTATATGCTTACAAAAATATATTTCAAGGCAATAAGTCAACAAGCAGTGAAAGTTTTAATATATAGTTAATACCGGACTTCATCTCTCTCCTAATTCTACCAATGAATCATTTATAAGTGGATAGGCATGAAGGAGCCTCGCCTTAGGCCGCACGAGTGGCTTCTTGCAACTCGGAAAATGCAGCAAACTCCAGATAAAGGGGAAGACTGTGTCGGAAAATGTATGTACTATAAGACTATCCCGAACGCATGCTCCCTCTATGCTCTTAAGATGGCCTGTGAGAAGCCCGGCATTGTCCCAGGACTCAGAAGATGGGAGCAGGAGGGCCACTGTCAGCCTGGGCCATGGAAAAGAGGAAGGATGGGAAGAGACTGTCACATGTGCACCATTAATATTCTAATTATTAAACATTATCATCTATCAAATATTATTAAAGAACTCAGTGTAGGATCTTAAAAATCCACTGAATATGGTGTATTAAAAAAAAAAAACAAAAACAAAACCCTGCAGGTCACGAGTGAGAAACATGGCTTCAAGATCAATTTAATCAATTAGATCAATTATAGCATGTGGGTTTTTTTTTAAATGAGGTTAACATAGAAAATGTTACTAAATGCATTTCATTTAGTAAAGGCAAAGCAAATTGTTTCATAAAATTCAACGTGTGTGTGTGTGTGTGTGTACATGGGATTGCATAATGCACCCTTGTTACATAAACTGTGGACACAGAGTTAAAAGTTACTGTCTAATCTAGCCTTCGTTTTCTAATGAGGTGCAGGCCTGTGGAAGTGTTCTCAGAGAGGAATTGTCTGTGTGTTCGCTGATGTCTTAAGGACACTTTCCTCCCCAAGATTGTCTTCACTTTGGCTCATTATAGGGCATGTGATGTCACATTCTCTTTGTCCTGACGACTGGATCATGGGTTTAGCTTCAAACTAACTCTTTCCTGCAACATGGCTTTGCCTTGCTACTGACTAAAAACCCAGTAGAAATCCATCTTAGTCATTAGGCATCTTATTATTTCAATTATAAGAGCAAAGCCACAGCAGGGAAGCTTGGCAGCAGCCGGAAATAGCTCCTGCTTCTTCGAGCGTCTTCCTTTCCACCTCAGAACAGTGGAGTGGGAGCCTGCCGACCCAGGCACCAACCCCAAGGCAGACCCGGAGAAGCGACAGTGTCATATCCCACCATGAAGAGCGGACTGAGTCTCTCTTTGCCGGGCCTCTTCCCCTTTCTGTGAATCCGAGCACAGAAATAGGACTAGAGAGCAGGAAGGCAAAGGAAACACCGCATTTAACAGCTTCCTCTTAGCAGCAGGGGAGAATGCGAGGGTGAGCAGCAGGCGCTCCAGTGAAAGCACTGTAACCCTTGCAAGTCTTCCAAGGACTCCACTCTCTGCTCTTCGTGACTTTATTTCTTAGCTGAGCGGTGGTGTCCTGGCAATTTAACATAAATGTAAAGTGTTGATGCTCTTGGTGGCACTGAGTGTCCCACAGCCCGTGAGCATGTTAGGTAAGCGCCAAGGACACTAACAACAACATGATATGTTTCCTTATTTTGCAGGTGACTATACAGAGAGGAGCCTCCGAGAGGTTAAATGATTTGCCCAGGTTCACACCTGTAGGAAGTTATCCTTAACAACAAGTGCAATACTGCCTTGGTTAGGAAACAAAAGCAAAAACCAACCAACCAAAAGACACATCTTTGAATCTTCTAGCTGGTAAAGGCACCTGCTGCCAAACCTTCACCAGCGTGGCAGAAGAGAGAACTGATAACGACATGGTCTTCTGACCTCCTCACACAATAAATAAGCAAAATGGAATTTTTAAAAAAGTTCAATTCACAGTGCAGCATACTAAAGATATTTTCTACTAAGCCAATTGCATATACAAAGCCACGGTACGCTGAGTGGTCAGAGTCTTTAATAACCATAAACTCGGCTACGTCCACATCAATACAGCCTCTACCCAAAGCAGGACCTAATGCTTGGCACGGCCTAAGGCTGATATCAGATGTCATTTCTGTTAGCTCAGCTCACAGCTCCTGCTAATGGCCTCCGTGACTGGAGCATCATGGGGCTTCTCAGCAGATCCGTGAGTGGTTGGAGGTAAAATTAGCCACGTGGCTCGCCATTTTAGGGTTCTCACACACAGCAGCGTCAAAAGACAGACACCACTGACACTGTTGAAGTCAGGCAAAGCCCAGCGGATCTTCAAGGTTTCCAGGGGTGTTTCTGATCTTTCAATTGTTAGCAAGACAGGCTATTCTCACAGGGTAGCCAGAGAGTGGCAGAGCAAACCTTTTGACCTGTGACAAAGAGGTGCTTGACTCAGATTCATTGGCTTTCTCAAAATTATGTATAGGAAAGAATGACAAAATACCACATCATAGTGACAAGTAGCTAAAACGTGAAAGACTGAGAATAGCAAACACGGGTAAGGATGAAGAAAGATTGTGTAATGCCCCCAAATTAACCAGTAAGGCACACCTGCCCAAGGACCAGGCAACATCCTGGGGTGCTGAGAGCTCTAATTCTTGAATGCTGGGAGTTGTAGTTCTTGAAAAAAAAATAAAGCCTCATGGAAAAGTGTGGTCGCCAATAGGCTTATCCTTATAAACCCCTTCCAGGAAAAGGCCCTGAGCAAAGTCCATCTCTTGGTCAGTATTTAGTATTTAATAAAGTTTGCTTTCAATTTGGCCCAAAATGGTGGGATCAGTTTTCCTCCAGTGAATCTCAGCGTTAACAACTAGATTCTGTGTACACTTCTGCATAAGGTAAAACCTAATGCAGACACTCTGGAAAACAACCAGCAGACACTCAAAGAACTAAGCCCGTTCTACACCTAGATGTATACACAAGGAAGCCAGCAAGCATACCCACACGAATATGTAAACAAGTGTCTACACCATTGTCCATCATGGCCCCAAACTAGAGATAACCCAAGTTCCCACCTATTGGTAACTAAATACAGGGTGCATGTCAGCCATAGAAAATACTGGAAAAATGATACACATTGTGAGATGGCTCGAAGGCATGCTAAGAGAAAGAAGCCTTGATTTAGACATCAGGAATGGACAAATCTGTAGAGATGGAAGTGGTGGTTTCTAGGGCTGGTGTTGGAAGGAAGAGGGGGAAAGAAACCTGAAAAAAAAAAAACTCTGAAATTAGTGGTGATATTTGCACAGCTCTGTGACTAGACTAAAAAGCACTGAACTGTATACTTAAAGGTATAAATTTTGCCAGTCATGGTGACATACATCTGTAATTCCAGCCCTTGGAGGCTGTAGCTGTAGGATCTTGAGTTGGAGACTATCCTGGGCTAACTAAAGAGACCTTGTCTCAAAAAAAAAAAAGTGTTTAAGACTACATAGTATGTGAATTAAATCTAAATCCTCACAACCTTTCTTCTGCCCGCTAGCCTTTAGTTTGACTCTTTGAGTTAACAAGGCATTTAATAAATATCTACTTAGAGTAATATTAGCTAGTATGCATTGGAAAGCTATGTAGAAAACACACTGAAAATAATTTAAACATTAAGAAATTTTTCTTTCTAATTCCACAAGATGTCCAATTCATAGACGTGGGACTTTAACTCAATTTCTTATGTTCATTTGGTCTTGTTGTCATCAGTGTTGTCAACAGCTGAGGCAACTGGTGGGACAGAAACATTGGGGGTGATAGATTGGGGGTGACAGATTGTCTTAGGTACATCAAACAACTAAGAACAAAGCCATACCTTGCAACCGTGGAATGGAAATCTACCTGGGACCTACTAGATGGCTCTTGGGATAAAGACGGCTGCCACCAAGCCTGACAACTTGAGTTCAGTCCCCAGGACCCACATGATGGAAGGAGAGAACTGACTCCTGAAAGCTGTCCTCGGACTACCACATGGTGTGTTGTAGCATGCACGTACCTCCCAAAATAAATAAGTGTGGCTTTTAAAAATACAATTTAAAAAAATCTAAAATATCTGTTCATCATTCAGGACCCCTTCTGATCCAGTATCCACAGCTGAAATGTTAAACCCCACATCATCAAGCTGCTGTCAAGTGCTATGACAATGGTAGATTTCTGTGCTTTATGATAAACTGGGGGTGGGGTGGGGGGCAGGGGGAGGGGGGAATGGGACGAGACAGAACAGACACAACAATGGTGACACCTCCCTGAGGCACATCGATGTCTAGATAACGATTCCATTCTAATTTCAGTATATACAAGAGATGACTTGGGGGGCTGGGCGTGGTAGTGCACACCTTTAATCCCAGCACTAGGGAGGCAGAGGCAGGCAGATTGTTGTAAGTTTGAGGCCAGCCAGGTCTACAAAGTGAGGCCAGGACAGCCAAGGCTAACATAGAGAGACCCTGTCTCGAAAAACCAAAAGAGAGAGAGAGAGAAAGAGAGAGAGAGAGAGAGAGAGAGAGAGAGAGAGAGAGAGAGAGAGAGAGAGGGAACTTGGTTATTCAATATTTGTCAGTTTAAACTACCTGAAAGGAACTCAGCTAAGAAGCAATGCAGTATTCTCTTACTGGTTGGTATTTCAAGGTTGGTTGTGCCTGAATAAATGATATTTGAGTGTTTCATTTGGTGGTAACAGCTGCCCAGTTGGGGCTCTGTTTCACCCATTATTTGGCACTTTGATTTTGATTGTTTTCATATATGTATATAATATAGGAAATTTTACTGTAGTAGGTTTTCTTTCTTTCTTTCTTTCTTTCTTTTTCTTTTAGTTTTTCAAGACAGGGTTTCTCTGTGTAGCCTCGGCTGTCCTAGACTCACTTTGTAGACCAGGCTGGCCTCGAACTCACAGCGATCCCCCTGCCTCTGCCTCCCGAGTGCTGGGATTAAAGGCTTGCGCCACCACGCCTGGCTCTGTAGTAGGTTTTCATGGGACCCCTCAGTGCCCTCCCCATGGTCCCTCTCTTGTCTTCCTCGTCCTTCCCTGTTTGATCCTCACAGTCCACCCGCTCACCTTCTCTATCCATAACTATAACAACCCTTTAGATAGACAGGAGGTGTTTTCTATTTCAGGGCGAAACTGACAGAAGGTTGAAGGCTACCCCACATCCCCCAAAGATGGCAAGTCCCACGGCCGCAACTCACCCCAGATTTGATGGTCTCTGGGCTGCACCTGGCTCTCATTTCCATTCTTTGTCAAAACACTTACATTTTCATGTGCCCAGGACAAAGGATAAGCTCAGAACATATTGCCAAACAGCCAGGTTAGGAGAGTGGCCAGAGCAAAGAAACAAGCGGGTAGAATCTAGCAGGTAAGTGGACTAGGGGAGAGTCAGCTAGTACATAAACTGCTTTAAAGTGCTTATGAAAATTGAGGGCAGAGTGAAGCAGTTTGCTCACTGACCTAAAGGTTAGGTTTTTTTTTCCAGCTGTGTGCTGTAAACCTCAATTACCATCATGACCTGGCGAGATTTCTCCCGCTATTCTTCCTGTGAAGTTTCATTTGCTGTGTGCACATCGCACCACAGACTGTGTGCACCTTACGTTGCTCCTCCTGATCCCCACGAATGGGAAAGATTGACAGCATTTCGCAGATAAGGCTTCAGCAGCTTCAGAGGGTGGGCTCCTTCAAAGGGAACCACAGCATAATTCAGCGTCTTTGTGCTAGGCCACACTGTCTTTTGGGGACACATATTTCTAATAAATCTCCTTTCAAGGGCAGATACAAACATTACAGTCCTTGGTAGAAGTAACATTCTTAGAAATTCTGAAATGTGCTTATTAGAACTCAAACCTCAAGACTCCGGTAACAGATCCGTGGGTAAGAGCACTCGCTGGCTTTATGCATCATTCACATAAAACCTAGAAAATGGTCACACGGGGCAGATCTCAAGAGCTCGCTGGCCAGGCAGCCTCGCTGATAACCAAGAGCTTCCGGTTCAGTAAGAGACCCAGTCTCAAGGCACAGGCCGAGACGGAGAGAGGAAGACATCACGTGTCCTCCTTCAGCCTCTGCAAGGATGTTCCTGCCTCAACCCCAAGTGCATACAGCATATACACCAGGCAAAAAGAAAGAAAAAGGGGGAGGCAGGCAGGACGGGAGGGACTCAGACTTCAACTGTGAGGAGTAAATACAGGGTAAAAATGGAGCTCAGCGTGCTGGTCTAGTCAGTCTGGTCTTTTCCCCATTTGTATGAGTTGATCTCATAAGTACGGGTCTTCTCTGTACTCTTATGGTTATTATTGAAAGTATTTGAGCTATCCGGCTTCTGATTGTGCGCTCGCAGAACACTCAGCGTTGCAAACGTTTCATTATAAAAACACATCTGATTCCATTTGTAACCACGCTTTGACCTAAAATGGAAAGACCATTGAAGAGATATCTAATATTAGTTGTTTTTTTTTTTTAATAGTGGTAAGCCTTAATAAAAGCTAGTGTTTGTATCATCAGTAGACCCCTCCAAATGACAGGGTCGGTGTTGTTATTAATGCCGTTCTGTGACACTACCCCCAGATCAATCCAAGACTGAGCACAGCCAAATCCCAGGTGCTACAAGGTAACACGTGGGTGTCCAGCTCTGCCTGCAGTCATTGAGATCAAGTGCCAATGAAAGAGGCAAGCGCCCCAGACATATGTTCTGTAGATCATTAGCCAGGCCCTGGAGGACAGGATAGCATCCAGAAGACAGACAAGACCGTGGCAAAACTTTGAGACCAGGATTCCTTGAGAGGTGAGCGCCTCCTGTCCCGGTTGCCTGGTGACTGAGTCCTTACCAGATGGCTGCCTCACCTTTCTCATTTCACTCTTGTGCTTAACTTACAACAGAGAGAATTCTCAATTTCCAAACCAGATGCGCGTGATTGTTTAACTCCTGGAAAACACACAAAGAAATAGCTGGCAGCTTCCTCGTTAGTGGGCGGAGTCATAGGGGTGAGGGCTGCGGCTTCTCTTTGCTGCCAACGTGACTTTTATTCCATGTGAGAGCACCAAAACTTTCCTTCTAGTTTCTCTAAAACGTTTTCTTTGATTGCACCTGTACCTTGTCTTCCTCAGGTCACACACGAGAAAGAGCTGAGTGTCGAGACAGGACCCACAGTGTGGAGCTTTTTCCTGTGCATGGAATCTGCCCCCAGGAAAAAATGTGTGTTCTTTCCTTCGAAGGAAGACGACAAATAATAGACTTAATTAGCTCAGCGCTTTTCTTGAAGTGCTTCTGAAAGCACATGGCAGATCTCCATATTTCAACTACCGCCCACACTTGGATCATACACTGTTTCCTCAAAAGGGGAATGCACTGATTTATAAACAGTTGCTTATAAATACATGCAGTTATTTTTATTTTGTTTTCTGTGCTAGATATGGCTTTTGCCTATATATAAATGAGGGAGGAAGCAGCCTTTACAAGGGAAAATTTGTATTTCATTGCCGACAAACCCTGCTAATCATATGGAATAAATGAGTGTACTGTCAACACTGACGAGGGCTTCCGCTGCCCGGTGCATGTGTAATTGCTTTCTTTTAGTGGATCTTAGCATAGACCCTTGGGTGGCTAATTCTTCATCCTGTAGCCTTACAGGACTGTTTTAAGGTTGGTTCGAGTCTAGTCTGTCACTTCAACCATAATGCCACATTCAGCTTTTTAGACATAGGGTGTCGTCTGTGTGTTCTGCCATCTGTTTGCCCTCCAAAACCCTAACTACTTAAACCCTTAAAAGCCATTATGTGTATGATACGAATCCTTTCTACGGTCTTCATAATACACACTCTTTTTTCTGTATTTGGCGTATAAAATGTCAACTTGAACCACAGCCCCAATGGCTTGCTTACAGAGAGGCAAGACTCTAGAAACAACCGCCTGGGCTCATAGCCAAGAGGATCTTGGGTAAGCTAACCTCTCTGCAGCATAGAGCCCTCATCTGTAAGTCACAGTAGCAACACCCATGGGGATTGCTGTGCGATGACTTAATACACATCTATCACTTGGAATAATCTATGCTGCTCAATAAACACCACCTATTATTATCATCGAAAGAAACATTGACAAGCCGGTATAAGTTCAAGCTTTAAGATGAGAAGAAAAAAACAAAGTCACAAAATATAAGTTTCCTTTCAGCCACAATACATTCTATGAGCAGTTATTATAGCAAACCACGAAAGAGAAAGAGGGAGCAGAGGAGGAGGAAAGAGGGGACACTCAGAGGAGCAGGGAGGGCGTGCTGTCATCCCTGCAGGGATGTAGTGACCTCAGAGTTAGGGAGGTCCACCCACAGAAGCACCAGCTTTCCTCCCAGGAAAATGAGTTAAAATGACTGTCATAAATCTTCATTTATTTTCTATTTCTATCCATGCCGCATAAGCAATGTCTTCTGAGGTCCTAATGGCAAACTGAGGCACAATTCTGCCAGCGTTCTCTCTGGGGAACCAATGAGGGGTAGCTAACAGGACGGAGGGTGTCCCTCCCCTAACTGGATCTAGGAAGTCTTTACCCAAGCAGGCATGAGGGCTTCCTCTTTGCCTCACAGATGGAGCCCTCTCCCCCTAGGTCGTCCCTGGTCCTACACACACTACCCTTCCCAGAAGTCACCTGCAATTAAAGGTAAAAGGGAGCAGCTGCCTACTCAGGAGAGGGTCTCATGGCCCTCCTCAGCCCTCCTTGCACGGTGTCAACAGTCAACAAGTCCAGCTGGCACAATCATCTTGACAGATGGGCACAGCTGTATTCCAAGATGGCGGTCATGTGGTTCAAAGAATGGACACATACAACAAGCTTTTTTTTAACTAGAAGTAAATAACCCTGCAATTATCCCTCATTTTCCTAGGGCTTTCAAAGCTACGTGACCCTCCCGCAGCATCCTGCTTCTACACATTATCCATACCTATGCTGAGAAGCCACACGGAAGGTGGCTGCTCAGTGAAGGCTTCACTGGTCTGTTATCAATAAGGAAGGGACAAAAAATGGGACGCACAGGAAAGATGAGGTCAAGATAAAAATCTGATTAGTCTACTCAGGGGCCACAGCCGTCCTATACTTTATTGTTTCGTTTACTCGCTATCTATAAAACCGCCCACCTGTTCTTTTTCTGTAACAGAATTAAGTGTGAAAGTCTAGACTTGAAAAACAAGCCAATTAGGATCTTTTAAAAACACAAAATGTCTCAGCAAATTTCCTCACAAAGACTGTAATAAATAAATTTTTCCTTTCTTCTGTTTATTTACCTAAAAAAAAAGCCATGTTTGCAGCTACACATATTTTTTAATGGAAAAAAGGTCCAAAAATTCTTTTTAAAAATCATATTTTAAAAAGAGTAACCTGTGAGATCTGAGATACAAAGGTAGCTGGCGATTCAGGCAAGGAAGCGCTGCAGAGGACAGCCATGCCTCATGCCCTCTGACGTCATTTTTAAAAAAATCACAGTGCCAACTGGTGCTCAAGGTCTGGAAGCTTTGACAGCCTCCAGTCACTCCAAAGCAACAGGACATCTCAGAAAGGCAAGGTGCTTGCTGGTGCCTCGCTGCCTGCCCAGTCTTCATGCACAAAAGAAAAGCTGTTGAGGAAACAACCCAGGCAGCAGGCTGGCACACAGAGAACATGGCTCTCCTCCAAAGGCTGTGTGTCAGCGGGACGCGCCTTCAAATGCTTTCTCCCCTGAGTGTGGACTGAGCTGGAGGAAGAGGTGAGAAGGCTGGAGTGGGTCCATGGAGGAACCATGTTAGGAGAGCCTAGAAATGAACAGAGTACACTTTGAATATTCAGAGACTGCTGGGGTGTGAACACGAGACGTCCTCTGTCGTGATCCCCAGTTACTGGTGCTGCTCCGGAAAGTTATGGGATCCTTAATAGGGGGACCTTGCTGGAGGTATATACCACTGGCTGGCAGGCTTTGAGGTTCTATAGCCTGGCTACACTTCCTGTTTCTCTCTGTGTGTCTCTGTCTCTCTCTCATCTGTCTGTCTGTCTGTCTGTCGGTCGGTCTCATCACTGCCACCACCACCACCCCTTTTGACTGCCAGGCTGGTCTCACACTCCCGCTGCCATGTCTTTTCTCCATGATGGGCCGCATCTGCTCTGAAGACACTGAAAGCCAAAATCATCCCTTCTTCTCCCTGTAAGGGCTGATTTGGCTGTCCACTTTAACCCAGCCTGTAATGAACTAATGCCCAGGCTCCTGGGCACTCCTGTGAGGGACTGTTTTGATCAGATTTTTGTTTTGTTTTGTTTTTGTTTTTCGAGACAGGGTTTCTCTGTATAGCCTTGGCTGTCCTGGACTCCTTTTGTAGACCAGGCAGGCCTTGAACTAGCAGCAGTCTACCTGCCTCTGCCTTCCAAGTGCTAGGATTAAAGGCTGTGCGCCACCACTACCCGACTTGATCAGATTTTTTTGAATCAGGAAGGCCCACCCTAAATCTCAGCCACACTTCTGGTGGCAGCCCACGTAAGGGGCAAGGCAGAAGGAAACTGTTTTTTGCCTGTTGCCCTTGCTCTCCCTGACAAGTGCATCTATCCTGTTGCTGCTGGGTAAGTTCAACTTCTTCAGCTTTTCAACACAGACTAGAGACCAGCAGCTCTCCAGCCCCTCCAGGACGCCAGCACCAGCTCAGAACTGCAGAGACGTCCAGCCTCCCGGGCTGAACACTACCTGGTTCTCAGACCTTCCATCAAGAGACAGCCACTGTTTAACCACCAAGGCCACAGCCTGTAAATAGTCTAATAAAGGCCCTTTTAATATGTATACGCATTCAATCAGGCCTGTTCCTTTAGAAACCACCCTAGGTAACACACACACACACACACACACACACACACACACACACACACACACACGATCTTGCTTTTTGGCCAGGGTACTTTGTCACAGGAACAACAACAACAAAAAGAATGCAGATACAGTGGCGTTAGTCAATGTCTTGTGGCCAAACACAGAGGATTCTCATCCTAGTAAAGGCGAAAGTAACTCCCAGAAGCTAACAGGATGGAGGAAGGTTTACCGCCTGTAGCAGGTAAAGAAGGTGGCAGAGCTGTTCAGAAATCAGTGTCGCGAACAAAAGAAGCCACAGGCCTATGCTCATGCAAGAAAGCACTTTGGAAGCAGACACTGAGCCTGAGTGGTTAAGGTTCCATAAAGAAATATCATCGCAGATGCATTCCTGAGTAAAGTATGTTTAACTCAAGGTCGCGCAACACGGGTCTAAAAGGTTAAAATTATATGGATGCTCATCTTGTGTTTCTCCAAAATTGTGTTAGCTGAAACCAAATGAAAAAGCACTTTGAGGGTATGTTACTATAGGTATGTAGTAGACTCTAGGGTCCTCTAGAGAAACAGAGCCAGTGGGATGGATAGATGTTAAAAGTGGATTTAATAGATTGGCTTACATAATACAGTCTTAAAACAGAAGTTCTCAACCTTTCTAATGCTGCGGCCCTTTAATACAATTTCTCATGCTGTGTCGACCCCCAAATATTTTTGGTTGCTATTTTATAACTATAATTTTGCTACTGTTACGGATTATTGTAGAAATAACGGTATTACTAGGGGCCTTTTCTGCTACCTGTCCTAGCTCCCAAATAATGACACAGAGACCTATAGATTTATTCAACAAGCGTTAAGCTCTATCACTGGGCAGATATTCGTCTGTTCTAACCCAGTTCTGCTGATGTGGCCGCTTCCCAGCCACGGGCCCTTCCATGTGCCATCTTATCTTGGCCTTCTGCTGTAATTCTCTGTCCTCACAGCACCTTCTCTTGCCCCCTCCCCCTCCTCTAACTGGGAACAGAAATCCCACCTTCTTTTGAACCAACTATAGGTTCTTCACCTGTTTTGTTGTTTTTCAAGACAGAGTTTCTCTGTGTAGCCTTGGCTGTCCTGTACTTGCTTTATAGACAAGGCTGGCCTTGAACTCACAGCAATCTGCCTCCCTCGGCCTCCCTCCCGAGCTCTGGGATTACAGGCTTCCGTGCCTTCAGGCCCTGGCTCTCAGCTTCTCAGCTTTTTATTAACCACTCAGAGATAATTGGGGAGCATTGTTTATACCACACTGATACAGGAGATTCTTCATAAAAATGACAATGGCCACAGCTGGACTGCAACCAGATCTCCAGGCTCAGAAATCAGCATCTGAATACTCAGGCACCTAAGACCATCTCCCGAGGAATGATGATGTAAATAATTGTGTCTTCTGATGGTTTTAGGCGACCTCTACTTAGGCATCATTGGTTGAGAACCTGTTAGTCTAAATAGCCCAATAATCCGCTGTCCTCACACTAGAGAGCCTGAGGACCCAGGATCTGGAAGGGAGAAGGAAAGAAAACAAACAAGTATTAACTAACTAGTGGGTTTGGAGGCTGAGATGCCAGGATCTGGAAGTCTTCCGTGTTCACCCTCAAGTGGGAGTCCCTTTGGTTGTGTCATAACACTGCAGATTGCATCATGACCAGAGGGCATGTAAGACAGAGAGCACAGGAGGCTGGAGAGATGGCTCAGAGGTTAAGGGCACTGTCTGTTCTTCCAAAGGTCCTGAGTTCAATTCCTAGCAACGACATGGTAGCTCAAAACCATCCATAATGAGATCTGGTGCCCTCTTCTGATGTGCAGGCACAAATGCGGGCAGAGCACTGTATACATAATAAATAAATAAGGCAGAGAGCACACAGGAAGAAAGACTGAGGGAAGGCTTGTTTCACTTTGGTGTATTAAGTCACCCCTGTATGAACGAGAACTGCCCAATTCCTGGTCAAGGGTAATTCCCCCAGTGGGCTAACTACCATCAACTAGACCCCAGTTCACTGCATCTGTTTGTTTGCTTTGCTTTTAGTTGAGGAAGGGGTAGTGAGCTAGGGGAGTGCCTTACCAGGGAGCTACATCCGCAGCCTCTGTTGTCTGTTTCTTTTGTTGTTTGAGACAGGATCTCCCTATAGTCCAGGCTTGCCCCACTCTGCCTCTTCCTCCTGAGTGCTAAGGTTCCTGGTGTGCACCACCACCACCACCTCTTAACACACCTGTATTAAGGACCAAATTCCCAGCACAGGAACCCTTGGAGGACCAGTCACATCCAGATCATAACCGGAATGTGTGCAAATGCATTGTACAGTACAGGAGTCCAGAAAAAAAAGAGAGCTTTCTATTGACTGACTTGGGTTTGTTTAGGTTAGTAGACGATTAGACTGAAAAGCTAATTGCATAAGACAGGACTAGAAAGCAAACAACTTTTACAGTGGAGAAAAACTGAAGTTTAGAAAGTGGAGAATTATGAGAATAACAGACAGATTTTCTTTTTTCTTTCTTTCTTTTTTTTTTTTTCTTTTGGCCACGTCATCCTGCGCTGGCCCACCTTTCCTCCCACCCTCCTCTCCTGGCTGGCTTGCATGTGATGCAGACTTTGCACTCTCTGGGCTTCCTGGTTTGGAAGCCTCCCATCAGCCCCGCGGGCTTAATTAGCACGTTGATGCAGACAGTTCCCAAAGTGGCGTCTCCAAAGGTGACCTCTCTCTCTCTCTCTCTTTCCACTCAACATTCCTCATCTCTAAGTCCCTGTTAGCACCCTGCCATACTCTATCAGAAATAGAACCTATAAGCTTCTCCTCATCCTCACTTCTGCTCCTGTTAATGATAAAACTGTCACTCTCAAGCTGTGTAATTTTGGGTCAAAATCTCCCTTTTCTTCTTTTCTCCCTTGTCTCTTTTCATTCTATGGGTTGGCTAGTCAAACGCAATTTACCTCACGTGTGCGTTTCTTCTCTCCACTTGGGACAGGCCTGAGTGGTAAGGGTCCTTCAGTTTTCTCAGTTGAATTGTGTTATGATTTGGATGTTCAGCATCCCTCATTTGAACACCTGGTCCCCAGCTGGCAACTGTTTTGGAAGGTTGTGAAACCTCTAGAAGGTGGAGCCTCACTGGAGGAAGCCTCCCTGGGGCGACAGGCCTAATGGGATGCAGCCAGGCCCTGGCTCCAGCCAGTGTTTTTCTCTCAGCTTCCTATCCACTAAGATCATGTAACCAACAGTGTTAGCCTACTGTCCCCAGTCTGCCTAGCAACTTATGACATCATTCCCTGCCTGCCACTAGGCAGGCCAGCTGCCCAAGATATAAAATGGGCAAACCCACCTCATCTCTCTCTCTCTCTCTCTCTCTCTCTTTCTCTCTTCCTCTCTCTTTTTTCTCTTCCTCTTCCTCTCTCTTGCTGTCTCTGTCTCTGTCTCTTTCTTTCTGGGGTGCTCCTCCCCTTTCCCTGCTCTTGCACTCTCCTAAAATAAATTTCTCCACATCATATCTGTTGCCTGGCATCTCATTTTTTTTTGATATTTTATTATTCTCTTTATTTATGGCATCTCATTTTTAATCATTACAAGCAGCTCATGTGTTCTCTTATACAGTGACCTTTCAGTTTTTTCTGTCAGGTATTCTGGTAGTGATGAGAAAAAATGGCCAAGGCAGTTCCCTTTCCAGGAAAAACCAGAACTCATTCCACACAGACAGAAGTGGCCTGGAAGCAAATTCACTCATTCAATACAAATATATTGCTCAAGCACCAGACAGTGGTGTGAGGCAAGGGAATCAGGGATAAATGAAATGAGATACTTAGTCTCCGGTGAGTAGGGACAGGCAGTGGGGGACGACACAAGTAAATGTGGCGGCCATGATCCCAGCACTGAGGTGGCCTTTGAGACCAGTGTAGGCTGCAGAGCAAGACCCTTCAAAAAGAAAATAAATCAATAAGTAAATACATATCCTGAAAAAAAAATCACATTTGGTGATTGGTTAGATAGGATCATACTTTGAACTTTGGATAGAATAGGAAAAAAGATTTTTAAAAAATGATAATAAGCCAGGACCTGACTGAGCTGAGGTTTGCTTCTTGCAGTAAAACATTTTGAGAAGAGTTAGAAAGTTCGAGAAACATAGGCAGGGACAGCTGGGAGGCAGCCTTGAAGGAGTCTGGATTTTATTCTTAATGTAAAAAAAAAAAAAAATCCATGGGAAAGTTTTAAGAAGAAATCAGTTTGGGGCCCAGAGAAGTGGCCCACCGGGCAGTGTTTGCTGTGCAAGCATGAGGAGCAGAGTTCAAATCCCAGCACCTGCATAGAAGACTGGTATAACGTCACTTATCTGTAACCCCAGGGCCAGGGGCATAGACACAGGTGGATCCCACAGCCTTGCTGGCCAACCAGGAAAGTCAAAACAGTACGCTGCTGTTTCAGTGAGAGATCCTATTCTCGACAAGGAATGTTGAGCTGTTCAGACGGCTCAGTAGATAAAATGCTTGCTGCACACAAGTCTGAGGACTAGGGCTTGAGTCACCACCTCTCCCCTCAAGGCTCAGAAGTCTTTGAAAAAAAAAAAAGGTGTGGAAAGATTCTAAGGGCCAGAGATGATAGATAACATCAAAGAAGCACCACGTTCTTGACACAGCAGAGCAGTTGCACTCAGATCAGTTGTGACGTCATGCACAAGACCTGCGCGAGCTCAAGGCTGACGAAATCCCAGCACCAGGGCAGGCAGGGGAGAAGTGTAGCCCTGCACTTAGGTTAGGAGGGTACTGGCCTTTAATAGCTGCCCAGAAAGGCAGAGGAAAATCTACTTAATGGTATGAACTCTATATTACATCGACCACATTCCACAATAGTGTGGTCACTATTGGTGCATCCCTCAGAGTCGCCAGCCAACACAAACTGACTTGATGGGTTTAAAGAATTAGAGAGAGAAAATAAAGTTGGGTGGGTAGGGAGGTGGGGCTCGATCTAGGAGTAGTTTTTGGAGAGGTATGAAGATGATCAAAATACAGTGTGGGAAATTCTCAAATAAACAGTAAAAATATTACCTTAAAGAACTTAGTGCTTTCATTCTCACATGAACTCTGGTGCCCCTTTTCTGACCATGTCTCCTGGATGGGGAGGCCTGATGGCACTCAGAGGAAGGATAGCAAGTTACCAAGAAGAGACTCGATAATCTTAGAGCATACATAGGGAGTGGAAGTCTCCCTCAATCACAGACATAGGGGAGGGGAGAAGGGGGGAAGTGGGAGGGAGGGAAGAATGGGAGGAAACAGGGGAAGGGCTAACAATCAAGATGTAATATGAATAAATTAATAAAAAATGGTAAAAAAAAAAAAAAGAAAGAAAAGAAATTAGTGCTTTCATAGTGTGCTGGCTAGTTTCTATGTCACCTTAACACAGCTACACTTATTTGGGAAGAGGAACTCAATTAAGAAAATTTCCCTACCAGATAGGCTGGTAGGAATATTTTTAATTGATTGATGTATGTGGTTCCAGGTCACTATGGGTAGTGCTACCCATGAGCCTAAGGTTCCAGATAGTATGAGAAAGCAGACTGGGCAAGCCATGGAGAGCAACTCAATAAACATCACTCCGCCATGGTCTCTGCTTCAGTTCCTGTCTCTGGGTTCCCGCCCTGCTTAAGTTCCTACCCTGATTTGCCTCAGTTATGTAGTGTTACCTGGAAGTGTAAGATGACATAAACTCTCTCTCCCCCAAGTTGCTTTTGGCGATGGTATTTTATCACAGCAATAAAAACTCTAACTAAGACGCAAACGAAGGAAGTGAAAAACTTTTATAATGAAAACTTAAGGATGCTGGGGGCAGGGGGGAAACAGAAAATAATCCCTGAAGAGGAAAGGCCCTCTCCTATTCATGCATTGGCAAGATTAATATTATGAAAATTTATTTTCACCCAACCGTAAACAATTTCAGTGTCAACACAATCCTCATCAAATTCCTAATGCAATTCTTCGTATAAATTTGAAAAATAATCTTAAACTTCATACGAAACATAAAAGGCCTGCGATAGACAAAACAAGCTCGAACAATGAGAGCACGGCCAGAGGTATCGCCACAGCAGGCTTCAAGTGATTCCACAGAGCTACAGTAATAAAATCAGTAGGGGTACTGGCATGGACGCAGACACACTTATCAATGGAATAGAACTGAGCGTACAAGTGCAAGCCCACACTCCTACAGCCACCTGATGTGTGACAAAGAGGCCAAAACCACCCATTGGAGGAGAGATAGACTCAGCAGCAAGCGGTGCTGGTAAAAAAACGGAAGCCCTGTCAGAAGAATGAAACTAGATCCTTATCACTCACCCTGTACAAAACTCAGCTCCATATAGACCGTGGACCAGATACCCTGAATCTGCTACACGAGAAGGCAGGACATACACTTTTAACTTATAGGCACAGGAAACGACTTTCCAAACAGGACCCTGGTAGGACAGTCATTAAGACCAATAATTGGTAAAAAGGGACCCATGAAACTAAAAAGTTTCTATAGAGCAAAACATGCCGTTATGTGAGTGAAGAGACAAGCCTATAGGATAAGATAAATCTTTACCAGCTATATATCTGACAGAGGATTAATGTCTGGAATACACAAAGAACTAAAACAAAACAGTAACAAAAAAAAAAAAACACTAAACACCAGTGATTAAAAGCTGGAATGTAGAACTAAGCAGAGCTCTTAAAAGAAGAAATGTAAACGGTGGACAAATAATTTCTAAAGTGTTTAACATCAACAGCACCAGGGAACCTGTGTGATGGTAATTTATATGCAGGTAAAAGACAAATATCTTTCGTCCGTTCACCCTGACATTTGGATGCTAGCTTTGACTCTTCAGATGCGCATATTTAAACTGAAATATCCATAGAATTCAGGGAAGTAGTGAGGGCCGCAGATCCCGGGCCCTTCAGGAGAGGAAACGGAACCCAGGTGGTGTGAAGTCTGTGGGGGGTGAAGAGTGGAACAAGAAACGCTGAGTGGGGTGGGCAGGGGAGGGCAGGGGAGAGGAGGGGGGCGTACAGAGGTGTAACAAACACTACAGCCCTTTGAAAAAGGAAGATGGAAGATGGGGGGGTGTGCATGCCTTTAATCCCTGCACTCGGGAGGCAGAGGCAGGTGGATCGAGGCCAGCCTGGTCTACAGAGTGAGTCCAGGACAACCAAGGCTACACAGAGAAACCCTGTCTCAAAAAACCAAAAAGAAAGAAAGAAAGAAAGAAAGAAAGAAAGAAAGAAAGAAAGAAAGAAAGAAAGAAAGAAAGAGGAATACGGCTACCTATCACTGTAGAAGGTGTGGTGGCGCCTGCCTTTAATCCCAGTACTGAGGGGCCAGACACTGCTGTTCTCCGTGAGTTCAAGACCAATGTGGTCTACATAGTGAGTCCAGGCCAACTATGGCTAAAGTAAGAGACCCATGTTCTTTAAAATGAGTTCAAATGACGTTAGCCTAGAACAAGGAGACACCACAGGCTAGCAAACAAAAATCTCAGTGCCATGAATGGGGTATCTCTTCCTGAAGTGTTGGTCAGTGGGGTATCACAGACCCCAAAACAGTATACTCCCTCCTCCCAAGACTCGAGGATCATCACAGAAGAGGGGATTGGAAAGGTAGTAAGAGCCAATGGCTATGCATGGCTATAGCAAGACTGTTGCACATATGAATCATAGCAGCTGTGATAGCATCGTAAGACCTACACATGATCAAGGCAGACAGATCCAAGCATGGAGGGGGAAAATGGTCACGAAGCCACTAGCTGAGGCGTTGGCAGTGATGGCTGCTCAGAAAGGAAGCTGGCTTTCTTCAATGATGTAGGCCCTGCCAGGCTCCTACAGTCTAGCAGACAGCCTTCCGTTCAGCCTTGCTACCGTACTAAGTAGACTCAGTGGGTTAAAAAAAAAAACATGAAATTCAGAGGGAATAGTGGGGCTGAGGGGTAGAAGAGGGTATGGAAGGGGAGGTTGGGGGTGGACTATATGAAAATACAGTCTACGATGTGTGAAATTCTTAAACAGTTTTTTTATTATGGTGCTAGGAAAACTAGATATCCACAGGTTAAAAGGTATAATGTTGTAAGTTCTTTTTCAAATATAATTTTATTTTTTAATTGAACTGAAAATAAAGTTCTTTTCATACAATATATTCTGATCAGTTTCTCCTTCCTCTGTCTCCACCCAGATGACTCCCCCCTCCCTACCTTTCCATCTTCACACCTTCTTTCTCTCTTTTAAGGAAACAAAGAAGCAAATTAAAAAGACAGACAAGCAAAACTAACAATCTGATTTTTTTTTTAAATGAGAAAGAATATAAATAACACGCAAGCATATGCCCACCTCCCCTGCCCCCGCCCCACACACACCACAAAAACTCAAAAATCAGAAACCATGATATAGCAAAGGACCAGTAAGGTATTAAAAATAAAAAGCAATGAGACAAAAGATCTCCAAAATACCTTTGAGTCCGTGTTGTGTTAACCATCTCCTGCTGGGCGTGGGGCCTGCCTTTAAGTGTGGTTTGTTTACTCAATGTAGACTCCATGGAGAGACTAACTTTTCCTTTGTGGACAGTTGTTAATTAGAAATAGCTTCTTGGCTGGGGATGGGAGCTATGGCTGCTTCCCCGTTCTCAGTCCTGGGACCCCAACTGGTTTGGATCTGTGCAGGCTCTTGCATGGGGCCACAGTCTGTACGTTCATGTGTGTAACAGTCTTGTTGTGTCTGGAAGACACAGCTTCCTTGGTACCATCCATCTTCTTTGCTTTTACAGTCTTTTCTCATCCTCTTATATATGGATGCTTGAGCCCTGAGGGGAAGGGTTTGATGAAAACATTCCATTTAGGACTGAGTGTTCTGAGATCTCTCACTCTCTGTACTTTGGCCAGTTGTGTGTGTCTGTACCACTTTCCATCTCCTGCAAGAGGAAGCTTCTCTGGTGAGGGCTGAGTGAGACACTGAACTCTGGGTATTTGCAGAATGTTATCCGGAGTAATCTTATTGCTATGTTTCTTTAGCAGAGCAATAGTTTCCCCCCAGGTTATTAGCCTAACTAGTCTCCGATTCCTGGCCACCTGAGCTTCGTCAGGCATAGCTTCCATCTCATGGAGGAGACTTTAAATCCAGTCAGAGCATGGTTGGTTACTCTCTCAAAGTTTGTGCCACTGTCGCACCAACATGATCACGGAGGCGGGTGATCACGGTGGAGAGCAGGGTTTGTAGCTCGTTGAGGGTTCCCTTTCCCCTGGTAGCGTGCAGAGTACCTTCCAGCACAGGGAACACTAGTCACTAGGGGTCAAGGCCCTAGTTAGGCCCCAGCTTGACTTCTCCGTGATCAATGACATATGTGAGATTTGACTTCAGCAATAGGGCCTTGCCATCAGCTGTGGAGAGTAACCAATGGCCTTGGCAAAAACCTGAATTGTACGGAGGTTTCCATGGGGCCCCTTTGGCCAACAACTCAATTAGCTGTAGCCTATTCTTGGCACTTGAGGCTTTACTTGATGTCAAGAGATTTCCGGTAGGGTCTTGTCTCTCCTGTTATTTGGTCTCTCTCTCTCTCTCTCTCTCTCTCTCTCTCTCTCTCTCTCTCTCTCTCTCACACACACACACACACACACACACACATGCTTCTACTGTGGCAGGTTTCCATATAACCCCTCCGATGGCCTTTAGTGTTAACTGTCCCTCCCCATGTTTCCTCCCTTGCCCCTTTCTTCCATCACCATCTCTCTTTAAACCTCCAGTTTCCCCCTTGCTTTTATTTAGGTAGACCTTCTATTTCCCCCTTCTCTGGGACATATTCCCCTCCCTCCTTGTTCCTTCTGTACCTATGCTCCACGGTTATTCATATAGTATGCACATCAAAGGCTTAAAAGCTAACATCCATATGTAAGAGAATATATACCATATTTATATTTTTGGTTCTGGGTTACTTCACTCAGGATGATTTTTTTTTTCTGGTTCCACCCATTTCCCTGAGTCTAGGTCAGGAGTGGCCACTGGGGATTCCAGGAAGAAAGTCTGAAGTTGAATTTATTACCTAAAACTATTAAAAATATATCAAACATTAAACTTAATTGCCTATAAATGTTTATAAATTACAAGTGTTAGTTTATAACTATACTATAAAATTCTTAGAAAGACAATGAACCTAACATTGATATTTTAGATGTTCCAACAAAGACCAATTGGAATTCAAAATACTTTTTAATTTTATGCATAAAAATATAGACAGAGTTGCTAATTATTTATTTGATAAGGGCTTAATGGCCATACCATATAATGAACTCCTAAACTCAAAACCAACAACAGCAAAAACAAACAAACAAACTTGATTTTTGAAATGGGAAAAGGACTTGAACAGACATTTTCTAAGGAAAAATATGCGAATGGCAAATAAATACGTGATCAATATCACTGATCAAAACTACAGTAAAACATTCCTTCACTTCCATTAGGACAGTAGCACTTATCAAAACAGGAGAAGGTAAATTGATAAGATTAAAGAAGAAAGGAAATATTTGCACATGGCTGGTAAAAATTTAACTCAGCACCAACTGTGTGGTAAGAGTGGAGGTGCGGGCTGGAGAGATGGCTCAGAGGTTAAGCACACCATTGGCTCTTCCAAAGGTCCTGAGTTCAATTCCCAGCAACCACATGGTGGCTCACAACCATCTGTAATGAGAGCCTGTGCCATCCTATGGTGGGCGGGCACACATGTGGGCAGAGTACCGTATAAATAATAAATAAATCTTAAAAAAAAAAAAAAAAGAGTGGAACTGCTCTATGGCCCAGCACTCTTCGGCCTTGGACAGAGACTTGGACAGACACCTGCTGACGTGTGCTCACAGCAGTCAGATACAGAAGAGGTCAGGTGTCCATAGATAAATGGATGAGCCAATCAAAATGCAGTTTACACATACAATGGAATATCATATGATATTTCAAAATGAAGGAAAGTGACACGTGCTATGCCGTGCATGAATACTGAAGGCCCTATGCAATGGGAAGCAAGCCAACTGTAAGAGAGAAGAAACTATGTATGTGTGTGGTAAAAACCTCAGAAAGTGGAACATTCGTTCTCAGCGGCCGGGAACTTCGGAGTCCAGCAGGCACAGGATTTCAATCTGAGAAGAGTCGTTCTCAGCTGGATCACTGTGACTCTTGTACAATAATTTATTTGATGCCACTGAAGTGACCACAGGACTAAGAATGGCTAGCATGTAGGATATTTTATGCTACACCTCTCTATTTGTTAATGATGAAAATCCGCTTGCATCATGTCTTTATAATTGGTTTGTCTGAGCAGGGATCCAAACAAGCCCTACACATTGTGCCTCACTAATTGGTCTCTTAAGTCTACTAATTGATAATTCCCATTACCCACATTTTTTTTTCCTCCTGCCTTTACTTGTTAAAGAAAATAAGTTGCTGGTAAATTCACCCTCATTTGGGTTGGCTCACTGCCTTCTTTTAGTGCCATTTAGACATAAAGTTTTTGTAGTGGGTTTGTGGGAGGACTGCATGCGTACATACTTGCGTGCGTGCATTTGGGGTTTTGTTTTGTCTCGGTTTTAAGATAGGTATCACCCTGGCTGGTCCATAACTCAAGGAGCTCTGCCTGTCTCTGCCTCTCCACCGCCAGCGTGAAAGACTTGCGTCACCACGCCCAGTGAGAACTGGTTTCATTTGGACTCTTTGAAGTGATACTAGGCACTTGCTATGGTGTCACTTGAGGAAGCGTTAACATCTGGTTGCCACTCCTTCTGGTTCAGACGGATGGTTACATGTGTGTGCCTGACTGAGCCATCCTGGAATGGCCTCCATCCGTCTTTCACCCAGTGACTCCAACAGCTACTAGCGACCCACAGCTCCATTATGGCTCAGCACCCCTTAGCCAAAAATTCCTGTGTACAGATTCACCCTTGTACCAAAAGCACTGTGGCTTTCACGTCTGCTCACGAACTTGGGAAATAGGCTTTGTTCTTTATTTCTTATTAGTTTTCAAAATATCGGAATGGTGTCTTAACAGTTTTCACGGGTTACCAATTAATTTTTGTTTCCCTATGAGAAGGAGCTTTTAAGATATTTTACATTTCTAGAATCTAGGGTATGCGGAGCAATGGCTCAGCAGTTAAGAGCAATGGCTGCTCTTGAAGAGGACCTGGGTTCAATTCCCTGCACCGACATGGTGGTTTATCATTTGTAACTCCAGTTCCAGAGGATTCTACAGCCTCTTCTGACCGTCACAGGCACCACACAGGTAGTCCAGATACACACTGGTGAAACACCCATACACATAAAGTAAATATAAATAAATCTTTTTTTTGTATATGTGAGATGTGCATGTATGCATCATGTATGTATATCTGTGTGTAGGGGCACAGACATGTGGGTATCACATGGAGAATAAAGAACGTGAGGTGTTGGTCTTCGCCTTCCACCCTGTTTGCAGCGGGGTCTCTCTTGGGTTCCCACTGTGCACACCAGGATAGCTGGCCTGAGAGCTTCTGTGGATTCTCCTCTGTTTCCCATCCCCACACAGGGAATGCTGGGGTTACAGATGTGTGAGCTACACGACTGGCTTTCCCACGGCTTCTGAGGGTCTCCCCTCAAGACCTCACAACTGCACCGCAAGCGCTTTCCTCAGTGAGCCATCTTCTCTGCCTTGTATTTGATTTTAAATTCATTAGAGTCATTATCCTTTTGGATGCTCAAATAGTCTCCTCTGTGGCCAATGGAAGACTCCTCAGGTTGGCTTCTAAACCATTTTCAGAAACAGCTGCAGTTTTTGCTGTGCTCTTTGCTCTCTGGTGCCACGCGGTGTTTCAGCTTTGACTTCTCTATCTCTGCTTTACACAAGTAATGAACAACTTCCCCAAGGAACTGTAGGAAATGGTACTCAGAGCCTGAGAACCAACTGAAGATCCTATCTGCCGCTACGATGCTGCTATGACATGCTAGCTTTAAGCGTTTTCAGTGCCCTGAGTCAGAGAGTAAGTTTTGCTGTGTTTGCTATTGTTTTGTTCTTAGGAACAAAAATATCGTGAGTTTATAAATCTCCAGACTACAAGATTTTAATTTAACTGCCCTAATTTTATATAAGTATCTCTTTATTCTGAAAAAAAAAATCTTGGTGCTAAATGACAGCACATAATTACTTACTCCATTCATTTATTACCATGGCTCAAAATAACAGTAGCCACATAAATATTACCAACGTGCCTACTAAATGCAGCATGATTTTCCGTTCTTTTTGTTCTTAGTGCATAGCGCACTGAATGTCTGAACTCACATGTGCCTTAAAGACACAGGAAGTCTTCTTCTGTGTGACTGAAACACAAATCCACAAATTGGAAACACATTTTTTTAAAATTTTGCTTCTTTGTTTTCCCATCTTAAAGACCTTGCTTCTTGTTTTCTTTATACTTAGATAATTATTTTCATATCATGTAAAAGTGTTTACTGTGTGGTTCCAAAATCCAAACAAGTATAACAAAACATATTTAAAGAAGCCTAGGCCACCATTTCTATCTCTGCAACCCTGTTAACCTCCTCTCTGCCCCACCCCCACCCCCAGATTACCATTTCAGTATTCTGGGCTTTTCATCATCCATTGCCTATTAATATAAACAAATAAAACATGTATCCATGTTCTCAGGTAAAGAGTGGCATACTATGGGCATTTTCTGCCCTTCAGCTTTTCTCCATTTTGTGGCTATGTAAGAGTTTATTTTAAGCAGGCTCTTGGCATTGTACGTGGGTTGTTTTCTAGTTTGCTGTTACACACAAATTGAGTTGTCTTGTTTATGTGCCATTTCGTATTTTCCGCCAGTGATTCTATAAGAAAGATTTCTTGACATGGAATTGATGGGTCAAAATATAAATATTTGTGGACACATCCCGTCCTCTGTGCCTTTTATCTCATCAACAAAACATGGGAGTGCCAATTTCTCTTCAGCCTTGCCAATCCCATTGTTAAGCCCTTGGAGTTTTGCCAGGCTGATAGGGCAGAGATGGTATTTTAATGTGGCTTTAATTTTCTTCTCTCTAATGAGGAGCGGATTGGAACATCTTATCACATCTGGAAGGGCCATTTGCATTTCTTTTCTTGTGAACTACGTGTGGATTTCCTGTTCAGTTTTATAAGGCCAATGTTATTTGCCTCCTCAATTTATAGAAATTTATTCGCTGTTAGAGACTTTATCCTTTGTTGATATGAGGAGTTATGGCTATTTCCCCAGATAGCACGTCGTCTTACTTAACTTTTAGGTTGCTCAGCCGTTGGCTTACTTTCCACACAGAACTTTTAAGATATAACTAAAATAATTAAGTTTCTCTCCTAAGCTTGGGAAAATTTCACGGGCTTTTATGAGAGAGAACGCGTCATGTTTTCCTCTAGTATTTGGACTAGCAGACTGGTGTGTAGCGCACGGGATGACATCATTTCTACCCTTTCCATATGAATGTCCACTTTCCCAGTATCACTTATGAAAGGTCTGTATTTCTCCACTGATTTCCAAAGCAGCTTTCCTTAGAGTCTAAAGTTGCATGTGCAAATGACTTCCAAGTTATTTCTGGATTTTCTATTTGGTCTCATTGGTTGTCAGTTTATTCACTTGCCAATACAATTGTTTTCTAATTATAGAGACTTTGCAAACTGCTTAAACATCTGGCCTCACGTCACCGCTGGGATAAAGCCCATACTGCTGCAGGGCTATAAGCTGTATCAAGTACAAATGTGAAAGAGCCCGCCTTTTTGCTGTGGCCACAGACCTATCATGAGTGTGTGGTACACTGTGAATGGCAAGAGGCTTGTCATCTACATGGGCCATACTGGAGCTGTGTGGTGTGTGGATGCTGACCAGGACACCTAGCTTATGGCTATTGGCTCAGCTCTCAACAGCCATCATCTCTGTGAAACAGAGAGGCAGCTGGCTCTACTCAAGACCAGCTCAGCTGCCCATCCAGCCACAGAGCTGTGGCTCTGGCTTCCGGGGTACCATCATTGTTATTACAGATGGGATACCAGGGTTTTGTGAGCTTCCAGGTCAACAGCAATGAGCCCTACACGAAGATCCACTGCAATGGTTCCAAGATCAACAGTGCCGTGTGAGGACCCCTGGGGAGTGCATCATCATCACAGGCCATGGGAGCAGAAAGAGCTCTCTGACTCCACAAGTCTTGAACAGCAGAAGACTTTTTGAACAGAACGTGCTGTCAGCTCATCAGGCCTCTCTCCCGTCATAATCATGTGATGCTGGGAGGTGGCCAGGAAGCCAAGGCTATAGCCATAACCGCCACCAAGACTGTTTAACCACCACCAAGTTTAAGGCCAGGCTCTTCCATCTGGCCTTTGAGGAAGAGTTTAGAAGAGTCAAGGGCCACTTTGTACCTATCCACAATGTTGCCATCTATCTTAATGGCAAGAGCTACAGCTGCTGTGGCGAAGAAGACAATTCTGTCTGCATCCACTACTTCGAACTGTATCTCATGTACACCAAGGAGGCTGCTCAACAGAAGGTTTTAGACTCTGAGGAATAAATTAGTTGGTTTTTTTTGTTGTTGTTGTTTTTGGTTTTTTTTTTTTTTTATGCTTTAACATCTGGCTTAAAACTGAATTCCTACTCATTATTTTTCTTTCTTAAGGATAAGCTATTTTTATTTAGTTGTTCAAAATGAAATATATAATCAATTTGTTAAACTTCAAGGAAAAGATGATATGTATATTTTTATAATAATGAATTTTCTTATTCAAATTCATTTTGGCTTCCTGTCTCCTTTATTGTTACTACATATTTGAGGAACATTATGCCCATACATTTTGATTAGGTCTTATTAGATCTATGCTTGGGTATTTTTGTGTGCGTTTAATTAAAAAAAATCTTTATAATTTCTTAGTTATTCCTTCGCATATGAAATATATTGCCTTATATATGCTCATTTTATAAGTGTTTCAACATTAATTATTTAATAATAAAAATTTAATTAAAAAATAAAAATAAATAAAAATCCAGATCAAGGTAAAAAAAATCAATTTTTTACTGTGTGTGTGACATGTGTGTTTGAGTGTGGCCACATGTGGAGGTCAGAGGATAACTTTTGGAAGTCGGGTCTTTCCTTTCATTGTGGGTTCTAGAGACTGAACTCAGGTTACCAGGGTTTCCTGAGAAGTATTTTCACCCAGCGAACCACCTCACCAGCTTCCCCTATACATCGATTTTAACTCTGCTACTATAACGTAAGTGTTTAAGTCGTTTTTCCTAAAGATCTGAAAACATTACTCAGGTGCACTCTAATCTGACCCATCAATACAAGTGACTTTGCCCTTTCCTTGTGTGTTGTGTAGGTGTGCATCTGGGTACCTGTGCTTGTGGAGGTCAGAGGTTGTCAGCCAGTGTTGCCTCCGCTTCTTCCCATCTTACTTTTGGAGGGAGGATCACTGTCTGCACCTGGGACTTGGCTATGTTGGAGAGGTTGACTGTCCCGAATGGCCCCCGTGATCCGCTTGTTTCCTCCCGTCATGCTGGTGCTGGGACTGCAGATTCTCGCCACCGTGCCTGACGTCTTATGTGTGTACAGAGTCTGAACCCAGGTCTTCATGCCTGTGTAGCAAGCGTTTTACCACAGAGACATTGGCCCAGCACCTCTTCCTCTCTGATGGATGCTCCTTTCTCTAGTGGCAGTGGATAACATTTTAAAACTGGTTTTAGATAGGAATATATTGTCAGTAGTATTGGTCACCCTTTGTCTTATGTCTGACTTAAGGATGAATTTCATTATTAAGATGCTGGCTTTGGGACTGAAATATATGTGTGTGTGTGTGTGTGTGTGTGTGTGTGTGTGTGTGTGTGTGTGTGTAAAATTTCTTGATTCATTTTAAACTTCCCATAAATGCCTCTTTATTGATGTATCTTGTGTAAATTATCTAGAATGATTACTTTCCAAAGTCTAATACGCACAAGTGTCACAAGAGCGATTCATTAAGTATCTATGTTGATTCAGCAGATAAAGGGCAGGACCCAAGTTTCTGTATCCCCCCAGGGTAAGCTGGGTAGTAGAACTCAAAGCAGACTGGACTTTACGTAGCAATGATCTAAAAGCATTGACTCAAATTTTAACTCAAAACAGAGGCCATGGTCATGAAACTCCTGGCTTGTAACTTTAAGAGCCACATACACCTAGCTCTCTGAGGACCAATCCTGGAGCCTGATGCAGAGGTTTTCACATAAGCCACTGAGGAGTAAGATACAGGATATGGCTAAAGATGGCTTCCTGTCACATAAGAAGAGGAAGAAAGCCCTTTCTGTGGCAGAGGCTGGTTCTGAGAAGACACGGTTGAGACATGTAGTTCCTGCAGCCCCTTGTTAAGAAATTCGTTGTGGCAGGAGTTGCAGATCTCCTAATGGCAACTGCCTCTCAGGGACATGGTCCCTGCACCATGGGAGCCTTCAGCAGGGATCCACAAGGTTGAAAAAAAAACCTGAGCCTAGATAGAGTGTAGATACTCCTTACCTGGTACCAGAAAATAACCTACTGTTGGCTTTGCATTTAAGGTTTCATAGTGAAGAAAATGGTAAGCCATAATAACATTACAAAACCAGACACAGGGAGTAGACAATTAAAGTAGATTAGAAGATTCAGAAAACTATAAAAACCTACTCTTTCATTAATAGTCAAACAAACACTGGAGAAAAGATATCACTTTCAACAAATGGATCTGGGGAAGGCTGAATATCCAGATTAAAATAACGAAACTAGATTCATATCTCTCACCATGCCCAATAACAACAACAACAACAAAATCAACTCAAAATAGGCCCAAGTCTTTGACATGGGACTTGAAGCTTTGGAACTTTTAGAAGAAAACATTTTAAGAGATAAGGTTAAATTGGAAAATTCTGCAAAAACTCCAGTGCCACAAACAATACTACAAAGAATTGAAAATGGGATTACATGAATTTTTAAAGGTTTCACATGTCACTCTGACCAAGGAAGCAGACAGGGTAACTGCAGATCTTTACCTCTCCCTTTCTTTCTCCAACGCCAAGGCCCCAGTCTCATCTCCAGCTCTGCAGCCTCCTTCCCCCCCCCCCCCCCCCGCTGCCACCATTTCCAGTGGACCACACAGATCTTTCCTTCCTAACCTCCCTCCCACAACTCATTGCTTTATCTCAGCCCCCAACTCCAGCAGGCACTCTCTGGAAACCTATAGGCCACTCTGACTAGGGAAGGAAGAAGGCCACCTGCAGATTTTCACCTCTCCTTCTTTTTCTCTAGTCTCACCTCTGTAGCAGCCCCACTATGGAGAGAGACTATCTAGTGTATTGTACGGATGCAACACCTGTCCAAAAAACAAACAAACGACCTATGGCTTATAGGAAAGGGGAGAATAGAAAGTGGGACCTCTGGTAGGCAGAAAGGATTCTGGGATAGAGGCAGGTACAAGATTCGCCCCACGGAAGATGTGAGGAGGACAGACACATGGTACCTGAGCAGAGGTAACCAGCCACATGGCACTATGTAAACTAGTATAAATAGGTTGTTTTAAGTTATGAGCTAGTCAGAGAAGAGCCTTGCTATATGGGCTAGGTATTTGTAAGTATATTTTGAGTCTCATGAGTCATTATTCTGGGAACTTAGGGCTGGGAAGAAAAACATGTACACGTCCGCTGTGGCCTCTTCTCACCGACTGTCCCCGTTCATGGGAAACCAAGCAAATCTTGGTGGAATACCCTGCATTCCTCTCTCCTGTGAACCCTCCCAACTGTCCCCACTCGTAAGTTTCAGATCGCAGAAACACCATTTACCTAGAACCCCCAGAGGCCATACCTGTGAGGACTCCAGAAGATTGAACCATGATTGTGTACGTATGCACAGAGATGCATGTTTGGCAATGTACAGACATCCCCATACCTTCCCCTTGGATATCTGATTCAATCCCCGTGTTAGAAAAGCTAAATTTCTCATGTTCCAGTCTAGTCAAACCTCACTTTTCTCAGTATCTACACACCAGTAGGCTATTTCATTCCCCAACAAGTCACCTAATAATACACGCAGATTTAATGTTAATAGGCAGGTGGTGGCAAACTATGTATTTTTGATCTATAAAAATATTTCTTGAATAGTTGAAAAGAGTTGGCTTTTAGGATATTTCCTAGTCATACCACGTCTGTGATATATTCTAACAGACTAACAAAACTTCAGAGTCTCTTAAGTTATATAAATCAAGATCCAAATATAGGGTTTTGAAGTTGGCACTGTTCCTTATACTAATCAAAAACAATTCCCATTTGCATGTTTAGTGATGTTGTGAAAGGAAGTTTCAGAGCTGAGAGAGTAATTCTGTGAAAAAAAATATTATTCGTGTATAATTTTATTTCTGTGGTGTGAACGGGTGTGATATTGCCCTATATTTGCAAAGTCTTAATCCCAAGTTCTAGTGCTGTTGAGAAAGTTCAAAAGAAAATCACTTGCAAGATCTTCCTGTTTATATAAAAACACATATTTTTACCTAGAGACATCATTTTAATGCAGATTCCCCTGCCCCCAAATCTTTTCCACATCCCATGATTCGCCCCAGCAACCGAAGGTCTGGTTCCTGCCAGGGCAACCGAAATAGGAACAAGATGGCACCTACATAAAGTCTGGCATCTGTACATCTTGCTCAGACATCCCTTGCCCATTGGTTACTGCGTCCTGTATAACTTTCCCCCATTACTGTGACTCCTACGAGTAAGAGTCTAGCTCAACTAGACAGTGATAAGACCTTCTCAACATTGTTGTTTAAACATACGACACGGAGGGAGAGCCGAAGGACGGAAGGCCCACTCACATCTTCCTTCCGGGATGGACTGAACCTGCAGCTTAGACAGACTGCAGGCTTTGCGCCTGCAAGTTTAGTTTTAAAACCAAGGTCAACTCTGCAGAGCTTAGATCTCTAGCCTTTGCTGTGGCGGCTTCGTTGCCTGGAGGCCCCAGACCTCTTGGTAGAGGCAACGAAAGTATGGCAATGGCAAAACTAAATAAACAAATAAAGCCTCTCTACCTGCTGAGCTGTGTGTTCGGGAAGCGGCCAGAACACAGGGCTGATGGGCCAGTTCCTGTATTGGTACTACCAGCAAACAGAGTAGAAGAGCTACTGCACGAGAGGCCTTGCGTAGGGGGCCAGGGCGATGGCGTGGAGAAAACCTGGTGTAGACTGACAAGGAGCTGATCCAGAAAGACAAAGGAGGGCAATGAAGCACAGATGAGTCTCCCAAGTGCCTTCATCTCTGGATTACAGTGCTGAAAAAGCAGAGTGACCGGGAGCCAGTCCAAATGTGTGGCTGGAGCCTGGCCTTCACTGTGCTGGAAACTGGACAGTCTTAGCTGCGCAGGTGCCCAGGCGGCCATCATGGTTACAAAGACAGCGAGTGATGCTTTATCCAACTCTACGCTGTGACCGCTGAGACATCCTCCCCACCATGAGCCACTTGAGGGAGAAAGCAGGACTCTTAGGATTCATGGGCACCCACGAGACGGCTGGAACTGTGACAGTGAACAATGTAGCGAGCTGATTGGGTAGCACACAAACATATCTCACTTTTAAATTTCTAACGTTTGCTGTTGTATACATTTTTGGGACACACCTGACACGGAAATAGACCCAAGGTAGGTGCAGACCCCTAGAAACAGAGCCGTTTCCACCTCTCCCTGAGCAGTGTTCTGGAGAGAGGCTGTCAGAGAGGAGCTTTGCACAATACTGTCCCACGACCAGAGCCTCCGGGAAGAGCTAAATAGCTAAAAGCTAAAGAGCTCCTTCTACTTCTATACACTGTCTACCTGTTGTCTTAAATACCCCCAACTCAAAGTCCCTCCTGTGCTTTAATCCCTGTCAGGTGGTTTCTTGCTCCGTCTCTTGACCTAGGCTTAACTTTATCAAACCCTGTGCACAGAAGCAATTGAATTAAAGGTGTGTGCTAGGGCTCAACCACGCCAAACAAAAGACAGGTTTTTACAGTTCACAATCTCAGGGATCACAATGGGATCAAAGATCCTGCAACATGCTCACAGCAGTCTCTCTAACCTTCCCCTGGATCCTTTTTACACATAAGATATACAGACGCTGTTTCCACTTTTACAGTTTCTTAAGACCCATGACTGGTTCTCATACGGTCACCTCAAAGACTCAGTTACCAGGTCTAGTACATGTAAGCTGCCAATGACCAAACGATCTGTACATATTTAATTATTAAATATGTGGACTAAATCCCAAAAGAATCAGATCTTTTAGGATCAAATAGGGGGAAAAATGAGTGCCCCAAATAAATCTTTCTGCTAAATAAACATGTAGTCCTACCTTTTCTGTACAGCCTACTTTAAATAGATGGAAAAACTTGTCACATTCGATTTAAATTAATTTCTGTTTCATTCTTTCTGTTGAGTAAACTCATGCGTGCATACGCGTGTGCACGCGCACACACACACACACACACACACACACACACACACACACAGCCATGCCAGACACTGTCCTAGTTTGCTTTCTATTACTGTGGTAAACACCATGACCAAAAGCATACAAGGAAACGAAGGGGCTTGTTTGATCTTACATTCCCCTGATAGCAATCCATCTATTGGAAGAGCAGGAACTCAAACTGGGGCAGAAGAAAATCTGCTTACTACCTGGCTCATAGCTACCTTCCTCGGGTCCACCTGCTTAGGGATGGTGACACCCACAGTGGGCCGGATCCTCTAATTAGCAGTTAAGAAAATACCCCACAGACATGTCCACAGGCCAACCTGATTGAGGCAATTCCTTAATTGAAGGCCTCTCTTCCTAGGTGACTATAGTTTGTGTCGAGTTGTTAAAAGCTAAATAGCACAGACACCATAAGGAAAAGATCTGAAAATTATTTCTTCTGTAAATTATTTTGTTCCTGTTTTTAGTTACATGAAAAATAATGGACTTCATTATGACAACTCCATATATATATTTGCATAAATAATTGGACTCTAATAATATTTGCCTGGTGCTTCCCTCCCAATCCTTCCTGTTCCGTCTTTTGTGTCACACATGCATGTGTGTGTGCACGTACACACACACACACACACACATACACACACACACATACACACGCACGTGCGCGCACAAACATATACACACTTTCATACACTTAAACCGAGGTTCCTCATGAGAAGTATGCAATGTTTTATCTTTTATCCTCCAGTTACAAAGTAATTTTAATGTTTATAGAATAATGGTTCTCAGTTTTAATTTTTTCCATTATTGGCTGATAAGGAGAATTTTGCATTTTAATTTAAATTCTCCCTAGTGAAGAAAATTAAGTACTAAGAAATAAAAGTACTCTTTTGCCAGAGAGGGCTGAGCTATGGGCCCCACAATGCTAGTATCTGAGGTCTACTTGTTCCTCAAGGGCAAGAACTTACCTTTCAGGGGTGCTATGCTGTCCCCCATGGGAGACATGCTTTAGATGGACTCAGACAACAGCTCCGAGGTCGACAGCTTTATGGCTATTGGCTTCCTGGTCACTCTGTAAATAAATATATACGTAAAAGTTTGTCAGGGTTAATGATGTCCTGAGTCATGCCTGTAGCTCAGACTCCGCCTCTAATCAAGGCTCTCATAGTACTACACTGATTTGAATGAAACAACATGATTGTCTTTGCCAAACTGAGGCTGGAATGTAAACAGTTACACAACACTCCGTTACAGAAACAAAACACAGTGCTATGCAGGTTGGAAAGAAAATATAGGCTCAAGATTGTATCATCTTCTGCTTTACCAAGTAATTGTGGCCCCCAGAGTTCAGGGCGGGGCGTCTCTGTTTCCTAGTCCACACACTCTCGCCAGCATCCTTAGTCTATTCCTTTGGTTTTGGGTATAACCTCCTCCCCATCTCCTCACCTTGTCTCTGTTAGTGGCCCACATCCCCTTTCTCACCTCTGGATCCATACATCCAACTGCCATATATGTATTAGATTATACAATATAGTATATATTATATTATTATCTACATTAAAAAATCAGCTTTACTAAAAACTACACACAGTTGATTTTTAAGTCTTCAGCTTATGAACAGCATAACACTGATTACAGCATTTTATAAGCTTCAGGGACACAAAAGTGCATTCCAGTCAGAACACAGAGTCTACAGTCTCATAGGGTAGAACTAAAAAAGCAAACAAACAAAAAAAGGGCATGGGTGCCTGTAACATCAAAATATGTCCCTGTTAGGGCAATCTGAGTAGATACAAAAGCCTACCTTAAGGTTTAGATTTCATTTAAAAAAAAATATATTGATGAGTCTCAAATACAAGCATAATATAGCTAAATAGTCAAAGGAAAAGGAAAAATAAACATTAGGAAAACAAGGCAAGGCCCTCAGGGAGTTGAAGACATAAAATGTGAGCCAATCACTTCTATGCCCTTTTAGGGCTCATATAGAAAGCTGGCCTTAAGTGGAGCATAGCCAATTTCTATCAACTTGCAAAGTGTACAAAAACACCAATAAATTGATGTCTTTGTTAAGTGTTTATCCTAGTACTGGTTGCATCCTAGACCATGGTTTATTCAAAGCACTGAGATGGAGAATAAATATAAGGTCACAAGTATTTGTAACAACCCTAATATTTCTTCTTATGTAATGCTGAGCAATGTACTCTGTACTGAGATAGCCAAGTCTAAAGACAGCAGACACTTCAAGTTTAGTTTCAGTCTTCAAGGCCCAGACACAGAACTTAACAATGAAATTATTCAACATTTTACATGAATATCTACAAATCGGTATGCCAATAATTTTACAGAAGAGACAGTTTCTAATTTCTGAAAACTAGAAGCCTTGTGTCAGGTAAGACTCACATTCACAGCTTCAGTAAGAGCAAACAATCCAGGATGAAAACCTCTACTGGGGCGCAGGGTGTAGCTCCATGGGAAAGTCTGTGCTTGGCGTGACACAATCCTCCTACCAACCTTCAGCACGGAAAGAAAAATAAATCACCACAAAGCAACAACAAATGTTTTATTTTTTGATATAGGGTTTCACTCAGTAGCTATGACTGGCCTGAAACTCGCTCTCTATACAAGGCTGGCCTTGAACTCATAGAGATCCACCTCTGAGGTGCTGGGATGACAGGCATACACGACCATGTTCCGAAGCAACAAGCTTGTATTGAGAGTCACTTGTCCATCTGGAGGCTCTCATGTACCCTAAGAGGCTTTCTTTGAACAGTTACACAGTGCAGATGCTAATATTAATACTGCAGCTACAATTTGGCATGACATCTACAAACGTGAGGGACACTAACCGTGGTTTGTAAGCTTAGGAAAACAAGGCATGTGGAGGTGAATAAATTCTGCACTCTAACTTTTACATATAAGATCCATACCTTGCTGGCCAGTGGTGGCGCACACCTATAATCCCAGCACTTGGGATGCAGAGGCAGATGGGTCACTGTGAGTTTAAGGCCATCCTGGTCTACAAAGCAAGTCCAGGACAGCCAAGGCTATACAGAGAAACCCTGTCTCAAAAAACAAAAACAAACAAACAAAAAGATCCATGCTTTGTATAATGTTGTCCCTGCATCTTCTTCAGTTCCTGGATACCTATGCTAAATTCAGACCTTTTTGTGTTTACTACACTTTTCCCCATATAACTATAAGTTGATAATATAATGTTCTGCAGTGTACAAAGGAAAACCCAACTCAAACTTATTTTTTTCCCAATACTCTCACAACACAGATAACTTCAGACACCTGATATATGGGGCTATTTTTATTCTTCACATACCAAGCAAGTTAGAAAAATTTCAAGAGCCGCCAGCTATTACCAATATAGTTCAATTCTGAGACTGCCTACCTGTTGGTAGCATCAGGTAGCACAGGTTTAACACACAGTGCCCTAGGCTGCCCCACCTACCTTTGCATGCCAGTGCATTGGAAGTATTGATTTCTTTAAAAACTCAGTTATGTTGTATAAATATTATTTGCTTTAATTCCAAGTGTAGGATATGGGGCTGCCTTAGTTTATTCACAGCTAATAACTGACTCAGGCAGAGTATGCTCTTTGCTAGCTGTAGTTAGTTGAATTCTGAGAACTCGGAGAGAGTATAAATATGAGAGCCCAGAGAAAGAAAGGAACACTTTGAGGGATGCTTGGAGAAGGAAGAAGGCTGCTGCTGGTTCATCCTGCTGCTGCATTTGCTATTTTATGGTTTGCTGGTTTGCTGGTTAGCTGGACTGCTGGACATACTGACTATAAACATTGGTATTGCTCCCAAGGAACTGAGTCTAAAGAGGTCTATGTCTCCTGACTCTTCTCCTCACAAATCTTCTTTCTCTTCTACCTAGTATTGGGGGGTAAGGTTGGTAGAAGGGAGGTAGAGTTAAAACGTAGCGCCCACGTGTGGGTCATAAGACACAGGTAGTGTGACCCGCTGGAGAGCAAGGCCTCCATATCTCCCTCTGCAGAGCCTACTAATTGGGTCAAGAGGCTCACAGAACTTAGGGAAGTGCCTGAGCTTACTAGTTTATTAAACACACTTGCAGGAGTACAGATAACGAGATGCACAGGGTTAAGATCTATATTATAGGCACTGGAGCATTCATATCCTCTCCAAAGTGGGCCACGTTCAGGGCACCGGCAGTGTTCAGCTATCCTAGCCAGAGGGTCTATGAAGCCCGTGCTTTTGGTGCTCATGGAGCTACAACTGGCCTTAAGGAAAGAGTTAAGGTCTGTCTATCTGTCTGTCTGTCTGTCTGTCTGTCTGTCTGTCTGAGCTATCATACTACAGGTTTAAATTCCATAAAGAGATACAAGGACCCATCTATGTTTCCTTTACATGCTAACATACATCAATGGCTAGAGATTTTTGCCTGCGGAGGAGAAATTTTGCCAAAGTAGAAAAAAAAATAATATTTGTTAGGCTAAAGTACAGTTTAAAACATTTTTTTTTATTATCAGTCCTAGAGTATGCCAGGCTTAAGTCTACTCCTCAAAAGCACACAAGGATATTTTAAGGTCTTAAATATTCAGAAAGTAAACTGTAGGTGTCCCGGGCATCATCTGCTCCCAGCTCCTAAAGCCTTGCTCGATCCCAAGCACAGGCTGAGCCAAACGCAGGAAGCTTGCAGAAATGCTTTTTTTGTCTGCTTTGAAAGAGGGGTGATAATCAGAATGCAGGGACAAAAGGCAGCCTTGTCTATGGTGATTGAGAATAGAGAAAGTCCCCCATGGGCTCAGGAATTTGAATGCTTGGTCCCTGGTTGGTGGCAGCATGGGAAATTACAGAACCTCGAGGTGCGGGGATGGGGGGCTGGTGGGTGGGGAGGGGGGAAGGTACGGGAGGCGGGGGGGGGGCGCGGGGGGGGTGTCTTGCTAGAGGAAGGAAACACCAGAGGCAGGCAGTAAGGGTTTATAGCGGTGGTTCTCAACCTGTGGGTCGCAACCCCTGTGGAAAGTTAAACAGCTCTCTTTCACAGGGGTCACCTGAGCCCATCGGAAAAACAGGTGTTTGCATTATGATTCATAACAGTAGCAGAATTACAGTTATGAAGTAGCAGCGACAATTTCATAGTTGAAGGGAGCCACCGCAACCTGAGGAGCTGCATTAAAGGGTCGCAGCATGGAGAGGGTTGAGAAGCACTAGTTTATAGCCTTGCCTCACTTGCAGCTGACTCTCTCTGCTTGTGTGATGAAAGGTGGCCAGCCAGCTTCCTGCTCTGACCACCTACTGCCATGTGTTCTTTTTAATGCTGGATTCTGGGGAACCTAAATTGCTTAGGGCCATGGTATTTTGTCACTGCAACAAAAAGCAACTAATACAAACCGTCTCAGGTTGAGCACCTGCAGCGCCAACAGACCCATTTCCTAAATAAACATGGGTGTAATAGAGTTTTGGATTTTTTTTTTAAAAGAACTCAGTTATGTTACATAAACATGTTTTTCCTTTAATCCCAAGTGTGGGATTTAGTTTGTCCACAGCTGATAATTGTCTCGTGCGGGGCACGGTCTTTGTCAGCTGGTAACAGCCCGCCTCGTGAGGCAAGGAAACAGGTGTGAGTTAGGACTCATAGGAAGATAAATAGGCGCGCACAGAGAGAGAAAAAAGTGGTATGCAGTGGTGGCGTGAGGCATGTAGCAGTTTGGAGAGACCAGAGTCAGATGGTATGGTGGCTTGGACAGACCGAGAGAAACATTTCAATGCAATGGCTCAGAGGAGACTGCTTGCTGCGTTTGCTGTTGACAGAGATTGGTGTTGCCCCAAAAGAACCCAATTGACCCTAAACAGCCAAGAGAAGTAAAGGGGTCCCTCTCCCCACTAACCTTTCTCTTTCTGATTCCCAGGGTTAAGGGGTCGGTAAAAGAGAGGTAGAGGCATCAATACCCCAAATAAAACAGAGTTTGAAAACCAAGCATCATCCTGAAATTTGTGGACAAAAGGATGGAACTAGAAATGATCACACTGAATGAGTTAACCCAGATGCAGAAAGACTCACATGGACTTATAATTGGACACTAGCCCAAAAGGGATGTCCCATGAAAGTCTTCACCTACCAGGAGATTGGGATAGATGTGAAGACTTCCTATTGAGACTCTAGGTGAGAGAAGTGTGGGAGAATGGGGAAATAGAAAGATCCAGAGGGTCCTAGAAACCTATCAGAAGAACATCATGATGGGCGGATGTGAACTCAGGGGTGTTTGCTCAAACTACTGCACCAACCAAGGACAATACATGCAGTAAACATTGAACCCCTACTCATATCTAACCAATGGACAGGACATTATCCACAGTTGTGTAGAGAGTGGGGACTGACTCTGACATGAACTCTGGTGCCCCATATTTGACCACTTCCCCTTAGTGGGGAGGCCTGGTGGCACTCAGAGAAAGGATAAGCAGGCTACCAAGATGAGACTTGATAGGCTATGACCATATGGTGGGGGAAGAGGTCCCCTTCTGCCACAGACCTAAGAGAAGGGAATAGAGTGAAAACGGGAGGAAGGGAGGAATGGGAGGATACAGTGAAGGGAAAAACATTTGAGCTGTAATTTGAACAAATTAATTAAATAAAAAGAAAAACAAGCATCAACACATGGGGAGTGATGTTCTATGCAGAAAAACATATATGGTTTCAAAGATGGTTCCAGGAAATGCTCTCCCACCCCACCCCACCCCCACCCCCAACAACTATATGTTGAGAAGATTCCACTGACGATATACCCAGGCGTGGCACTGAGGTCCCCAGAAGAAATTCACCCCATTGGAAACTATGGGTTCGCAATGTAGAGTAAATAAAGGTAAATAAAGATACAGCTCCCTCCATTTGCCCAATAAGACAATACACCCTACAATGCACCCTACGACAGGGGGTGTGCACATGTGAGAACAATCGCCATGTACACCTTGCCAAGAAACAACTCAGAAACTGAGAAACAACTGACAAAGAGATCAAAGAAAGCACTTGTCCTGAGTTTGGCAAGAAAAAGACTCTCTGTCTACTCCTACCTTTGGTGGAAGGGTTTTCTGTGACAGCCAAAGGTAGGATCTGAAAACATGGTAGAAGGAACAATGTGAAATTCAGGTCTCTCTTAGAAATGTGATGTTATAGACTAACAACCAACCCAATGAAGAAGAGCCCTCGTCTTCGGGAACAGCAATAGGCCATGTTCCTTTCTAGAAGATTCTTCTAGCAAGGGGCTCTTACTGCTTATAACTGCTGAGTCATGCTAAAGTAATCTGTTGAGTCTAAAAGGATCCCAGCAGGTGCACTGATTCTGGTGGCTTCTACGGATTTGCTGCCTTAGACTGTCTTCCTTTGCTGGCCCTGCTCCTAGATTCCAAGTTAGCTTGCTTCTGCTCAGCCTCATACCTGGAATGTTAACAGGCTAGCTCTGGCTAGGGGAAATGATCCAGATGTCAAAAAAAAAAAAGTGCACACATTGTCCAGACAAATGAGTGCCTATTTGGGAAAAAATTATATACATACATACATACATACATACATACATACATACACACACACACACACACACACACACACACACACATTTAAATGAATAGCTCATGGTTAACCAATACAAATTTCATTACCAGGAAAGTTTTAAAAAGAAAAGAAAAGAAGAGAGAGAGAGACAGAGAGACAGAGATAGAGACAGAGACAAAGAGAGAGAGAGAGAGACAGCGCTTGATATAGAAAGTAACAGCATAAAGGTAACAAAAGAAAACACATGATCCTGTTTGTGGCTATACACCAGGAATTCTTTAACTGTCTTCCAAGATTCAAAATCCACTGGCAAAAAAAAAAAAAAAAAGGCATATTTGCTCTCGAGTTCCAGGACCCTGGAACACAGCTGCCCAGAGCTGTGCTCCCGTCCAGCAAGGCAGAACCAAAATAACAGGTGGGTGACCACACTTCATGGTGAGTGACATCCCAGAGGATGCTGGGAATCAGAAGGCAGAAAATGGAAGCGTGTAAGGTTTAGAGACGCTGTGACATTATCACAGAAAGAGAAATAAACTACCCCAGCTCTTCCCACTCCATGTCAAGAGCCAGAGGTCAGGAATGTTTAATGACAAGAGTGAAAGCGAGTCCCCACAAATTCTGTCAGTGTGGACGCTGCAATCCCAGACACAGGAAAACTGTATCATCTCCATAGCTCCGCAGCCAATGGACATAAGTAACTTGAAGTACGCATGCGTAGGCGCTTTGGAGCTGTATTGCGCCTCCTCTCCCATGAGACCCTGGGGTGCTGGAGCCAGAAGCCATCTTGAAAGAAGAATACAGTCTGGCTGTAGATGACTCTGTGAGCCACAAAGCCTGTACACGCCCACCTCTGAGAACTCAGACAGTCCACACTGCGTTGTCCTAGGAGGGAGAATCCCAACCTAGCCCAGTAGAACAACCTTGACTTTAGCCCATTGACTTCGCTACGCAAGATGGGAAATGTGACACCGAGAAATGGAAGGGGGTCATATGTAACAGTCAGGACTCCAGGGAGCTTGCTCTCTGAGATCAAGGGCAGAGAGTAGTGGACTCCTACTAGCGCTCGGCCTGAAGGCAGGCACCCACACGGATCTTACCATCCCTTGAGCTGCTCCATGCTAGAGACAAAACACTGTGACTCCTGCTATAACCTTGTTCAGAATGAAATGCCATGCGGGTCTAGAGAAATGACGGCGCTAGGTAGGGCCCAACCTCTGGCTATGCGCGCCTGGGCTTGGGTACCTACGGCTTTCCCTGGCTCAGACCAACGTCAGAGGTGAATGCTTCGCTTTCTGCCACTTCTCCCTCTCTGCGTCTGGCCATCTGCTGCCCTCGGGACTGATGGGAACCATCGCAAGTGGACACTGGCTCTTGCCACTGCTTGTCCTCATGAAGGACGTGGCTCTGACTGCTGCCCAGTTGGAGGAATATGTTTCAGAACCCTCCCCACTGCTGATGTTGGCAGTGGCAGAGACCTTCATAGTAGCAGACCTAGACTCAATAAAGCTGGAGGAAGTCTCATTGCTCAGAAAGTGTGGAGTAGCCATGCTAGTGAGAACCCCAAATCCAATGCTGTCTACGTTATCTCCTACCTTAACTGTTTGACTGTCCTCTTTCATTAGTGGTGTGTGTGTGTGTGTGTGTGTGTGTGTGTGTGTGTGTGTGTATGTGTGTATGTATGTGTGTGTATGTGTGTGTATGTATATGTGTGTGTGTATGTATATGTGTGTGTGTGTGTGTGTGTGTGTGTGTGTGTGTGTGCGTAGATACACTCTCCTGTGCATACACTTGTGAAGACCAGAGGAAGATGTCTTCCTTTCTCCCTCTGCCTTACTCCTGAGAAACTGTCTCTCATCAAACCTGACGTTTCCTGTTTTGGCAACACTAGCTGGTGTGTAGGATCAGTGGTCTGTCCACTTGTCTCTGTCCTGCAATGCTGGGGTTTCAGGCACCCGCATGAGCTGGAGATTCTAAGGGCTGTAAGCTTGCATAGCAAGTGTTCTTACATACTGAGCCATCTTCCCAACCCTCTCGAGTGTCCCCACTCTTGCAGGGCCCATAGAGGCAGTGGGTCTCTTTGAATCTGCCACAAGACACGCTGTTCTCAAACTCACCGATCACAGTCCAAGAAACGACGTGTAAACTATACTATGGTTTAAAGTGTGCATGTGTGTGTGTGCGTGTGCGTACATGCGTGCGTGTGTGAGTATGAGTGTGAGTGTGAGTGTGAGTGTGTGTGTGTGTGTGTGTGTGTGTGTGTGTGTGTGGTGTATGGGGGGGAATATGGGGAGATGGCTCATGTTAAAGTGCCTGCCTGCTGCACATGAACAAGGGTCACACTTCAGATCTTTAGCGCTCATGAAAAAAGCTGAGTTGGCGCTGTGCACCTGTAATGTTGGGGTGTCAAGAGACAGGAGCACCCCAGAGCGCACTGGACAGATAGTCTTGCTGAATTACTGAACTCAGGCTTAGTGAGACACCCTGTCTCAGAATCTTCCATGAAAGGAGATAGAAGAAAACACCCAATGTTGACCTCTGGCTTCTGCACACACACACACACACACACACACACACACACACACACACACACACACGTGCATACAGCACACATACAAACAAAATTCATTTAAAAGAAATAAGGTGATATTTTAGTGGGGGAAAAATTCAACAAAATGATGCCTACAAAAACCCATGTCACCAATAAAGACATACAGACTGAAAACTACCAAAGGACAGAACATTACATTTTTAAAATGGCAACCTTAAACAAGCAATAAATCATATATCTATAAAAAATAACTTAGAAGACAAAAATCTATATAACAATCAAGATAATCCAACAAAGCAGATAATAATTGTAAATCTATATTCCCACACCAAATATTACAGTGTTCAATTTTATAAACCAAATACTAGTAGATCTAAAGGTAGAGATAGTCTTCAACACCATAGTATTAAGGATATTCAAAACACTTCCTGTTGCTAATGGATAGAGCATTTGTTAAAAAAGAAACAACAAAGAAATATCAGAGTTAAACTAGAGGCCAAATGGACTTAACAGGTTTATGGAACCCTCCATCTGACACCTGCAGAATACACAAGTTTACAACAACACATGGAATTTACTAAAGTAAAACACAAAACAAGTCTTGAAAAAAATTAATTAAAATTGAAACTATGTATCTTTTCTAATTATAATAAAATGTGCCTTGAAGTCAATAAGGAGACATTTTAGAAATTTACAAATGTATAGAAACGGAACCACTTACTTCTAGGCAAACAGTGGGTAACTGGGTGAGGTGGAAAGGATGGAAAAGGTCTTGAAAGCCAGACATGGTGTTGAGACAAGAAACAGGCAGATTCTGGAGAGGGACAGAGTAAGGAGGGGCCCTCCTGGTGGACTGGAGCCATTCCCCCATCTAGCAGAGTAAGATCACTAAAAGGCTGCCCCATGGATCAATATACCGTAGGTGATATATCATCTACTCAGCACCATATTTTCCCATTCTTATATAGAACAGATGCGTCCTGGTCTCAGAATAGCCTGTGATGTTGTGAATTCCCTCTATGTTCTATCTAATTAACATAAACCACCTGGAGTGCAGCTGCACTAATGACAGTGGTGGAGACCGTCCGGAGGGACTCGGGGTCCTGGGGTGGCACGGTGAGGCTGCTGGTGTCGTGATCATCAACTTCGAGTGTTTGTGCACATCCTCAAAGAGGGTCACCTGCATGGTGCGAAGCATTCAGCTTTCCTCCATGAGGATCTTCGATCTAGCAATCAGGAGGCAGAGGACTTGGCGATGAAGACAGAAAAGTTAAGTTCTTGTGACTTATGGGTGCAGGAGAGAAAGAACACACTGGTTGTCTTGTTAGGGGAGATCGCAAATCAACATGCCACTTCCGAACAGGGGAAGAAGACAAGAAAATTAATGAAGAACTGGAGTCTCAGTGCCAGCAGCGCACGGACGGGAAATTATCAGGGCGATCCCGGCGGCAGTGTGGGCTTGGCTTCGGTGAGGTAGATCATGATGGGAAAGGTGACGTGGCTGGAGACGATGAAGAGGACGACTCACCTGATGCCGAGAGTCCAGATGACTCTGAATCTGAGAAGGTGGAGTCTTCAGAGGGACTCCATGCTGCTGAGCTTCCGGTGATGCAGAGCAAAGAAGATGGGAAGAGTAATTATAAGATAATGTCTGTCAAGTCCAGTGTTGGGGACGGTAGGCCACATGGCCAGTGTTCCGCCATCTTGTCAGAGCCTGCACCTTTAGGTTCCTATTTCTCCAGCAGTCTGTCATTTACCAGAAACCAGCTGACCCTGTCGTGGTTCGGCAGTTAGACACCTGTTGTGGTTTATTTGGGGGGACGGTCATTCTAAGACCCCCAAGCTCATAGTTGCCCACAATGCCCAAAATAATCACGTCAATCCCAACTTAAAGATCTCAATCCCAGCAAACACATTCGGCCCCCATCAGAATAACAATGACGTCATTCACAGATGTAGGAAAATGATCTGAACCCATAGGGGTGCTCTAGACACTCTGAATCTTGAGCAAAAAGAACAGAGCTGGAAATGCCCCGGGACCTGACATCATGACTTCCCATGAAGCAACATACACAGAACACAGATAAACATATCAGTGAGGATAAGACAGTGTGCCAGGAGACAGAACCAGAAGATTTCAACAAAGCTCCAAAAACACAACAGGAAAAGATGGAAACTTTGTAGCACTGTACTGTTCTGTGCAAAAGCCAACTAACTCAGTGGGCTGGCAGTGTTGCCCAGTGGTAGAGGGCTTGTCTGGCATGCACTGGACCCTTGGTTCAGTCCCCAGCACTGCAAGAAAAAAAAAAGGCAACTCAAAGACTATTAAATTTTGACGTCCTGAAACTACTACATACATATATATATATATATAGGAACACTTCAAAACATTGGCACAGGCAATAAATTTCCTGGATAGGACTGCAAAAGCATAGCCTATGTGGGAAAGACTTGACAAATGGAACCACATCCACTTTAAAAGCCTCTGTGCAGCAAAGGAAACCAACAAAGAGGACACAGTCTACAGAACAGAGAACATGCCTGCCGGCTACTCACCCGCCAGATTTACCACCCACAGCGCACAACAGACAACAGGTGGTCCAGTTCAAAAATGAGCTAATCATCTCTGTGGACCCTTCTCAGAGTAAGGAACACCAATAGCTAATAAATACCTGAAAAATGCTTATGTCATTCACCATTAGTGAAACGTGAATCAAAACTACTGGGAACTGCTACCTCATAGCAGTCGAAGTAGCTATTGCTGGGGGGGAGAGGGGGGGCAGGGTAGGGCAGCAGGGTGTGTGGAGGGCAAAAGTAAACAAGAAACATAGAACTCAGACACTGAGAACAGTAAAAAAGGAACTTTTACTCGTTGTTGCGAAGAATGTTAATTTGTACAGCTATGTGAAAAAAAATCCTGCAGAAGGTTCTAGAAAACTGAACACCGATCTGCCATAGGATGCAGCTCTCACACTTCTAGCTACGTTTCCAAGGAAATGAGATCAGGGACCAGTGAAATGTCTGTGTTCCATGTTTAATAATAATGGGTATATAAAATCAGCCATATGTGACCATATATAATGGAGGAAGAAAATGTAACGTATACACAAATGGAGTACTATGTAGCTGTAAAGATGGATGGAAGTATAAAATAGTCTGCTAAGTGAATTAAACAGGACAGAGTTGGAGCAGTGGCCCTGGTTCCCATGCATACACGGAAGCTACGAAAAAGCCAGCCTGAAAACAGAGTAGACGTGACAAAGCAGGAAGTAGAAAAAGGAGGTTGGACTTGTTCAGTGCACACTATACAAGTGTGTGGAAATACTGTGCAGAAATCCACTAATATGTATAATTAATTATATTCATAAATAACTTTAAACAACATCAATTTTATTACAAGGTTTTTTAAAAGTTGCTAAGGATTAAAAAGAAATAAAAATATAAAGAATAAAAATAGTTAAATCTAAGCCAACGTAAACACACACTATGGACAGAATAAAAAAAATCATGCAACACACAAAATATTATACCTCATAACACAGACGATACTTAATTAAATTCCAAGGCATTTTGTGTATATGGTACAAAGATCTGGTTAAAGCCAGGCCTTTATATGCATGAAGCAAGCACTCACCACCGGGCCATATTGTCAGCCCTTACATTTGATTTTTAAAAATGGTTTTGATAATTATAAAATAAGTACACATTATAAAATATAGATTACAAAATATTACTTTAATTATAAAGTGATAATTTAAAGAAATTTATGGATCTCTCAAGAAAAAAAAGAGCACTGACAAAAAGTAAACAAAATGGCCTTAAAATGTTTTAAGCTCTCTCATACAAGATAAAATGCAAATAGAAACTGTTATTTTCCATATCCTATTGGCAAGCACTTGGCAATTTGGTAGTTCAATGTTTGTAGTTTTATGAGGTGGGGAAAAAGGGAGCATTCCTGGCATTGCTGGTGGGAGTGTTAACTTGTGATGCTCATGTGAAGACACGTTTGACAACAGCTAGCCAACACAAAGTTCTCATGCCCTCTGCCCATGCTCGGTGCTGTATGCTGCATCACTGACCCAAGGATCGGATTAAATTGATCACAAGATTGGCTATGAGAACCAGGAAGACTTTTATGAAAAAGAAGAAGAAAAAAAAAAAAAGATCTTTGCTCCATTAACAGAAACTGTGTAAGAAGCATTGTTCTCACTAGTTGGTTTATGTCACCTGGAAACAAGCTAGAGTCATCAGAGAGGAAGGAGCCTCAACTGAGAAAATGGAAGCCAAAAGGTGAGGCTGTAGGAAAGACTGTAGAGTATTTTCTTAATTAGTAATGCCTGGCCCACTGGAGGCTGGACAAAACATAAGGAGCAAGCCAGTGAGCAGCACCCCTCCATGGCCTCTGCACCAGCTCCTGCCTCCAGGTTCCTGCCCTGTCTGAGCTCCTCCCACCCTGACTTCCTTTGATGATGAATAAAGATGTGAAACTGTGAACCAAATAAACCTTTCATTCCCCAAGTTGCTTCAGTCACGGTCTTCCATCACACAATAGTAACTCTAACTAAGAAAAGCACTAAATGCAGTATTACATTTGAGTTGAAAAGAATTCATATTTGCTTAATATGGACATTTCTGAAAACTGAACAAGAAACTCCTGGAAGCAGCTACCTTTTACACGGGAAGGGTATAAAGGGCCACTTTTCCATTAAACCTCTTGTGATTCACCTCACTCTCACTCAGACAGCAGCAAAAAGTTTAGAATCACAACCAACTTTAATGAAATGCAAATTACTCTTTTGTTGTTTGTTTAGGAAAAGAAATAAATTCCTCACTTTTAGTTCAAAGAACTGCCTCAGACAAAACCCAGCAGTTTTTCAAAAAACACAATTGGTTAGATTGTAAGAAATCAGTGTAGTATAAATAAATCTAAATATTCACCTAGAGCCATATATATGATATATAAAAGTATAATTATAAGCTGTACATTACAACATACAGTTATGTAATATATAATCATTTACATATAATCATGTAACTTAGGTCTATGCATTTATAAAATATTATATATGTATATATTACATATACTATTAGTGTCATGTACAGAGCCAGCCCTCTATATCCATCCCCTTATCCTTCAATTCAACCAACTGGATTAAAAGTACTTTTCATTGCATCTGTGTGGAAGATGTAAATACTGTTTTTGTTGTTGTTGTTGTTGTTGTTGTGTGGTTATTTTCTAAACAATACAGTATAACATTGCTTTTAGAATTACCAGTAATCCAGAGAAGTTTTAAAGTATATAGAAGGATTCTAAGGTTATATATATGAATATTACCACATATTACATAAAGAACTTGGCGTCTTTGGATTTTGGTATCTGTGGAGGGGTCCCTGTGGAGACTAGCTAAAAACTACTGCCAGAATGATTCGCCTTTTCTGTTCAATCAGAGAAGCAGCCTAGTTTATAATTACACACCTGTTTGTGCTAATTCATGTGGTACCTGTTGCTACAAGCCTGAAGTTGGGTACAAGGAGAGCTGAGCACTCTCCAGTGGGTCCACAATCATACACACACACACACACACACACACACACACACACACACACATACACACACACTTCCAGTACAGAACACCCATTCCCTGTCCCACTCAAAACCTTCAGGCTTTGTGATTTGAATAGTGTGGATATATTACCTATTGAAACGCTTAAATTGACTTGATGAATCATTTTTTTTCAATTAGTATAAAAGCTCTGGTTCAAATAACTGAATGAGCATCCATATTCTCTCTCTCTCTCTCTCTCTCTCTCTCTCTCTCTCTCTCTCTCTCTCTCTCTCTCTCTCTCTCTCTCTCACTTCCTCCCTCCCTCCTCTCTCCCTCCCAGTTAAATTCCAGGAGTTACATAAAAATGGAATCTATCCATGAAATGAAACATCTCTTCAGCAGGCAGGAAATGCTATTTCTTGAGGAACTGGGAAGAATCTTGGCTCAAATGGTTAGATAGACCATAACAACAGAGACTGTGACTCCACGGTCTCAGAGAGTAAAACAGCTTTTAGAATTACCAGTTATCCAGAGAAGTGTCAAAGTATGGAAGGATTCTAAGGTTATTTGTGACTGTTACCACATATTACATAAAGAACCCAGGCATCTTGGTATCTCTGGAAGAGTCCTTGTGGAGACTAGCTACAAAACTACTGCCAGGATATCAAAGAAAAAACATCAAGGTCATTAAGCAGCCAACAGCAATCAACTAATCAGAAATGACTTATTGATATAACACAAAATTTGGAAGAACAAGAAACCAAGCTCAGTAGATGGCAAGGAAAAAAATCAGGGCAGAAGTCAATTAACTAGAAATAAAACAATGGAGAGAATCAGAGCTGGCTCTTTGAGAAAATGATAAACAGACCCTTGGCCCAACTAACAAAAAGGAAGAGGACTCAGTTAGGAGAGCTGGAGATGAACTTGGAAAAATTACAACACACATCAAAGAAATTTAGAACATTAAGGAATATAATGATATATATTATAGTGAATGCTTAAAAAACCTGTACTCCATTAAGTTGAAAAACTTAAAAGAAATGGATGTGTTTCTAGATTCAGCCAAACCACCAAAATTAAACCAAAAAAAGACATCAATAACCCAAACAGACCCAGGACAAATGAGGAGATTGAAACAGTAATAAAAAGCCTTCCAGCTTAAAAAAAATATGCAGGACCAGACAGATTTACTAAAGAATTTTACTGGACACTCAAAGATCTACAGCAAGCACATCTTAAACTACTCAAAACAAACAAACAAACAAACAACTGAGCAGTCCCAAACTCCTTCTATGAAGCCAGTATCACTCTAATACCAACACTAGGTAAGACATAACCAAAAAAGAAAACTATAAGCCAATATCAATAAAATACTTGCAAACTGAACACAGACATACATGCATTCATAACCTAGTTGTCTTTATTCTAAAGACGCAGGGGGTGATTCAGCTTAAGTAAGTCAATACATGTAACAAATCACATAAATTAAAAAAAAAGACAAAAATCACATGTTCATCCCAATAGACGTTGAAAAGGCCTTTGACACTCCCATTTCCTGGACCCACAACCCTGCTTGCTTTCCCGGAGGCCACACAGGCACCAGGGACCCCAGGAGGAAACAGAAACAAGGAAAAAATCTATCTGAAAAAAGATAAACTCAGAAGTCATCACCTGAACCTATAATAACCATAAAACTCAGATGGCTAAAGGCCAGCATAAGAACACCATCAACAACCGCCAGGGCAATACAGTACCACTAGAGCCCAGCTTTCCTACTACAACAAACTCTGGCTACACTAACACAACTGAAGCACAAGAAAATGATTTTAAATCTTATGAAGATGATAGAGGCTTTTAAAAAGGAAATGAATAAATCCCTTAAAGAACTACAGTATAATTCAGTCAAACAGGTGAAGTAAACGAGTAGAATTGTTTAAGACCTGAAAAAGGAAATAGGAGCAGTAAAGAAAACACAAACCAAGGGAACCCTGCAGATGAAAAACCGAGGTAAGAGAAGAGGAAAGACAGAGGCCAGCATCACCAACAGAATACAAGACATGGAAGAGAGAATCTCAGGAGTAAAAGATACAATAGAAGAAACTGATACATAAGTCACAGAAAACGTTAAATATAAAAAGTTTCTGACACAAAACATCTAGAAAATCCAGGACACTGTGAAAATAACAAACCTAATAATAACAGGAATAGAAGAAGAAGACTCCCAGTACTCCTGGCTCAATTGTTGTGTGGGAGGCTTACTGCCTCCTTCTGCTAACCTAGGCCTAGTCCTGGAAGCTTCTCGCCTCTGTACAATATAACCAAGGCCTAGAATGTTTTCAGCCTCTGATACTTAGTGCTTAATAAACTCACCCTCACTTATTCTTTCTGAGTACTGGGCTAGCTGGTTCAACTTAGCTGTTCTGGTTCAAACTCTTCTCCCAGATGATTAATTTAATTTAATCTGGCTTCTCTCTTGGCCTGGAATTGCTCTGCTTGGCCTCAAACTAACTCAGCAATCTGCTCTAATCTTCTGGCTTCTTCCATCTTCACCTAAGTTCTCTCTCTCTACATCCCATTTCTTTATAACTGTCCTGGTAAAACTGTCTCCTCTCTCTGAAAAACTGCCTCCTAAGGAGCTTCCCTTTCCTCTCTTTTCTCGAGAGAGTTGGGTGTATCCTAGTCTGTCAACTCAAACATGGGTGCTTCTTTCTACAAACTATCTTTACCTTCATTGGGATTAAAGGCATGTACCACCATGCCTGGAACTAAACTTTTCTTTACCTGATACTTGCTCTATGCCAGGCTGGCCTTGAACTCAGATCTGTTTGCCTCTGTCTCCTGGATTAAGGATGTGTTTGTATTCCAGCGAGATCACATAGAAGATCTTTGGATGTGATCTCTTGCTAGAACAGCCTTGTTCTGACTTAACATTCCTCTATGGATGTGTGTGTGTGTGTGTGTGTGTGTGTGTGTGTGTGTGTGTGTGTGTAATGCCTAAATCTCACTGAGAAGGAGGGAATTAAATAGACATGGGGATGGATGGAGGGAGGGAACTGGGTGGGAGAGGCAATGGGAAGAGAAACAGGAGGGATCAAGCCTTGGGTTGGGGGTGGGGGTGGGGGGAGGGGTGCGGAATAAAGGAAGAGAGAACTGGAATTGGTGGGGGGGGAAGGCAAATCAATGACTGACCCAACTTGAGACCCATGCCATGAGAGACAGCCAACTCTTGACACTATTAATGATAATTCTGCTACAGTTGCAGACAGGTGCCTAACATAACTGTCATCAGAGTGGCTTCACTCAGGCTCAGAGAAAATAATGGAAAAGAGGGGGTGGAAATATTCTATGAACCAGAACAGGAAGTTCACTGTGGGATTTTTGCCTCCTAGAAATGTTATGGAAGCTACACCCAGAAAGTCAACCAACATGAGCTGCCCACACATGAACTCCACAAAGATGACAATAACAGACATGTTAACACGGGAGGGGGGAAGCTTATGGGGCCCCATCCCTAGACAGAGAACTCCAGGCAGTAAAGGAGTGCTATAAGTGGGAGAAACAGTCTTTCCCCGGGAAGAGTTCGAAGAGCTTTCAATTGGTTGTTCAATGCCAAGTAGTCAACCCTGAAGACATTTGCATACAAGCAACGCTGTATAGACCGAGCATATTATATTTCTACATTTAGGGGTGTGCGTTTGTGTGTGTGTGTGTGTGTGTGTGTGTGTGTGTGTGTGTGTAACAATGAAAGGAAAAGAGGCCATGAATTTGAGGTAGAGCAGAAAAGAGCTGGGATCCATGGGCAGGGTTGGAAGAAAGGGAAAAAGAAAAGAGATGTAATTGTATTTCAACTTCAAAAAAAACAAAAACAAAAAACAAAAACAAAAACAAAAAGAATAATAAACTATGTATGGCTTGTTAATCTTTCCATATTACTGAGATAATGATCTTCCGTTTTAGATACGCTAAAATCCCTGCCAACGTGTAGCATGAGTATGGGAATTATTGGGATTTTTTTTTTCTTATTTTAAGCAGCTTTTTGGAAAGGTCTGGCGATTAGATTTAATCCCTGCTCCTTCCCCACTAAGGGTTGTGTTCACTAAGATTTTCACACTTATTTACTGTTAGCATTCACTGTTTGTGTGAAATGTGTTGTATCTCACCAGCTCTAGGTGAGTTTTTTTTTTTTTCTCTTAGGAGTTAACACATAAAGGAAGTCTTACATATGAGCTTGAGGGAGGAAGCCACACCTCTATGCCTTCCATGTGAAACTCCACAATCTAGAAGGATACAAGTGTAGGATCCAATAGAGCTTCGTGAGCTTGGAATAACGCTTCATTAGAGATGTTGGTCTCTGTATTTGGACAGTAATTAAATTAGAACAAATTTTTCCATGTTTATCAAATTTATCATAAATATGGTACAATGCATCTGATGCTAAAAATACTCCTCTGAAACTCAGGCTTATCCGGATGGTCTATATTTGATCTGGCAAATGTGAGGACTGATGGGGAAGAGGAACGGAAGCAGGAGGCAGCTTGGTTATTCCTGTGCAAACAAGAAGAAACATACCCATCTTCTCTACTTTTTGGAGACCTTCCCCTAGGCTTGGAATTATAAGCACTTTCTATTGACTGGATATTATATAAACTGCTTCAAGAAGTGATTATTTTATTTTACAGCTAGGTTTTTCTCATCACAGTGGTCTAGGAATGTTTTGTTTGAGAACCAGGGACCCAAAGTGAATACACTGAAAAAGGTAGTGCCCTTGTCTGCCCAGTCCTGGGGTGGGGAGCACCTAAGTTCAGAGGCATGTTTCCAAATTTCAAAACTATAAAATGAAGACATGAGGAATCTCAGTTTTCCTCCCAATAAAGATAATAAGCTAAGACACATGTACAGGTGTCTCAATTAGTGGGCAACTTTGGGTAAAATATGTCATGCAAACAGTAGTGTCAAGTCCCTATATTTGAGGTCTAATTATTGCCATGAAAATGTGCATTTTTTTAAGCCTGGGATTACTCTGCCTCTGAAGCGTTTTAGCAGGTGGTCTATAGTGTGTACCACAGTCTAATTTAATACATATTCCACAGCTACTAATGTTTTCTTCCTCATCTGCCTTAGTGGGAAGGTTTCCTGGATTGGAAACAGAATCTGGAAGCACGTTATATTTCCCAAATCTGCTTAAAACACTAAATTCATATTTTTAGATTGATGTTAGACTTTGAAAGTAGTAATAGGCAGCATTGCTCAAAATTGGGTGTTTACACCATTACTATTCTTTTGTCATCTGTGTATCTTGATATCCATCATTAGAACAAAGAACTGGATCCAGGAATAAAGAGTTTATCAATGGACAGCTAATCAAATCAAGAGTCTCCTGATTCCTTTTTATTTTTCAACTTATAAAGAGTCTTTCAGCATAAATAATTTGATCTGAAGGGGTGGAAAAAGAAGAAAGAGACATGATTCAGGGAACCCAGAGGAACTTTCATAAATTAAAAACAATATCCTCTCAGAGACTTGAGAGGATGATGCAAGAACAGAACAAGAAAGGATGCTATTAAAAATGATCAATGAGAGAACATGAAAAAGCCTTGAAATGTGACTGTTAAAAGGGGGGAAAGTCAACGGAAAAGCTAGTAGATGAAATTAGTAGACAGCGCACAATAAGGGCTCCTGGAAATACACTGGTCACACATGTTAGATTCCACCAAGGAGCGAGAAAGGTTCTGTGAGGGTAAATAAATACACACCCAGGAGAAAACGTCTCTGGTGAGTATGAAGGAGATGACTACACTCAAGAGTATCCTGGGGCACTTTTTGAATTTTTAGTATAAAGAGGAAATACTAAAATATCCTGAAAGGACTGGAAAGTGAAAATCCCAAACAAAGGTTAATCTAAAAGGGAAATAAGAATCAAGCAGGTCAATAGCAATATTTGTACTGTTACTCACACAAAAAGAGGGAAATTTTCTTGAATCTGGATTACAAACTCAAAAAAACTATTCCATGGTGGGGGAAAAATGACACTTTTCATTTTACAGTCACAGTTAAGGTTTATTAAAATCTCACTGTAACTTGGGTATAGCTCTGAGCTCTTTGTAATTACCAACTTATTAACTTTGTCCCCAGAATATTGAAGTTGGTCCTACTGTTATATTCTTGGTTTCTCTGATGAGAAAACAGTCACAGAGACTCTAAGAAACCTGTCAGACCACTTTGCACTCACAGAAGGCAGACTCGGCCTTAGGATCCAGGAAGCTTGGCTGAAAAGTAATTACTATATAAGAGTGCCATTCTATTGGTCAAGGATTCACAGAGTTTATGTCTCATGTAGTCTTTGTGGGGAAAAAAAACCCGAAAGTGTGATTCAGTGGTTAAGAACTACTGCTGTCCCTTTAGAGGACCTGTGTTCAGTTCCCAGAACAAGGGACCGGCCACCTTCTTCTGCCTTCCACAGGCCCCTGCACGTATATGGTGCACATATAGACACATATAGACAAGCAGGCACACACATACATGCCAAGAGAAACAAATCTTTAGGGGGGGGGGGGAAATGACCTGAGGATGTGCAAGAGTGAAATTGACTACAAAGCAAAGAAGGCACAGAGTCCTAGGACCTAGGATACTCAGCCACACTAACTTGAAAAGACATTTCATGGTGACAATTCATGGGGAATTAAACAACTGAAAGAGGATGTGCAGGCTCCGGGAAGAATGGCCGTTAAGAGGAAGGATGGTTGAATTTCTCTTGTCACGGTTGTCACTTTGTGATAGAGCCTGGCCTGGAACCCCAGGTATATCCCCCACACTACAGCCTAAAGGAGATCCTATTGGAAGCTGAGGCGTTTCATGGGTGAAGTGGTAGTTATTTATTTCTTTGGTCAAGAAAGAGAAAAGCAATTGAAACTCATTTTTTTTTTTTTTTTTTTTTTGGAGAGGAAGTAAATGAATGCTTGGGACAATCATTTGTAAAAGGCTAGACCTAGTCACATGATCATCCCCCTTCCTTCCCCCTCCCTCCCCCCACAAATCCAGTTGCAGTTAACCTGGCCACTGCGGCATAGCATGGAACTCCTCCCATGCATCCGGCAACTCATCTGACTGGCTGTGCTGCTCAGTTTTATGTCAACTTGATACAAGCTGGAGTCTTTGGGGAAGAAGGAACCTAAATTGAAAAACAAAACAAAACACGCCCACCAGATCCACCTGTAGGAGAGCATCCATGCTGGACGGTCCCCGCCCTGTGGGTGGGGCCATCACCACATAGGTGGCCGTGGAGTGTGTAAGAAAAGCAGACTGATCAAAGCACGGGGAAGCAACTCAAGAAGCAGCAATTCTCCATGGTTTCTGCTCCCGTTCTTGTCTCCTGGTTCCTGTCTGGAGTTCCTACCCTGGCATCCCATAGGGACAGGTTTACAAGCTATAAGGCGACATAAACCCTTTCCTCCTCAAGTTGCCTTTAGTCATGGTGTTTTATCACAGCAATACAAACCCTAACTAAGACACTGGCTAAGACTGTCTCAGCATTGGGCCTCCTCTCCCACTTTCTTGTGTGATGGTCAAGGCTCTTGCTACCCATGCGTTCCGCCCATTTTCCTTTATGTCTCACAGGAGCCCCCACCCCCACGCTGCTTTTCATCGCTGTTTAAAAAAACGCCCGGCATTATCAACTTATGAGGAAAGAGGACTTAGTTTGATCTTGCGATTTTGGAGGTTCCAGTCCATGGCATTTTTGATCCCATAGTTTTGGGGGCTATGGCGTGGGGGGGGGGGATGAGTGATCGAATGAAACAGCTCAGCCCATGATTAAGCCACAAAGGGAAGAGAACAAAGCCCCAGGATCCCACTCAAGGGCCACACCAGGTGACCGAAGACCTTCTACAAGGCCCCTCCTCCTCAAGTCTCTATAACCTCCCAAAAGTCACCATTCTAGAGACAAATATTTAAGACCTAGACTTTGAGGGTCATTAATCCAAACCACAGCATTTCCTCGACAAATCACCTTCTAGACCTGTCTTAGCACTTGACTAAACCCAGGAGGCGAGTCTCATCTGACTACAATTAGAGTTAACTTGGAGACAAAGGACAGATGAGGAGCTCGCTGCAGAAACCTCTGTGCAATGTTACTGAGGAGGTTAATGGAGTGTGAAGGACGTGCTATAATGACATATTAGCTTTACAGTTGACAGGTCCTGATGGCTTATTAGCAGAGAGGGAGGGGAGCGGTCTGAATGGTTCCAAGCTTTTGTTTGATAGCTGGTATCATTGGCTGACGTAAGGAGAATCTGATGGTTGTTTTCCTGTGCCATTCCTAACTACAGACTAGCTATGCCATTGACGCTACCTCTGGACCCCAAGAGCTTACTTTCTCAGACTTGAGGAACTTCTCAAGAGCATAATAGATACAAACTTTAGGGAGAGGGTTCCTTAGATTTTTCTGCACCCCAGATATTTCTCACAAGGAGATAAAAATGGGAGCTCTAATAATCGCCTCAGCATTCTATTGTCATTGCACACAGTTACTGCTCTCCAGTCTCTTTCCTCAGCTCAACGGGACATGGGCTTCTAGAACTATGTAAGCCTAAAAGCCCTGTAAGTTTGTTTCCAGGAACTGTTGCAAGGAAGGCAGCTTTGGGGATACACATAGTCAGTCGCTACAACAAAACCACGGGTGTTTAGTTTATAAACTAGCCAGACCACCTGCCATGTGATCTCTTAGAGCAGCATATAACATCTGAAATTAGTAATAGCAAGACTAGTTCTTAGACCTATGTGTCTTAGCCTTTCTAGAGAACTCACTTAACATAGACAACTATAAATAAAATTGAAATATAAGGTGTGTCTTTACTGCTCTCAAGAAAACTGGAAATTCTCAGTTGTTTTGGACACTACCTGATTTTCATATTAAAAGCACTCTCTCTCTCTCTCTCTCTCTCTCTCTCTCTCTCTCTCTCTCTCTCTCTCAACTGTCCCACATAAGAAACTATCTCAAGAAGGAAGAATTCTATGATCCTATGGGGAAAAAATTGTAGGATTTTAGAAGATATGGTCAAATGAATAATGATTTCCTTCCCTGAATGATGTCCATATCTGAATCTTCCAGAACCTGTGCGTGCTAATTTATATGCAAAGGGAATTTGAATATGTGGTAAATTAAGGGTGCTGACCTACAGGAATCATGCTGGATTATCCAGGCATGCCTGACAGATCACAGAAATCTCTGAGAGGAAGGCGGGAGAGGAGAGGAATAGAAGGTGGGGTGTCAGCAACATCTGAAAACCAGAGGAAGCATGGAGCAGATTCTGCTGAGCCCTCTAAGAACACTCATCCCATTGACCCTTGACTTAACCCAGTGGAGCTGATCTCAGACTTCCGGTTCGCAGAATTATAACAGATTAAATGCATGCTGTTTTAAATGGCCAACTATCCAGCACTTTGTCATAGCAGTTGTAAAAGACAGAGAAACCAAGGATGATATTTACATTTGTCCTGGTCCTGTCTCATCCCTAAACATGCACTTCTGGCACGGGCAGGAGACATACCTCTACTTCTAGAAATATTGCAGTTCTGGAAACTTCTACTAGGTATATTTCCTGTGAAATCTAATCTCCTCCACTGCCGACCATCTTGTGTAGGATAGGGAACCTCTTATTATTCAAGGGCAGTGGTAGTGCATGCCTTTAATCCCAGCACTCAGGAGGCAGAGGCAGGCGGATCGCTGTGAGTTCGAAGCTAGCCTGGTCTACAAACTGAATCCAGGACAGCCAAGGTTACACAGAGAAACCCTGACTCAAAAAAAAAAAAAAAAAAAAAGTTCTATCTTGGAAGGTCAGAAGTGCTTGGACAACATGGCCAGGCTTTTGCTAGAGAGCCTTCCCACACTGGCTGACTGCTCCCAGCAGTCTGCAAATTTTAATCTTTACTTTGTTTGGCATTTCAAGTCTATCATAAAAATTCTCAGGACTTCCAAGGGACTCCCAGATTGCGATAGGATATCCTCTTCCCAGGAAACTTTATGAAGATCAACTCCCACCCCCCACCCTTTTCACTTCACCAAGACAATCTGAAGGGAGAGTGGGCAGCTGTGGCAGTGAGGCCCCGACATGGTGTCACCCGGGAGCTGAAACCGCCTGAGCCCCACACTGTGAATGTGGTTTGTACACAGATATATTCCTGTTACATCAAATAGCAACGGAGCAGGACACTCAGAAAATTACGTTCAGATGTGATTTCACACATTGACACCAGAACCCACTCCCCAGTGTTTAAAACGCCAACGTGAGCACAAGCACAGTAAGTGTGAGCCGTGTGCAGACCCACCTTCCATGGTAATAGTAGAGCTGCTGTCAGCCCAGCTCCTCTTCGCCATAAATATGCCGCGTGAACCCATTCCACATCCTCTGCTCTGGCCAGCCCTTTAGAGGACACACTGGGCAAAGGTGAGAAGTGGGTCGTTCCAGAGCATCTGCTAAGCTCAGCGTCCAGCACGCAGCCCGCTGGGAAGGAGAAACGTGAGAACACCCAGCTCGTCCTTCCTAAAGCAGAAGAGAGTGTTCAAACCACCTCCGAGTGCCTGCTAACTCTCCTTGCTTCAGGGGGCATATATTGGAATTTTATCAAGTGATTTTTAAGTAATACTAACGATGTCATAAAATGTCCTGGACATAAGTTTAAATGATAACACAAGATTCAAAGCTCCAGATGAAATTAATATCATATTTAAATATAATGCATAGTAACATGTACAGTGTAATGTATAATATACATTATATATATTCATATATATGATATAATATATTCATAATACATTATCAGAGTGATGAAACTTTAGATAACGTTTACTTTATGCACCTAGAGAGCTTGCAAATTTGATTATTGAGCAAGTATTTATTTATTTATAAACTGCTCCTTTAACATTAAAAGGAATTAAATTGTAAACAAATAAATTATTGGTTATACTAAAATTATTAATTTTTTTTAAAATAAAGAATTTTAAGTGATAGTTAAAAATGGAATATGAATAGGAACTGTAGCTAAAAAGTTAAAACTGTTAAGTAGTTAAAAAAAAAAATCAGGGCTTGCAGTGTGACTCAGTGGGTAAGGGTGCTTGCTGCCAAGACTGATGACTTGAGTGTGAGCCTTGAAACCCACATGGTGGAAGGAGGGAATTTATTCCCACGGGTTGTCCTCACACCTCCCTCACGTTCTGCCGTGGTATGTACACAACCAAACACACACATACAGTAACAACAACAACAAAGATGTTACAGATTTTTAAAGGTAGAAATAAAATAATAAAACTTTATGCATATAAAATAGAATTGAAAATACAGTCTAGGCATGACTAGTGGTATATACCGAAATCTCAAAGTTTAGGAGGAAAAGGCCGCCTGGGCTACATAGCAAGACCCTGTCTCAAAACAGGGAAGATGGTTAGGTGCTTAAAAACATGCCCTGTGCTTGCAAGGGGCCTGAGTTCGGGTCCCAGCACCCACACTGAGTGGCTCACAGTCGGTTGTAGCTCCAGCTCCCGGGGATCCAAAGTGGACTCCAGTGGCACTTGCATTCAATCTTCACACCCCCACACAGAGAACACATGATTGGTGGGGTTTTTTTGTTTGTTTGTTTGTTTTTTAATACTGCTAGAAATGAGGGCTTGTGGTGAAGTGAGGCAAGGTGAAAACAGGAAAAGAAAAGATTTGATAGATAGGCAGGAATAAGGGATAAAAAGAAAGACAAAGCATTAGAGAAGAAATGACTCCATTAAGCCAAGATGCTGAGCCAGCCTGCAGAGCACGTCTTTGATAAAACAAGAAAGGGAGTTTTTGGCTCCAAGATGACAAAAGAAAGAAAGAAAGAAAGAAAGAAAGAAAGAAAGAAAGAAAGAGAGAGAGAGAGAAAGAAAGAAAGAAGGGAAGGAAGAAAGAAAGAAAAGAAAAGAAAAAAGAAAAAAAGGAGAAACAATGGTCGTGCAAAGAAAAAAAAAGGGGCCGCGGCCACGTGCAGCCAATTAATTCACTGCAGGAAAGGTAACTGCGCCCAGTGCATGCCCGAGGACAAGGCCTTTAAGAAGCTTTTTCATTCGGAGCACTGTAGAGGCCGCGGCTGGCAGGGGCATATCCGAAACCAGGGTCTTCGACTCTTTCCTGTGTCCCAAGCTGTACGTCAAGCTGCGTTAGTGCGCGAGCTGTGCCAGTCCCAGCAAGGTGGTCAGGAATCGATCTCGTGAAGCCCAGAAGGACTGAACATCCCCACAGACCTGGCTGTGCTGCTCCACGACCTCCACCAAAGCCCATGGAAAGACAGAAGGACAGAAGGAAAAATGCTTCTGACAAAGTGGGAGCTATATTTTAAAAAAAATAAAATAAAAAATAAAACAAAGATAAGAGTGGAAGCGGGGAGTGATAAAGAAAGCCGCGGTGTTCTAGTGCGTTTGAAGATGTCTTTATGGGAAAATCCTCTCTGAGCCCGTTGTGCTTGATTGGCTCAGACCTCAAGGAAGGGCTGGATACAAAGCTCAGTGTGAGACTGTGAAGCAAGCACAAGGCCTTGGGTTCAATCCCCAGGAACACAACCCAGACCCAAAAACTATAAAAGCCAAACCTCAGAGAAAGGACCCATATCTGGGACGTTTAGCTCCGGGAATCCGCCAGCTTCTTCGGCACTAGAGACAGGAACACACTTCTTTGGGAACAACCATTCTTGACTTTATCTCATCCTGTCTCTTCACCAAACATTTAAGGACCACCGCTCAGTGACTTGCTACCTCTAAGAGTGCCCACCAAACACTCAACCTGAAAGTGTTTCTTACGTCATTTTCTCTTGTAGTATTTGGTTCTTTCCCGTCATAGATGCTTCATAGGTTGTAATATTAATTTATATGCTCCCTCTTTTAATGTCTACTTCTCTTAGGACAGCAATTCTCAACCTTCCTAACGTAGTGACCTTTAAATACAGTTTCTTACAATGTGGTGACCCCCAAACATAAAACGATTTCATTACTACTTTATAACTGTAATTGCTACTGTTATGAATAGTAAAATTAAACATCTATGTTTTATGATGGTCTTACATGAGCTCTGTGAAAGGGTCTTTTGACACCCCCCTCCCCAAAAGGGTTGTGACCCACATCTTGAGAACCACTATCTTGGTAGATTAGAAGGTACAGGATTGTCATTTAGTAAGCTCAGCAAGTATTTATTGGATGGGTGGGTGGATGGATGGGTGGGTGGGTGGATAGGTAGATGGGTGGGTGGGTGGATGATGGGTGAGTTGATGGATAGTTAGATGGGTGGATGGATGGGTGGATAGGTGGATGGATGGGTGGATGGTGGGTGGATGGATGGATGGATGGATGGATGGGTGAATGGGTGGGTGGGTGGATGGGTGGATGGGTGGATGGACAGACAGGTATGTAAACATATCTGTGGATGTGTGAACACACCATGCCTTACACTATTTGCGTCATTCACCTCTGCAACCTGTCCCTTCCCATACAAATTTACTGGCTATATGTCTTAGGCACTGAAGCTACGAAAACGAGTAGCGCACCGTTCTGGCCCTGCAGAACTCTGATTCTAGGAAGGGAAATTTACAGACTAAATAGCAATGTGAGGTACTGTGTGCTGTGCCACAAATGCCGACTCCACTATGGATCCAGAGGGGAAAGGCACCACTGCTTGCAGAGGTAGAGCAGCCTCGGAAACAAGCTATACCGTAATTAAGTTTCAAGGTATGCCCAGAAATTTTCTGACTGAAGGACAAAAGAAAGGCTTTCCAGAAGATGATGTGTAAAGATAAGGAGGCAATTATCTGAAGGAGCATGAGTCATCCAGCATGGCTGTAAAACAGCGCTAAGAGCAAAGGCCACGGCACCAAGAGCCTCAGCTTTGCGTGTAATGAGTGACAAGGACGGGGATGACTGAGCTCAGAAAGGTCACTGCAACCAAAGCTCTGCTAGTCGGTTGGAAGGACGAAGGGAGGTGGACACCAGCTGGAATCCATACGAGAAAGAGTGAGCAGGGCGGGGGGGGGGGGTGATGGAGCAGACGTAAAGTCAGGGACTCTTCTTCTAAATTGAGTAGATAAAAGGAGACCATTTCCCCATGAGATGCAGAGTCATGGGGAAAGGACTCCAGGATAATGTCCAGGTTTCCTAATCTGAGCCCCAAAAGGAACCATTTGGTGCCAGTAACAAAAAAACTGAAAGGGAAAAGAGGAAAATGCCTAGGGGTTGCAGCGTTTCTGATTCCCTGACCTAGAAGGCTACAGCTAGTGCCAAGGCAAGCCTTCACCTCCTTTCAGGAGCCAGGGCGAGGATGCAATGCGGCGCTACCGGGGACCGCTGGTGTCCAGGAGCAGACAGAGGAGCGAAGAGAGGGGAAGCGACTGTGGAGCCCTGTGGGCGCTATCCTGCTCGCTCCAATATTAAATTATGATCTGTGATGAAGATTTTTCCCTTCCGACTTGATAATTTACACATCGTAGTTGGAGAATTTCATAAGTTAATTTTAGCTAAGTGTATGCAGTGTCGGCACTATGGCTGCTTACAAGAACCCCAGGCTAATACTGTACTCTTTTTAAGTGCTTTAATTATTTTTATAATTGAAACTTAAGCCACATGCTGTACAAAATATGGCCACTTTTTATATCTTCGATTATCATTTTTAGAAACCATGACGACAAAGACAGATCTTAAAACAGTTCCCTCCCTGCCTGCTTCCTCGGCCCAGCTCGCACAACTGTTGGTTTTTGTTTTTGTTTTTTTTAACCACTCAAATATTATTAGACCTGTGGCCTGCCTTAGAGAAAGAAGAAGTCACCTGGCAAATTACCATTTCAAAGTTCTTAAAGAGTAACTGGAACAAAACCCCCATGAAACAGAGCAAATTAGCAGTTATTAGCATATTCATAAACTGAAACATAAGGTCAAATGCTTTATTTTTCATTCCGAAAAGCCACCTACTTATGTCATCGTCGGTCATGCTTTTTGTTCCACAGCCAATAGTGTGAGCTGAATAAATTCTCAGAAGCATGAACAATCTGAAGAAGAAGAAGAAGAAGAAGAAGAACAACAACAACAACAACAACAACAACAACAACAACACCTGGAAGGAGAAATGTTTGCAAGTGAACATCCTTGCTAAATTAAGACACATCTCTGCAGACAGCCCCAAAACAGGCTGCTGTCCTTCAATGGCCTCAGAGTCTCACGAGTCAAGTTTCTGTCTATTCACTGAGGTTTGCAATGAAACCTGTGACAGCGTCACGCTGAAGCTGTTCCCCCGCTAATCTAACGGCATTAAGATATTCAAGTTATCATTGTCTGTCTTTAGTGCTGGGAGCTTTCAAAGAAGCGCGCCAACAGAGGGGACTCCCCTAGCACTCTGCTCATCAAGCTGCGCTGAACACTGTAGCATGAGCAACTTCATGACTTGTTTGTTTTTTAAAGCTCTCATGGACATTGAAAACCAACATTATGGACAGGAGCAAAAGTCCCGGGAGTCAGGGGTAAATGTTAATTTCAATTGTCAATTTGTTTGGATTAAAAAAAAAAATCCAGAGCAAGTTGTCACATAACTGATTGGGTTAATAATTAAAATAAAAGTACGTAGGTTATTAATGAGACCCATTTTGGGAGTGTGTCAGTGAGGGCTTTTCTGGAGAGGTTTGCCTCACTGGTGGGGGAACGCCAGGCCTGAATGCAAGTGGTACCCTCTCATGGGCTGGAGTTACAGGCTGAATAAAAAGAAATGAAGAAGGGGGCTGGAGAGATGGCTCAGCGGTTAAGAGCACGGTCTGCTCTTCCAGGAGTCCTGAGTTCAATTCCCAGCAACCACATGGTGGCTCACAACCATCTATAATGTGATCTGGTGCCCTCTTCTGTTGTGCTGGTGTACATGGAGGCAGAACACTGTGTATGTAATAAATCTTGAGGGGGGGATGGAGGGAGGGAGGGAGGGAGGGAGGGAGGGAGAAAGAGATGAAGAAGTAAGGCAGATGAACATTAGCATCCTTTCTCTGCTTCATGACCACCTAAGCAATGTCACCAGTTGCCTCATGTCCCCACCTCCGTACCTTCCCCACTGTGGTAGACTGCAACCTCAAACCCTGAGTCAAAATAAACGGCTTCCACCCTTGGTGTCTTCTTGACAGGCAACTGATCACAAGAGCAAGAAAAGTAACACAAAAGTGGCACCTCCCGAGCTGACCTGGTGTATAAGCCAAGAGGCAAGTGGTTAAATGCGTCAGGCGTCCCTGTTTGATTAGAAGGGATGGGAAAACGAGACAGAGCTTTCTTTTTTTTTTCCTCCTTTATTAATTTATTCTTGTTACATCTCAATGGTTATCCCATCCCTTGTATCCTCCCATTCTTCCCTCCCTCCCAATTTCCCCTTATTCCCCTCCCCTATGACTGTTCCTGAGGGGGATTACCTCCCCCTGTATATGTTCATAGGGTATCAAGTCTCTTCTTGGTAACCTGCTGTCCTTCCTCTGAGTGCCACCAGGTCTCCCCGTCCAGGGGACATGGTCAAAGGTCAGGCACCAGAGTATGTGAGAAAGTAATATCCCACTCTCCACTCTACTGTGGAGAGTGTTCTGTCCATTGGCTAGATCTGGGTAGGGGTTTAAGGTTTACGGCCTGTATTGTCCTTGGCTGGTGCCTTAGTTTGAGCAGGACCCCTGTGCCCAAATCTGCCTATCATAATGTTCTACTTGTAGGCTTCTAGGACCCTCTGGATCCTTCTACTTTGCCTTTCTCCCATGATTCTTATAAACTGTTTTGCTTCTTAGGCCTGTTAGCACCTCAGAAACGTGGGTAGAAACTGTGTAAATGAAGTTTATCTCCCCCTGGCAGCCTGGCCCCAGAAGAATCCTTTTGCTTTCTTAAACACAAACTCTCTACTTTTTATCCTATAGCATCCATAAGAAAAAATTTGCCTCTACAAAAATTGTCAAGGTACGGTTATGATGGGGTTGTCTCCAAGACAACCTCCCGCACTCACAGCGAACAGATTTCTGTCCACAGATTTCGCGTCCTGTTGTCTGTTTCTCTTACCCACCATCTCACCCAGGAGCTTCGCATCCCCAGCATCAATGCTACAGCTTAGGGCAACTTGGAGTCCCTTCTCCGATGTTCCCCAACTCCAGATCAACAGAATGTAGCTACGTAACGTACTTCACCTCCTAGCTAGGATGTAAAATACAGCGAGCGAGTGTTCTCCATCATCCCCATTAATGTATTCATATGCCCCTGGACACAGATGTATTCTCCTCACACATGAACACACAGGCGTGTATGCACATATATGCCCACATGCACGTGGGCACACACACACACACACACACACACATATGACGTTAGTGTTAGTGTATGTGAAATGCTCCCCACAGTGTTTGAACACTGGCCCCAGGTTGGTGATATTTGGGGGAGGTTGTAGACCTTTGTCTGCAAGAAGTAGGTCCCTGGGTGCCAGGCTGCTGCTTCAGCTGGATTCACTTCGTGCCTCCTGTTCCACTGACACAGGAAGAGAGTAAGATGCCCCAACCGTATGTTTCCATCGCCCCACAGCTACCTACCACCATATTTGCCCTCCCATGAGCCTCTCAAACCCTGAGTCCAATGAACCTTCTTTCCGTAAACCACTTCTTGTCAGAGATTTGGTAACGGGGATGAGAAAAGGAAATAATACAGGAAATCTGTGCCAAAAACTGGGTTTGTGGCTGAGAGGACCATAATGTGTGGTTCACAGACCTTTGAGAACTAGTTCATGAGAAGAATTTATAAGTGAGGAGCTGTGGGCTGTGGGCTAGCGACCCCTAGAATGTTATAAAGAGAGCTTAATAGGCCCGTTGTAAGGAACATGGTAAAAAAAAAAAAAAAAAACCTCCTTTTTTTAAACATGTAAAAACAGCTTAATCAAGGCTGCACCTGATAACCAGAACCCAGTGACATCACTCACTCAAGATAACCAAACACAGTCCCAGAAGCCCATGACATCTGCTAGACAGTATATAAGTAGAGACAGAGAACAGATGTGCTCTGCTCTGCACATCTGGAGAGATGACACCTTAATCTGCCCTGCAGCTGCAGAGTCTCCCCCCCAGGATCCTGACCCTCAAATCGGAGACTACTGTTAAGAGACTGAACCTGGAGCCGGGCGTGGTGGTGCACGCCTTTAATCCCAGCACTCGGGAGGCAGAGGCAGGTAGATCGCTGTAAGTTCGAGGCCAGCCTGGTCTAAGAAGTGAGTCCAGGACAGCCAAGGATACACAAACCAAAAAAAGAAAAAAAAAAAAAAAAAAGAAAGAAACTGGACCTGATCTTCAGCTAAGATACGTCACACAGGAGAGAAACCGTGGGGAGAAGTCTTAGGACCATAGTTAAGAATTTAGAGTGTGAATCTAGTGTGATGGCCCTCAGCATAATAAAATATAACTTTTGTGATACACACACACACATATATATACACACACACACATATATATATACACACACATATATATATACATACATATATAACATACGTATACATATGCAAGCAAGAATAGCTGTTCTGGTGGAAGTTTGGAAGACAAGAGTGCCAGAAGAAAGGCAAACAATACAGTCAGTGCTCACAAGATCTCAGAGAAGAGCAATCATTCTGACGAGGAACTGGATCAGAGTCATCGTGTGTGTTCTAGCGGAAAGCCTGTAGGCGTTCTGCTCATGTCCTGACAACGTGGATTACAACAAATCATAGCAGACGGAGTGGTTTAGTGGGGTAATTTAAAGAAAGCCTGACTTTTGGGGCATGGCTTATTACTCACTGTGTTTAATGAGCATTATAATAAAAATTCAACACAGGAAGATGTGCAGTTTGGAAGGAACAAAGTGTGAATGTGCGCACGACTGCAAGTGGATAGGGTGGTTTTGACTGTAACCGTTGAAAAGATTTTTATCAATAAAGAGATATCCTTAAAGAGCTGTATCAATAAAAAGAAACCAGCTACTTTACACTGCGAGGCAAGATTTCACCTAAGAAAGCCTCAGCAAGGAAAAGCATAAATTCATTTAAAAGGAAAGCCTGCACCTAGAATGACGCCTCAGGGGTTCCCTGGTGGAGACCTCCACCCACAGAAATGTCTTCCCACATTAGGCCACGAAGGCCACATAAGGCACGGTAGTTGTGGTACAGGGGTCTGGGGTACATAGACCTGAGACATAAGGACTTCTGACATAGGCTGAATACATTGCTTCATCACAGTATGAACGAGAGATGTCCCCATAGCCATGTGTGCTTGAACACTTGGTCCCTGGCTGCTAATAAACGCTGTCTGGGGAAGTTCTGGAAATCACAGGTCAACCAGTGTGTGCTTGGGTCCTGGCTCAAGCAGCTCTCAGCTTCTAATTCTGCAGATTCTTCCACCAGCTTCCATATCAAGGCCTGAGCCCCATGGCCACGCCTTCCCTGCCATTAAGCTGTGAACTGAAACCAAGCTTAAATCTTCCTCTAGAGTACATTTTGTTAGGTGTTTGGTTATAGCGAGGAGGAAAAACAACAGCCACACCACTGGGGAAGTTTGTTGCTGCCCTCCCATTTGTTGGCTGTCTCCCTATAGAGGCCAGCACAGAGTTGTGTGACGATTGCATACTGCCACCCTTCTTAGAACCGTATTTTCAGGGAGAATAATCCTGACACAGGAGGATGGCGCAAGTGACAGAAAGGCCAGGAATCCTGAGCCCATTCCAGAAAATAACACATCTGAGAGCCCCAGTGAGGGGTGTCCATTGTGAAAATGCTGGGTGGTAAAATTTCCATGAACATGGAAGCGTATGTCCTTTCTGAGACTGTGGTTCAGAAGGAAGGCTCTGGGTCTTATGTATACTTTTTAAAATATTATATAAAACATTAATATATTTACTATATATATTCATTATATAACATTATATTTCTATAAATATGTAATAGGACAGATATAATATAATATACACAGATATAATATATAAAGTTTGCTGACACATAATATTTGGCAAAGGAAGAAACAACTGACATATAGTCTATTTCCTTCTAAAAAATGTTTAAAGTTAGATGAAAACACTCACTTTACAATATTATATGAGGGCTTTTTTGTTTTGAAAGGTCTAACCCAAGGCCATTTTTCTTATTATTCTAAATGGTGTTTTTTTTTTTTGCTAAAGTCACCTCGAGAGGTACTGTAATAAAATGTAAATATCATTAGTGGGTAGTGGGGGCTGGTTTTTAATAGGGAATCATCATTTTGAATGTTCAAGTAACCTTACACAGTCAATTTTTATCAAGAGATTGCAGAGAAATTAGGAAGTTTTCACAAAATAGCTGCAGAGCAGGAAATAGAGAAATAAAGCTTTATCTAGAAGAAAGCAAGCTCACTAGGGACCTAGAATTTGACATCTACACTCAGGGTGTGTGCAATATGATGCCCGGCTCACACGGGGTAAACCACTTTTGGGAAATGTGAGGTCATCAAGAGCTATGACACAGAAATAGATAAACATACCCAACAGCTATGGCAGATCAAATGTCCCACAGAACATAGCTCAGGACAAACTGTCACTCCCATCCTACATGGTGACTGGCTCACATTGTGAGTAACTTAACCCTCCGAGCTTGCACTGACCTATCTTGTCTTACCCTCTGTGACTATCTAGGAAAACACTGGGCACGGAAACACTTGGTAAACTCTGAGGTGCCACACAAAGGAAGCTCTGTTGTCTTGAGGTCTCTGGCACACCATCTACTCACTCCCCGCTCTCTCTCTCTTTGTTCTTAAACTTTCCCTTGGTCTTAAATTAACTCAGGACTGAGTGCCTTACTCAGCGAAGTTACTTCTTCAGACTTTATCTCTGGCCAGCTTCTTGGGCACTCCGGCTTCTGTTTGACTCCTCGGCATCTAATTGTGGGCCACGCTGACCTTGTCACATTGGAGCTGTGAGAGTGAAGGCTGACAACAAGGAGGCAGAGGGTTCACTTCTGTTTTAGAGAACTAAACCATGCCTCGGGAAGTCACCGTGTAGAACCCAGTGTTGTGTGTCTCGTTTCAGCACAGGGAGAGCGTGCCTGTAAGAGGGTGTGCCTATAATGTCAGTTGGAGAGAGCTTTCGTTTGGCACAAAGCCAACAGGAGTCCAGAGCCGATGACGGACGAATGGAGCAAGGACTCTACATTGGTTCCCTCAGAATAAAATAGCAACAGCAACCAAGAGACTGCTGCTTACCACATGCGGGACTCTTCGGTGCATTACATCACCGGCTCTTCACAACTGTTTCATCCTCGTTACCCAGATAAGGGGAGTACAGATCGTCCTTGGCTTGGAGTAGAATGACAGGATGGCTTGAAAGCCATAGGAATTCAGTAGAAGCCATACTTTGAATTTTGATCTTCTCCCGCACAGGTGAGGTTCCATACGGTACTCAATTAGTATGCTGGGTGGTGGGTGCGAGCTGTCAGTCAACCGTGCAGTAACAAAGGCAAGCAATAGATACGCTGTGGCACGCTGTGGTGCTGTTCCACTATCAGGCTCAATGAATCAGTATATTATGTGCTTTTTTTTTTTTTTTTTTTTTGCTCAGGATATTTTTAACTTGCAATGGATTGATTGGGACTTGGCCCGTCATAAACCAAGGAGGGTCTGTAATTTAAATTCCTTTTCACAGGTTCTTGTAATGTAGCCCTGGCAGGCCTGGAACTCAAAAAGATCTGCCTGCCTCTGCCTTCAGAGTTCTAGGATTAAAAGTGATGCTTGTCATTCACATGAGGTCAAATAGCTGGTAAATGACACAAATTCAAACCCACCGTTGAGCTGCAGAGCCTGAACTCCATCATACCGCGCCTACGCCTCATTGTTGTCATCTGCAGCTGCAAAACAAATTATCCCCAAACTCAGTGCCTTAACATGCCGCCAGTTTCTGTGGTCAGGAGTTTGAGCACATCTTGGCTGGGCCTTCTGACCCAGGTGGTGTTGATAAGCAACAGTCAAGGGGGTATCCTTTTTTTCTTTTTTAAAAATGATTTTAGGGCCTGGACAGAGATCCTGCAAACCCTAAGAGACCACAGATGCCAGGCCAGACTACTTTAACCAGCAAAACTATCAATAACCATTGATGGAGAAAACAAAATATTCCATGACAAAACCAAATTCAAACAGTACCTACCCACAAATCCAGCTTTACAGAAGGTACTAGAAGGAAAACTCCATCCCAAAGGGTCAAGCTACAACCAAAACTACTCAGGAAATAGATAACTATACCATGGCAAAAATACAACTACATAAAAGATTTTTTTTATTTATTTATTATGTATACAGTGCTCTGCCTGCAAGCATGCCTGCAGGCCAGAAGAGAATTACATTATAGATAGTTGTGAGGCACCATGTGGTTGCTAGGAATTGAACTCAGGACCTTTGGAAGAGCAGCAGAACAGTCAGTGCTCTTAACCTTTGAGCCATCTCTCCAGCCCTCAAGGAGGTCTCTTAAGGCTGTAGGCATCTCAGGTTTTGACTGGGAGGAACCTACCTCCAAGCTTCCTCATAGGGTTCATTGTCAGGGGGTTGGTCTGGTGCTGCTAATGTATTTAATTGCTAATTACTCCACCCCCCTTCCCCAAGCTCTGGTTACACCCCAGATGAGCACATTATCGCCACATCCAATGATGCTATGCTCCCCCCAGGCGTCCCTGATTGGTTAATAAAGTTGCTGACAGCCTGGGCTGGGCAGAAGAGTTGGAAGTGGAGTTTAAGTTCTCAGGCTTGGGGGTCTGAGAAGGACCACGAGGTGGGAGGAAAAAGGAGGAAGGAAGAAAATGGAGAAAGAGAGATTAATCCCCGACAGGAAGACTTATTGGCAAGCAATTTGGGGTGTGTAGCTGGGAGGTAGCAAAGTAGCTTAGAGGGTCGATATCTGCCCAGCTCTGGCGCTTCAGGTTTATAAAATAAATTATCATCTCTCTGTGTCAATTCTTTTTTCTTTTTTCTTTTCCCAAGAGAGAAGGTTTATTTTGGCTTACTGTTCAAGGGTATGATCCCTTACGGCAAGGAAGTAGCTGGTTACATCACATCCTTAATCAAGAAGCAGACAAGGATGTTCCAGCATGTTCCATCTCCACTATATTCTCTGTGTCAATTCTTTTGGGAACTAACTGGGTTAAAGAAAAAAATGTTGCCAGCAGGGCATGGTGGCACATGCCTTTAATCCCAGCACTCAGGAGGCAGAGGCAGGAGGACCTCTGTGAGTTCAAGGCCAGCCTCGTCTAAAAAGTGAGTCCAAGACAGCCACGGCTACACAGAGAGACCCTGTCTCGAAAAACCAAAAAAAAAAAAAAAGAAAAAAAGAAAAGAAAAAAGAAAAAAGAAAAAAGAAAAAAAATGTTGCCTTATTAATTTAATGTTACAGTTCATAATAGGGTGCAGTTCCTTGCAGGCTGTGGGCAGGAAGTGCCCTTACTTCTGTATCATGTGGTCTCTCTATCCTGGATGTGGAGAAGCCAGGAAGGAAACAGAGTCCAGCAAAGTGGGAGTCACCACTGACTGTGGTGCCATCACATAGGGGCGCGCCATCATTCTCACCATATGCTATTATCAGAAAAAAAAAAAAGCCACTTTGTCCAGCTCACGCTCAACTTGCTGGAGATTATAAAAGGACATAATATAGAATAGTAACAATCAATAGGAACCAAGCCTGAAGCTCCCTACTCTCATAATGACAACATTGTATAAATAACATAATATGCAATGTTTGTCGAAGGTCTACTGTGTTTCAGACAACAGTCAAAACACTCTACATATACGAATTTATTTAATCCTCACCATGAACTCTACTTGGCAGGAGCAATATTAAGAGAGACTGTCACCACAACCTCAAGGGTCAGAGAAGGACGATTACCCACTTTCCTGTATCACCGAGAGAAAATGAAGTAGAAATTGAGTCTATTCCAACCATGGCTCCTTTAAGACGCCTTCAGGCTTACTCATGGGCTGGCTCTCTCCTGGTAATTATAGACATTTGTTTCTCAAAGTAAGTCTGGTTGGACTTCGCTACAGTTCTGGGCGGGGCAGGGGGGGTGGGGTAACAAGAAAATTTTTCTCCTAACTAAAAATTAAAAAGCAATTTTGTGCACGTAGAAAGATGACAGCGATCAAAGCAAGGTTTGCATACACTGGACATGAGCCTTACCAATGAACTCTGACCCCCTCCCTAGCCTAAAAGCACACTTTTCTTACACATTAAAATGTGTAGAAAGAAATTCCTTCACATTCATTTGTTGTTGTTGCTGTTTTCACATTTCTCTGTGTAGCCCTGTGTAGCTACTCACTGTATAGAAAAGGCTGGCCTAGAACTCACAGAGATCCAATTGCCTCACCTACAGACAGCTGGGATTAAAGGCGTGTGTCACCACTGCCCAGCTAATTTCTAAAAATCTAAAGTGCTAATAAGAATTGTCTTAAGTTCTCTATTTTAAAAAGTTACCCAGAAAACAAGATATTCAAGTGAATTGGATGTTATTTATTTATTTTTGTGTCTGTGTGTGCAGAGACACATGATATATGTGTAGATATGCAGGTGCACATAAAATTTATGTTTGTTATGTGTGTGCAGGTTTATATGAATGTATTTAGATTGCATGTGTCCTTGTGTGTGTATGTGTGTACAGGTGTACATGCATGTGCCTAGACTGCATGTGTGTATGTGTGTACAGGTGTACATGCATGTGCCTAGACTGCATGTGTGTGTGTGTGTGTGTGTGTGTGTAATGTGTGTACAGGTGTACATGAATGTGCCCAGACTGTGTGTGTGTGTGTGTGTGTGTGTGTGTGTGTGTGTGTGTGTGTGTGTACAGTTGTACATGAATGTGCCCAGACTCCATGTGTGTGTGTGTATGTGTGTGTACAGGTGTACATGAATGTGCCTAGACTCTGTGTGTGTGTGTGTGTGTGTGTGTGTACAGGTGTACATGAATGTGCCCAGACTGTGTGTGTGTGTGTGTGTGTGTGTGTGTACAGGTGTGCATGAATGTAGCTAGACTGCATGTGTGTGTGTGTGTGTGTGTACAGGTGTGCATGAATGTAGCTAGACTGCATGTGTGTGTATGTATGTGTATACAGGTGTGCATGAATGTAGCTAGACTGCATGTGTGTGTGTGTGTGTGTGTGTGTGTGTACAGATGTGCATGAATGTAGCTAGACTGCATGTGTGTGTGTGTGTGTGTGTGTGTGTGTGTGTACAGATGTGCATGAATGTAGCTAGACTGCATGTGTGTGTATGTATGTGTATACAGGTGTGCATGAATGTAGCTAGGCTGCGTGTGTGTGTGTGTGTGTGTACAGGTGTGCATGAATGTAGCTAGACTGCATGTGTGTGTGTATGTATGTGTATACAGGTGTGCATGAATGTAGCTAGGCTGCGCGCGCGCGCGTGTGTGTGTGTGTGTGTGTGTGTGTGTGTGTGTGTGTGTGTTTGTGTGTGTGTGTGTGTGTACAGGTGTGCATGAATGTAGCTAGACTGCACGTGTGTGTGTGTGTGTGTGTGTGTGTGTAGGTGTGCATGAATGTAGCTAGACTCTCTGTGTGTATGTGTGTGTGTGCATGTGTGTGCATGTGTGTGCAGGTGTACACGAGTGTATTCAGGTTGCACATGGAGCCATTTGTTGGTGTTGGGTGTCTTCCTCAACCATGCTCAACCTTATTTTTGGGATCATCTCCTGCTAACCCTGGAGCTCAGTGAGCAGCTAGACCAGCTGGCCAGCAATTCTAAGGCTCGCGTTGTTTCTGCCACCCAGGTCTGGGGGTGCAGGGTGCAGCACCCAGCTTCTTACATGAGCACTGAAGCTATAGACTCGGGTCCTCAGGCTGGAACGGCTCTTTACTGACAGGACTATCCCAAGCCTGGGTGCTAGTTTAAATCTGTTGTGTTAACCTCTTGCTTCTCTTCAGAAAGTTGAGGTGGTTTGTCCCCAGTGACTCAACCTTCCAGGAAGAGCAAACAATAACCCTGAGAGGGTCTAAGCCAGAGGTTCTCAACCTGTGGGTCATGACCCTTTGGGGACCAGCTGACTCTTTCATGGGGGCCACCTAAGACCATCAGACAGCTACATTATGATTCATAACAGTAGCAAAATTACAATGATGAAATAGCAACAAAAATAATTTTATGGTTGGGGTCACCACAACTTTATGCAAAAGCAGATGGTAGTGACGTAGCTCACCCCCTTCTCCATCTGCACCTGTTTATTAGCCTACAAGATGGAGACAATAACAGCAGCTACAAGGGTAGTGTTGGGGTTATAGGAGTAGATATTTACAAAGCGTGTAAAACTGTGCCTGCTTTACAGTTATTTTTAAAAAGCCAATGAGAGGCCCCAGTGGGTAGAGATGCTTGCCACTGAAGTCTGAAAAACCCGCGTTTCATCTCCAGAAACAACTGTAGTGGAAAGTTCTGGTGTCCTTTAAAACCCAGTTATGTTCTAAATACATGCTTTTGTTTTAATCCCAGGTGTGGGATACGGGGCTGATTCAGATTGTCCACAGCGCCAAGCTAATTGCCTTGTGTGTGCTCTGAGAGGGGGCGTGGCCTTTGCCAGCTGCTGATAGTTTAAATTCTAAGCACTCCCGAGAGGGAATAAAAGCCAGAACCAGGAGAGAGACGGGAGGCTCCTCATGGCTGCTCCTGGTTGCGGTTGATGCAGTTTGAGGAGAAGCTGGAGATGTCCTGAAACAACGAAGACTGGACTTTCCCCCAAGGAACCCAACAACGCTAACCAGCAAGAAGAGGCTAAGGAGAACTATGCCCCCTCTCCCCACTGACCTTCTTTCTCTCTTACCTGATTGATGTTGGGGTGTTGGAAGGGATTGGGGTGGGAAGGGGAGAAAGGGGTATAAGAAATCGCAATAAATTAAAACTGTTTTAAAAAAGATATCTATAACAAACTCCAGAAAGTTGTCCTCTGACCTCCACCCGTACACTATAGCACATATGTGCACATGCGCGCGCGCACACACACACACACACACACACACACACACACACACACACACACACAAATAATAATAAATATATAAGAACATGGAAACAGCCTAAGTGTCCCTCAGTAGAAGAATGGATAAAGAAACTGTGGTACATATACACTATGGAATACTACTCAGCTATTAAAAACAAGGAATTCCCAAAATTTGTGGACAAATGGATTGAGCAAGAAATGATCATAATGAGTGAGTTAACCCAGAAGCAGAAAGACTCAAATGGTATATACTCACTTATAGCTGCATACTAGCGCAAGGGGCATGTCCCATGAAAGCCTTCACTTACCAGGAAACTGGGACAGAGGGGAGGACATCCTATTGGGACGCTAGATGAGAGAAGCATGGGAGAATGGCAAAGTGGAAGGATCCAGAGGGTCCTAGAAACCTACAAGAAGAACATTATGATAGGCAGATTTGGGCCCAGGGGTCCCGCTCAAACTAAGGCACCAGCCAAGGACAATACAGGCAGTAAACTTTAAACCCCTACCCAGATCTAGCCAATGGACAGAACATTCTCCACAGTTGAGTGGAGAGTGGGGTATGACTTTCACACAAACTCTGACCTCATATTGACCATGTCCCCTGGAGGGGGAGACCTGGTGGAACTCAGAAGAAGGATAGCAGGTTACCAAGAAGAGATTTGATACCCTATGAGCTTATACAGAGGGAGGAGGTCCCCCTCAGTCATAGTCATAGGGGAGGGGAGTAAGGGGAAAATGTGAGGGAGGGAAGAATGGGAGGATACAAGGGATGGGATAACCATTGAGATGTAACAAGAATAAATTTTTAAAAATTTTTAAAAAATAATAAATATATAAACAAATAAACATATGAAGGGCAATCAGATTGAAGCACACATCAAATTTGTTAATTAGGCAATTTGTGGGGTTTTTTCCCCCTATAGTTGAAGACTATGGTGGTTGCAGAAATCTACTAACCAAAAAGCCTGGTGAGAAAGCTGGAGGACAGGGGGAAATACTGCTGAAGAAGGAAGCCATCTTACAGGAAGATGGGACATCTTGAAAGATCTGCCTGCATATGCGTGCTCTGAGGACCGGAGCTGGTGGTCAGAAAGGCTGAGTCTGTGAGAGAGGGAGTGACTGGTGGGGTGAGATGCCAAAGGGGTGGAGGACAGGTTGTCAGCGAGTCGTATGTGGGAGTTAACTTTGAACATGAGAAAAACCTGTGCCATCCCAGTCCAGGGGAAAGCTCTGAGGGTGAAAGCTGCAGCTGTACACAGCTTCGGTCACAGTTTGCTGTGTGGCAACAATAATTCCTCCCTCGCCAGAGGTTATGAGTTTGTGCTTGTGACCTCATCTCAGGATGCCACACGTTGTGTGGAGCTCTGGCCTCCTTCAAGACATTTCTTCGACAAAGGCGCATGTGTAAGCTGCTCCCTCAACCATTTTCCCATTTTTCTGATGGAGAAGTGCACTGGATAGAACCTTATATGAATAGAATGGGCAGCCGGGCGTGGTGGCACACGCCTTTAATCCCAGCACTCAGGAGGCAGAGGTAGGTGGATCACTGTGAGTTCGAGGCCAGCCTGGTCTACAAAGTGAGACCTATATATATAGGATTGTATCAAGAAAAATTTTTGTGTATTAAACAATATTACAATAGAATGAAAAGACAACCTGGGGAATGAAAAAGATATTACAGCACAAGTTATACATCTGATATGAGTTAAAAATCCATACTAAACCATACAAAATAATCCGATTAAAATGCGAACAAATGAATTGAACGGACATATATTTTCCCCAGGGAGATAAACAAATAAAGAGCGAATAGGTACAGGACAAAATGCTCACCTCACAAATCGTTACGGAAGGACAATGAAAGCTGCCCTGAGGCACCTTCTCCTCCTCAAACAACCCAGAAACCAAGTGTGGGGAAGAAGTGGAGATGGACCCTCCCTTGAGCGTTACATGTGAGGATAAAAAATGGCACATCTTCCGGGGAAACAAAGAGCATCTCTATGTTCATGTTCACAGTAACCAAAAAGCAACGAAGCAATCCAACTGTCTACCAGCAAATACGTGGAGAAGGACACATAGCTTATGTGCGCAATGGAACAGTACTCAGCCAGGCAAAAGGAATCCTGGACCACACTGACGTCATGATACTCATGAACTATCATGAACGAGGCCATTCATAGACAAATGTTGGTAAGACTCCGTTCACAGGTTTAGATTAGTCAGATCACAAGGATAAAAGGTAGGGTGGCTGCCTGAGGCTGAAGAGAGAGGAATTATTTAGTGGAGTTTCTGTTTGAGAAGATTAAAAAGCAGTCTAGATATGGTGCTGGTGATGGTTGCGCAGCGAGGTGAACATGTTTAAGGCCAGAGAACTCTAAAGTGTGTTTGCGTACGTTTGCCATGCTTACACATGGGAACGTGCTCATAAGTATGTTGGTATAGGCTCCTGCTGCCTGCTTTTCCTTCCTTGCCTTGTGGCGGCTGGAATACAGACGCAAGGCTGGAGCAGAAATTCCATCTGTGAGCCTCATAAACTGCACATTGCCCAGCTCTAAAGAAACTACAAAGAATGCACAGAGAGGCCGGCTCGGTGGCGCACACTTTTAATCCCAGCACTCGGGAGGTAGAGGCAGGCGGATCACTGTGAGTTCGAGGCCAGCCTGGTCTACAAAGCGAGCCCCGGACAGCCAAGGCTACACAGAGAAACCCTTTCTCGAAAACCCAATAAGAGGGGGGAAAGAAAAAAAGAATGCACAGATTCTTACACCGTAGGGAACCTTGTCCAGCTACTCACTGCTCCTTTTGGACCTATTCCTTGCAAAGAAAAGTAGAGGCCATATCTATGCGTACCTGTGCTGTTCCGGAGGCAGCCTCCTGCCAGCCTCACCTCTGCTGGGCCTCTCCCAAAAGATCAGCACAGCTGAGCGTGTTCCCTCATAGAAGGAGGAGGCAGGGTCACAAAAGTATCCAGCCACTCCCCCCGAAGCAGCTGTGTGCAATTCTGTCCTAATTGCACCTTGACAGGCGCACCCACATCCTGTAAATAACGCCACTGTAAGGAAGCCCAATACACTCACTGGTTCTCCAGAGTGAACTTTGGGGGAGTTGTGCCTCGGTTTGTTGGAGGAACCTTTGGTGAAAGGGTAAATGTTTACATCTCCCCTGGGGAAAACCATTGTAGTTACATCCTCAGATTCAAGGATTCATAGCCTCCCAAGTGCTGGGATTAAAGGTGTGCGCTGACCAGTGGTTCTTAACCTTCCCAGTGCCTCAACTCTTAAATTCAGTTCCTCCTTTGGTGACTCCCAACCACAAATTTTTTTTTGTTGTTAGTTCATAACTGTAATGTTGCTACTGCTGTGGATTGTAATGTGACCTCTCAGGGGCGTGACAACCTACAGGTTGAGAACCACTGCTCTAGGGGGAAGACATGTCTGCATTAGTGTGTGGTTAGCACCCTCTCTCCTGAGGAAGAGAGAAGCCATCTCAGTGAAGTGATGCTGACTCTAGACAACTCCAGCTTGCAAACAGTGCTACTTGACATTAGCCCTCAACTGTCACAGGGAGGGCGCATCATGGCGTGGCTCGGGCCTTTCATCCCAGCACTAACTAGGGCGCTGAGGCAGGCAGGTCTTTGTAAATTCAGGCCCTCTGAGGCTGACGTTGAGACCCAAAAAGGAAAAAAGAAAGAAAAAAGGAAGAACATGTTGGGCGATGGTGGCGCACGCCTTTAATCCCAGCACCTGGGAAGCAGAAGCAGTTGGATCTCTGTGAGTTCAAGGCCAACCTGGTCTACAGAGTGAGCTCCAGGACAGCCAAGGATACACAGAGAAACTCTGTTGTAAAAAAAAACAAACAGAAAGCCAGAAGGGCGTGACTGCTCCTAGGTATGGATGTGGAGGAGGAGGTTTGTTCTAGGGAAGAAGGCGAGAGCACAGGCAAAGGCTGGGATGTTTAGGAGAGTCCAGAGTCAACGTGACCCTGAGCCAGGCCATGTGAGGACTGAGGGGAGAGCCAACCAAGAGGACATGAGGGTAGCAGACAGGCAAAAGGGAAGGGACTACATTATTTAGGGAAGGGCAGCTGGGGGGAAGGGCAGCCCAGGCCCTGGGCTGGAGAAGTTTAGAGTTGGGGGGCTGGTATGCCAGCCATATCCTGTTACAGGTAGGGACTAAGAAGGGCTGGGAGAACCTGGAGGCCAGGTAGGCTTTGATACGTCGTTGATGGACACCTCAGCAGTTAACCTCCCCGACTTGAAAACTAACAAGGCCCAGTCTCCAAGACACGAAAACAACAGCAACAAAAGACTAGGAAAGTCACATTGTGTGCCCAGACAGACAGACATAGACAGACAGACAGACAGACAGACAGACACACACACACACACACACACACACACACACACACAAAAAAAAAACTGAAGGAAAGCAAATTATAAAACTGCTGGCTCCTGAATTTTTGTTGACATTTCTGACACTGCTACAGAAAGATGACCCCTTGCTACTGTCATGCTTCAGGGTTTCCATGAAAGCACTGGAAGTGGCCGTTAGTGTTGGCTCTGTACCCAGAATGCAGTTCCAGTTCCATTACTATTGACAGTGTGACATTCTGTAGACTATTAAGCCATGTCTAAGCCCCACGTTCCACGTATAAGACAGATTATAGTATGTCTACCATAGGATTATCTTTAAGACACCTATATTAATTCTCTGAGAACTTCATAGTGTATTTTAATCAGATTCACGCTCACCTTCCCCTAACTCCTCCTTGATCCACTCTCTCCACAGCCAAGTATGTGTTTGTTTGTTTAATATTCATCCCTCCATTTGTGTTTTCCCAGTGCTCTTGCACATCTGGCTGGCTGATGGTCCTTCTTAGAAGGAGGTGGTGGGGAGCGTCATTAGTTCCTCATTTAAGGTCTCAGCCATGCCCTCTTGTTCACCTCGCAGCTGTGTGTAATTCTTCCCCAGGTAGGAGTGGTTGAGAGACTTAGAATGTGGAGTTTAGTAGCTCAACAGAAGGTGAGGACCCAGCAGCACATCTACGCCATAGATTCTGTAGGGAAGTGGTCCTCCGTGCTGCCCAGTGGGGGCCACTGTGCTCTTGTAAGTAAGTTAGATTTGGGTGGGACTGTTAACTTTGGTCGTTGCTGCCCTGTCTGGGATGAACAGATGTTTATCAATGTCTACACAGGAAAAGTTTACACAGCATATTCAATATGTATTTATTAACTTACTCGTGGCAAGAGACATCCTAGGTGCTGGGGAGAATTTGAGCAAAAATCTCAGAGAATGTCCTTTTTCATGCATAGACTGCACTGTACCACTGCAGTATATGTATATACTGTAAAACTGCAGTAAAGGTGTGTGACTAAGCAATTACATATGAAGTGTGCAGAAAAAATAACTTTGGTGTGCAGAGGATCCAATCTGTATTTGCGGTATTTTACATTCTCAAAAATGAAAACTTAGAATGCTATATTGATCTTTATGCTTCGTGGGTCATTATATTAGTGTATCAGAATGCTATTTGATGCTACAACAGAATGTTTAAAAATTAAGGTAGCAATGAAATTAGGGTGGGGGCATGGCTCAGCAGGTAAAAGCATTTGGGGTGGCAAACCTTGTGACCTGAGTTTGAGACCCAAAACCCACATACAAAGCCACATGCAGTGGTGCACACCTGTAATTGTAGCACTTTTATATAGAGACAGACAAAGTGACCAGAAGCTTGAGGGACAGCTAGCCTGAAGTACACCGTGGGGCAGCAGAAGCAAGAAAAGAGCGTGCCTCAACAAAGAGCAATGAGTTTATTTGCCATCTGACAAAAGGGGTCACATGGGTCCAATGGTGCGTGTGCATATGCATGTGTGCGCACGTGCACACACACACACACACACACACACACACACACACACACATTAATTCATTAAAAAAAAAAACACCTCTGTAAGGGGCTGGAGAGATGGCTCAGCAGTTAAGAGCACTGACTATTCGTCCAGAGGTCACGAGTTCAATTCCCAGCAACCTCATGATGGCTCACAACCATCTATAATGTGAACTGATACCCTCCTCTGGCCTGCAGATGTACATGCAGGCAGAGCTCTGTATACATAATAATAAATAATAAATCTTAAAGAAAAAAAACCTCTGTAAAAGTTTAAAAATATAAAAATGTGTGGTGTGCGGCCGGTTGAATTAGGAGACGAGACATCTTCTTACACTTCAGATGCATAATCCTGAGAGAAGAAAAGAACCCAGAAAGGACACCCAATACTCAACGTGTACTGCTAACAAGTGGGCTCCTGAGAGTTCAGAGGAAGGTGGTACGGCTGGATGATATTCTACACTCTACATGAATAACACATGAGCAGTGGGGTGGAGGGGTAGGTACAGGCACAGCGGGAACTCATTCGTGAATCAAACAAATGCTATAAAACCTCCATCTAAAAGACTGTACGTACAGTATGCACCAACGTGTTTACATACAATTCATTTCATTGCATTGGAAACAGATTTCTATGTGATTCACAACTATTCATGTTTACTTTAAGCAACTTTCATCACATATATTCATTGTGCATGGTGCTGTTTCACATAAGGACCTTTGAAAACCTAGTTTAAAGGATTTAAAAATGGTTATTTAGTCATGTGTATGTGTATCTATGTGTATCGTGTCGGGGTGCCCAGGAGGCCAAAAGGACAGGATCAGATCCCTTGTAGTTGGAGTTACCAGACCACTATGAGCCACTCAGAGTCGGTGCTGGGAACCAAATTCCGACCTTCTGAAAGAACAGCAAATGTTCTTACCCATGGTTTCTCCACACCCCACGTAAGAGGTTTATACAGGCATATGTGTACACGGAGGCACAGTCTCCCACATTCCCTTCTTGTTTCTTCCTCCTCCTCCTTCTCTTCTTTCTTTTCTTTTTGGTTTTTTTAGAGATAGGGTTTCTCTGAGTAGCCTTAGCTGTCCTGGACTCCCTTTGTAGACCAAGCAGGCCTTCAACTCACAGAGATCCACCTACCTCTGCCTCCCTGAGTGCTGGGATTAACAGCTGTGCACCACCACACCTGGCTACTCCTTTACTTCTTTAGATAGGTTTGCTTCTATCTCCATGTCTTATACACGTTGTAGGCTCAGTTTCTTAACCAATATATTTTATTATGAACTTATTAACCAAGCGTACGTCCCTTATAACCCGACTAACCGAAGCAATAGGAAAAGAGGATTAAAGAATAACAAAACCTGCGTTGCCAGCAGGATTTCTTCTGCTGGAACCTGGAGTAACCAGAACCCGGAACTTCAGCAGGAGCCAGAGCCCCGAAGCCTTCCCTCGAGCAGTTCTCTCTAGGAGCCTCTTGAAGTGAAGCGATGAACAGCCAAAGCTATCTCAAGTCTCCAAAGGCCCCACCTTCAGTTTTGGGTTCATTTATATATCTCCTCCCAGAGTCTGTTCACGGATCTTTTCAGCTAGCAACAATCAAGCTCCCGCATGAGGTGGTTTGTTAACCTCACCTGTTCTGACAAGATCGTTCTGATCGCACACTTGGGATCATAACAAAAACACGTTTACCTCTCCTTCAATACATACACATAATTTTATGTTTATATAACATCTAGTAACCAATTATGAGAGAAAAAAGTTGTCGTTCACAATTTCATTTGTATGACTAGCTCCAGCTGCATACGTTTTCCTATAAATGGCACACTTTCTTCTTCACAGCTGAAAAACTTCCATTACCTGAGTGTGTGTGTGTTTTCATGTGCCTGTGTGCCTGTGTGTCATAAATGTGTCTGCTTGTGTGCACATGTGTGATTTTTGTGAATCCATCCCTCTGTTCTTCCACACCTAGGTTGGTTCCATAACTTGGCTATTGGAACAGTGCTTCAGTAAACACTGATGTGAAACATCTGTAATCTGCTGACTCGGAACCTTCTGGGTAAACATCCGCGTGTGGTACAGCAGGGTCACGTGGTAGACTGAGCGTTAGTGTTTTGAGGAATCTCCATGCTGACCTCCACAGTGGACTATACCAATCCATACCGCCACCATCAGTGTACAAGCAGGCCCTTCTGGCCACATCCTCACCAGCCTATGCTAGCTGTTTTCCCAATGACTGCCATACTGTCCTTCTGACTGGGATGAGGTGGGATCTCATCCCAGCTTTAACTTGCATTTCTCTGGTGGTTAATGGGGTTGAACTTTTCTTCTTCTTCTTCTTCTTCTTCTTCTTCTTCTTCTTCTTCTTCTTCTTCTTCTTCTTCATCATGTGTTTAGTGGCCATTTGTGTTTCATCTTTTGAAAGTCCTTTGTCTCAGGTGCTGATTCAGCTGTTTGTTTTCTTGCCGAGTTTCTGCGTTGTTGTGTAGTCTAGATAGGTGTGGTCTGTCACATGTAGATGCCCCGACTATCAGCCGTTGCTTCGCTTCACTGTTGTACAGTGCTGTACACTGTTGTCCACTGCTGTACAGAAGCTCTGTAACCGCGTGAGGCCCCCTTTGTGGATCGTTGGCGCTGTTCGCTAAGAGGCCATCTTTCTGCTCAGAGACTCCTTGCCTATGCTTATATCTTGAAGTGTTTTCCATACTTTTTCGGTAACAGTTTCCGAGTTCAAGTTTTACATTGAGCTCTTTGATCCATTGGAGTTAGATTTTACACAGAGAGAGGAAGGTCTAGTTTCATCCTTTTACATATAGACAATAGATACAGTTTTCAAGCACCACTTGCTGAAGGGACTATACTTTCTCCAGTGTATATTTTTGGCATCTTTTTTTTTTTTTTTAAATCAGGTAGCTTTAGCTGTTTGGCTTTGTGTCTGAGTTCTCTCTTCTCGTGTCTACCTATGTGTCCATGTTTGTGCCAGTACCGTGTTGTTACTATAGCTCTGTAGTATAGTTTGAAGTCAGGTGTGGTAACACCTTCTCCGGCATATTTTTTTTTCCCCTCATGATTTCTTTGGCTATCCAGAGCCTTTTATGCTTCCATATAATTTTTAAAGATTGTTTCTGCTATGAAAATCAAATTTTCTCATATAACATTTTAAAAATTATTTGCTAAGGAAGGCTATAGATATGGCTCAATAGCTAAAATCCCAACCTGCTATTACAGAGGACTCAAGTTTGGTTTCCAGAACCCACATCTGGTGACTCATAAACACCTGTAACTCCAACTCCAGAGGACCCAAGGACTACTTTTGGCCTCCCAGGGCACTTGTATTTATGTGAACATTAGTACACATACACACACACACACACACACACACACACACACACACACACACTTAAATTTTTTAAGAAGAAATTTTAAATAAACAAACCTTTTTACTAAGGCAGAGAAATGGCTCAGCTGGTAAAGCCCTTGCCTTACAAGCATGAGGTGCTTTGTTCAATCTCTAGAACCCATGTTTTATTTTATTTGAGTCCAGGTGAGGTGTTATGTACTTGTAAGTATTAGTACTGGGGAGGCAAATGGGCCGTTGTGGCTTGCAGGCCAGTCAGCCCAGTCTACCCAGCAGGTTCTAGGCTCATGAGCGAATGGCTCAAGAAACATGCTAAATGACACCTGTGAAAGGACACCCACAATTGTCCTCTGGCCTTCAGGTGAACCTGTACATATACGCGCACACACACACACACACACACAATCAAATGCATGCTCTCTCGCTCTCTCTCTCTCTCTCTCTCTCTCTCTCTCTCTCTCTCTCCCTCTCTTAACTAAGATTTACAGGTCTTTTTTTTTTTTTAATACAAAAAATTAGCAACTTCTAAAAAAATGTCAAAACAACTAATTGGACAAAGAAAACAGAAAGCTGCCTTTGTTTCTGCTTAAAAGAAAATTTTAGCAATAAGGATCTGACCTTGGGAGATGGTCTTCACTCTGGTGATGAGGTATACATTACCTGTAGCATCTTTAATTAATCTTTCTGAATGTCTATCTATAGAAAATCAGGCAAATCTTTCTTTATTAAGTCAGATTGAGTCCTCTATCTCCAATGATCTGTCCATTCCTCTCAAATCTCATTTCCTACCTTTCTTTCTTTTTTTGTTTTGTTTTTTCGAGACAAGGTTTCCCTGTGTATCCTTGGCTGTCCTGGACTCACTTTGTAGACCAGGCTTGCCTCGAACTTACAAAGATCCACCTGCCTCTGCCTCCTCGGGTGCTGGGATTAAAGGCATGGGCCATGCCCAGCCCCCCAAAAAATTTGGGGGGAGGCGGAGGTTGGGGCTGGAGAAGGAGGAGTTAGAGGAGAAAATAAGGGATTAAACCACAGGCAGATGTCCAGGAGGGACAGGGAAAGAGAGCTCAGCAAGGAAAGCTACAAAGTGCAAGTACCTCTGAGATGTCTGCTGAGAGGAAGCCAAATTGGCTTAGAGGGTTAAGACTAGAGTTAAAACTGCTCAGTTCTTGTGCTGTGATGCTTGCTAAAATAATACAATAGAGTCTCAGTTATTTGTGTGATAGCCAGGTTAAGAGAGAAACTAAGAAACAAACACTGTTTTGTAAAATTAACATTAACAACAGTGTTCTTAGAAGGGTCTAAAATACTCTCTTTTGAAGAACAGCCACAAAAACAGAATGTCTGGCTAAAGTCCTTGGGGAGAAGTCACCAATTTCTGTGCAGCAAAGAGTGTCCTGTTGACTGAGACTGTGGTGATAGAGCCCCCCAAAATAGGACTCAGATGTGTGGGGCTTCTTTCTCTGCTGAATACGACAGTTAACCTAGCGGAGAACAGACCAGCCTTTGCAGGAGCGGATGGACACGGCTTCTCCCGTAAACTGCCCTCTGTGTCCCACTTTACTGTGTAAAGACTAACATGTGGGGTATGGTGGGTGACTGGAAATGACTGAGAAGAATAGATAAAGGTTTGCTTGAGAGAGAGAGAGAGCGAGAGAGAGAGAGAGACTTTAAAGACAATGATAGCCGGTAAAATTTTTCCAAAGGAGTTTCTTTCTTTTTTGGATTTACATATTTATTTATTGTATATACAGTGTTCTGCCCACATGTGTGCCTGCAGGCCAGAAGAGGGCATCAGGTCACATTATAGATGGCTATAAGCACCATGTAGTTTCCGGGAATTGAACTCAGGACTTTTGGAAGGACAGCCAGTGCACTTAACCTCTAGAGCCATCTCTCCAGCCTCCACCTGGAGTTTCTTAAAATAAGTTCTTAGAGTGAGTGTGCTATGAACATAATAGGTAGAGACCTGGAGACAGCCACACTCATGACTTCATTCAGTGACACGCTGAAGGAAATCGAGATTGCCCAAAGTTCCTCTAGAGCACGTTCCAAATAGCGGAAATAACAGCAGCTCCGGAGTGGGTGGGAGGTGGCATCAGCTCTTCTCACCGAGTTTTATCATTTCTGGGCATGTGACCGCTCCAGCCTTACCATTTCCAGGTGTTCCTTTCTGTTTTGTTTCAAAACCTTAATTGGTTCTTAATGGTATTTTGTTCAGGTGTAATCTAAATTGGACTAGTTTAGATCTTTTCTCACACAGCTAATTGTGTTTTGCAGGGGAGGAGGCGCTGATGAGAGTCCTTTCAAAGGCTGTCACAGGGACTCGGGCTAAGTAGCAAATTGTGAAGTCGTCATTTTAAGTGGAAAAAGACAGGGTGCAGAAGCTGGCGCTACTGACTGTTTCCCCTCCGCGGTGAGCACTGTTTTGGTGCTATACTGAGCCTTGCTTTCTGCTTGGTCAGAAACGAGGCTGTTTTTCAGAGCTGGACTGTTACATAGAGCAAGGGAATCCTAAATTATGTTTCCTGAGCACCTGCCCCGGATGTACTTTGTTGTCACTCATTGAGGAGCACAAGTGAGAGCTTTAACCGAAGTCGGGATCTGGAATTTGAAAGACCATCCACTGCATGTGCTGAACATTGCGAAGCTCTCTCTCCCTCTCCCTCTCCCCTTCTCCCCTTCTCTGTCCCCCCCCTCCCCCGGCAAAATCTCTTCCTTGTTGATGTCCATAGTTTCTTATCCACAATACAAGGACATTTGCAAAGCAAAGCCTGGTCTTTATTGCCAACATTGATACACGTACACTGTGTATGTACTTGTCATCACAAAACATCTCTCTTCACCACGATGGGTATTTGAGAGTGCCTAAATTTTTTGCCAAAGATTTATTTATTTGTTATGTACACAGTGTTCTGTCTGCATGTATACCTGCAGGCCAGAAGAGGACTCCAGATCTCATTATAGATGCTTGTGAGCCACCATGTGGTTGCTGGGAATTGAACTCAGGACCTTTGGAAGAACAGCCAGTACTCTTAACCTCTGAGGTGTATCTCCAGCCCCTGGGTATATGTTTTTTTAAAATACTAAAATGATTTATCTCAAATGAAGCATCTGCCACATGTACCACATGAAATGTCATATGTAACTATTTTATAATTCTATCAGAACAGATTTGAAATAGTTTTCCAGAGATAAAGCTATAGGAATAAGGTTATTGTGTAATTTAAATGCTGATATCTGTTCCCCTCCCCCCCAAAAAAATCTGGTTGCCATCCTTGTTCTGATTATTTCCTGTCTCAATGCTATATAAACACTGCTTCCCAATTGAGCCCTGGTATGCCAATAAAACGTTACAGCCAATCGCTGAGCAGGGGAGGGAATAGGGCTGCCAGACAGAGGAGGAGGAGTTAGAGGAGGAAGTAAGGGAATTGGGCCACTGGAGAGGTCCAAGAGAGATCAGGAGAGGAGCAGGAACAAGAAAAGCTACGAAGTGCAACCATCTCTGGGATGTGTGCTGGGAGGAAGCCAGGTTAGCTCAGAGGGTTAAGAATAGCTGCTCAGTTACTGTGCTGTGAAGCTTATTGTTAAACAAATAGAAAAGAGCCTCAGTTATTTTCGTGATAGCCAGATTGAGGAGAAACTGCGAAACAAACACGGGTTTTATTAATAACTGCAACATACAGCAGTGTGTCGTTCCTGAAGGTCATTGTTGCTCAACTACATTTTTTCTTCGTGTTGCAAAGATGTAATTGTCTAGCATTCATGCAGAGATGTTTAAAATGGGGCACTGCTGCTTACCCAAGGCATATTCAAGAGGAACTGTGATAATAAACAGTCTAAAGAACAAGGTTTTCTCTTCTTTCCCATTTTTCTCTAGTACTATTTACCCTTGTTTATTCAAATACTGATTTCCCTACTCCACTATCTGGTTTCAAAACAGACTTTGGACTGTGATGTATATTCTAAGTATCTCCTGTTTCAAGTTTGTGTAAACATGCCATCATTTTTTTTCCCTCTCAGCATTGCCAATAAAAGCCAACTAGCCAATGCCTAGCAATACAGAGGATAGGGAGGAACATCCTGGTCCAGTGAGGGGAGGAGAAAGATCAGGTAGGACAGGAGGGATGCACACGGAGGGGACCGGGTAGCACCAGGAGGAATGAGCCATACCTAGGATATGAACAAAAAAACAAGTACCATGTGGAAAATCTGAGTGGGAGGAAACTGTACTAGCTTGGCGGTTAAGGATGGAGTAACTGTTGCTCAGCATTGTGCTCTAGGCTAGTTAAATGGATCCTAGTCCCTCTGTCTGGTTATTTGGGTAGAAAGCTGGTTTGGGAGTACCTGCTTCTTTACTAAAAACACAAATCAATATTAAATACTAATAATCTTTCAACCACTATTAAATGTCACTGCTTCTTTAAAACAAGAACTTTGAGTGGTAGACCCCTATTTACTCAAAAAGATAGGATAAATGCTGAGATGTTACTTCTCTGGACTATACACAAAGGGACCATCTATCTATTCCTTACCTTGGTATACTCCTTGAACAGCACACAGTGACTAACATGTTTCTATCTAAGAGCATCCACATTTCACTGTCATTTTAAGAATACAGCTTCTCAGTTTAACAGTTACTTTCTCTTATCATTTTTCAAGTGTTACTTGACTGCCTCTGGATTCTTCTGCTATTGTTAAGAAGGCTGCTGGTCTAATGGCTATCCTAGCACACAGAGGTAGAGGCCAGAGGGTCTCCATGTGTTGGAAGCCAGCTTAGTTTGCATACCCAGTTCCAGGACAGCCAGAGCTATATAGTAAGCCTGTCTCTTTTTTTTTGGGGGGGGGTGGTTTCCTACCAATGTGTTCTGTTTTTGAGATACTGCAGTTTCTTTACACCATGTCTAACTGTGAATTTCTTACTCTTTGTCCTTTCTTAGTTCACTGGGTCTCTAAAAGCTGAGAAAAGTTTTCCTCAGTCCTGAGAGATTCATGTCAAAAATCATACACACAGAGAAGCTACCCTTGAATTGATCCTCCTGCCTCAGCCTCTTATTAGGATTATAGGTATGTACCAACCTGCCTGGATTATTTAATTTTTAAGGGGTCTCCTATCTCATTTTTTCTATTCTCTCTTTAAAAAATATTTCCTCTTTTGTTTAATGCTTGTGATTAATTTACATCTTAAGAATTTTTCTAATTTATGAATTTTCTCTTCAATTATACCTAGTTTGCTGCTCATTCAATATTTTACTTTTTAAATTGTGATGTGTCTTTTTAAAAACTGTGGTTTGTTCTTTTTGTAGTATACTAGTCATATGATGTAGTCTTTTTGGTTTTTTGAGACAGAGTTTCTCTATGTAACCCTGGCTGTCCTGGAACTCGATTTGTAGACCAGGCTGGTCTTGAACTCACAGTGATCTGCCTGCCTCTGCTTCCTGGTGCTGGGATTAAAGGCATCTGCCACCACCACCACCACCGGGCCTTTTTAAATATTTCAAACTTACTTATTCTATATTCTATAAATCACAATATAATGTTAATGTTTGAAGCTCAAAGTCCTTAGAGGTCTAACTCTGTTTTTCTTAGTATTTATGCATGTTTTATTGTACATTTACTTATATGCATGCATGTACACATGCTTGTGCTCCAGTGAGCTTAAGGTCAAACAACAAATTCTAAGAGCTGTTTCTCTCCTTCCACCATGTGGATCCCAGGAAGGCCAACAGTCATGATGGTAAACACCCTTTACCCATGGAGCTATCTTGTTGACCCAACATCTACTCTTTTTTCTGCATTCACATTTGGCTGAATTTGAGAAAATCCCAAGGGACTTAAAAGTGCTTTCATACAGAAAAAGATCTCTGATTATTTTTGCTGGGCATCATTTAATGTGTTGCCTTGGCCACAGGGAATATACTTCAACCCTAGAGCATATTATCTTTTTAATTTTTATTTTATTAATTTATTTAGATTACATCTCCTTAGAACATATTATAAAGTTGTTGCTTTCCTCTTAAAGCTATGACAAGAAGAAATAGGTTTCCCTATGTACTCTGTGTATGGCAGGCTGACTCTTCAGTTATTCACTTGCTGAGTGTCTCAAAATCAGTCCTGTCCATATTCAGAGGCTCTGGAAGGTGATTTCCCGAACCTCTGAAATCGCTATCTTTTCAGAAACTTGAAGTTCCTGATCTCAGCACAAGTCCTCAAAAATCCCATCATATTGATTTCAGCTTCCATTTTTAGGGGAAGGTGATGAAGTGATGAAGGTAGGTGTGTGTGTGTGTGTGTGTGTAAATTTGTCTTGAAAGCTCCACTATACACTGAAAAGCATGTCTATTTATTGTAGTGTATCCAGATTTTAGGAGCTCTGCTGTGCGAGAGCACAACTGTGCAGTTGTTTTCGTTGGCAGGGCAGAAGCCCCTTTTCACTTCATTTAAAAAAGGATAATATGGAGTCTTTACCAAGTGCACATTCCTTAGTGGTGGTTGGTTCATTGTCAAGTTACTAATCATGAAAAGGTCCCAGACCTCTAACAGAAGGCCAAGCACATTCCGTGTATCATCTTAGTGGCTGTAATATCTAAGAGTGGTTCTAAGCTACAGAGCAATCACCTGTTGGGGCATGGCCTTCTGCACCGTGTATTCAGATGCTGATTTCTGTACCTAGAGATTTGGTAGCAGTCCTGATGTAGGCACTGTCATCTCTATGAAGAATCTCCTGTATAAAGAGTGCTTCCCCAATGATCTCTGATTGGTCAATTAAAAAGCTGAACAGCCAATGACTGGGCAGGAAAGATAGGAAGGCTGGACTTATGTTCCCAGTGAGGGCATGGGAAAGGAAGAGAGGGAGATGGTGGGAAGGGAGGGGGAGATTGCCATGAGTTGCTATGGAACAAAAACGGAGCCAAAACAGCCAGGGCGTACTAAGAGGCCATGTGACATGTTTGGGAAGTAGCCAGACTAGTGCAGATGGGTTAGAATAGATCAATATCTGCCCAGTATTGTGCTTGAAGCCTATTGAATAAATCTAATAGGTCTCAGTGTCAATTATTTGGGAGCTAAGACAGGTATAGTTATATATATATATATATATATATATATATATATATATATATATATATATATATATATATATATTTTTTTTTTTTTTCCAACATTCACCTGAGAAAGTGAACCATCTTCCCTGGGCCATACAGAGGCAGAGATGGGTATGTCTGTTTACAAATTCTTCCTTATTCTTTTCACTAAGCCAAGCTCTAAAATGTGATGTTAGCTATATTTTGTTTCTACATTTTATTAATGAGTGCTTTGCCTGTACCTATGTCTATGTATGCCTGATGCTTGAGGAAGTGGTGAGCGCTTCCATGTGGGTGCTGGGAAATGAACCCACGTCCTTCTCAGGAACAACAAGTGCTCTTAACCACTGAGCCAACTCGCCAGCCCCTTGGTGTGAGCTATATTTAAAACTAGCTGACTGGTGAGGTGTTCAGTCACCCTCATGTCCTCCGTGATGCATCTTATTTGGCCCACATCTGGTAACTCGTTATCATGCGCTAGAGAGACAAAACTGTGACCGTGAAACAGTCAACCTGAAGAAGGTCTGCTCCTCTTCCTCCATGCAGGATTAACAGATAGGTGCCAAAGCAGAATATTTACTGTGCACTTCCTTACTTGCTCCTTAGTGGTACAAAAATTTAAGATGCCTGACAAGGATGCATGAAAATTAAAAAAAAAAATCAATTAGAACTGGGTAGGGAGGAAAGTACCAACAAAAGGATGAGATTAAAATGTAAATGTTGGCCCAGCGGTGGTGGCGCACGCCTTTAATCCCAGCACTTGGGAGGCAGAGGCAGGCGGATCACTGTGAGTTCAAGACCACCTGGTCTACAAAGTGAGGCCAGGACAACCAAGGCTACACAGAGAAACCCTGTCTCAAAAAACCAAACCAAAACAAAAAAAAAAGTAAATGTTGGGTTTGAATAATTGCTTTAAGGCAGGTGGCACTTTTGGAACCAAGCCTTCTAGCCACAGCTTGAAAAGGGAAAGCCAGGAGTCACCACGTGTATGTATGTGATGAAAACAGCCCAGCTACTTGAAAAAGAGTTCTCATCAATGGGACAAAAAAATTTCTCATACGACACATCATAAAGAGGCACTGTGTGAAGAAGAAAACCTCCTGGGCATAGAGGAAATGTGACTAAAAGGTGAACCACTGATAAAGCACCGGGGAAGGTTACAAACTGGAAATGTCCTTCCCACTCCAAATATGCACTCAGCCTGCATCTAAGTAATCTCTGTCACATGTTTTTATGAAGATGCTTTAGAGGTGAACCTCTCAAGGCAAGCCAATAATTGCACACCAAAACAGCAAGTTTTTTTTTTGTTTTTGTTTTTGTTTTTGTTTTTAAGTGCAGCTCTTCTGAGATGACTGTGAATGGTTGTCACTTTGGCCGATCCTGTCAAATGGTAGATCTGGCCAGGGAGAACAAAAGGTGACAAATCCAAATAGCCTTAAGGAGCTAGGGGGTACACACATAAGTGGCCCCCTGTCCAGAAATTTGGTAACAGGCGTGAGAAAAATCTCAACAGCTTTGCAGAACAAAGCCTACTGGTGAATTTCGCTCCCGGCCGCAGCTGGGGTTAACGGCTGACCAGTTGAGGTCTGTGCCATCTGCTCCAAGCGGACACTTATTAAACCCTTGAAAGCAGGCCTTCACTTTTCAACTAAGTGCTTCCTCTGTCACTGCATTAAACTTACTTAAGAAACTTTCCAATGAAATTCTAACACTTTTTAAATTCTTGACAGTTTAAGTGTCTCATTCTTCTGAGCAGTAGCCATCGCAAGCACCAATTTTCCTCCAACCCTGGCTTCTAGAACAAGTGCCTTTTCTTGGCTCTAAAAAAGACCATGTTCAAATCAAAGTCTACACTGATAAAACCATGAACTTTCTTTCTTTTTCTTTTCTTTCTTTCTTTTATTTTTTATTTTTTTTTATTTTTTATTTTTTTGAGACAGGGTTTCTCTGTGTGTCTCCCTGGCTGTCCTGGAATCGCTCTGTAGACCAGGATGGCCTGGAACTCACTCGAGATCCGCCTGCCTCTACCTCCCGAGTGCTGGGATTAAAGGCAGGAGCCACCACCGCCCAGCGAAAACCATGAACTTTCAACATGAGAATAAACCGTATAAGGGAGACATCAATTCCACCACGACTCTCCATGTCGCTCTCAGGGGCGACCCTACTGAGAAGTGCTCTCCCAGGGCAGTGAGGCAGCAAAGCAGGGTGCTGAACAGAGGAAGAGCTAAGATGGTCTTTTCAGGTGGAGCCGCAGGAGGAAAGGAAGTATCTCAGATAATTCCTAAGTGACTGCCTTGAGGTCGCGAGTGAAGGAGGCTGACATTAGTTCATGGAGAGAGACGGACGATGCCGGTGAGTCCACTTGCCCACGGGCTGAGAAAGAATCAGCAAGGTAAAACCGGTGTGGTGCGTTGGATTTGGATTCGCTGAGAGGCGCTAGTTTGAACCACGGTGCAAATTGAGGAGGGAGAACTGCATTATGGGATAATTGGATAACTCCTAAGGCGAGCTGAGAGGGAATGTGCCTTTATGTTAGCAGTTAACCATCACAGACGTTTGAGGAGAATAAAAGGAGACTGTTCTTTAGCTTTAGCAAGTAGGTAATCATTGAGTAAGAGCTGTTGAGGTAGTAATAGTACCGGCATCTAGGCTGTGAGAGACTGTGGAGTGGCTGTGAGGCCATTGAGGAAGTTACGCCTGAAGACTCCTTCCCGGGAAGGAAGCTGTCAAGAATGAAAGGAAGATGGCAGAGATTCAAGGTCTATGGCCAGGTGTCTGGTTTATTTAAGGATAAGAGAAAGCCAACGAGTTAAACAGCAGCATCCCCTCAGGGCCCCGCTGGCTCTCGGAATCTTCCAGTTCTGCATTCACAAGTAACAATTTGTGAGTAAAAACTACTTGAAAAGATGCATCCGCGCTGGAATGGCTTTGTTTTCCAGTCTACACCCTTTGCAACACGGTGTAACTGGTTACGTAGCGGTCAGTGTGAGGCGTATAACTTAGGAGAGGACTGGGCGGCAGTTCTGTGCACACCCCCCCTTTTGGTGTCCACGGGGAGCCATGGGGCCACATGGCACTTACCACACAGAAGTATTTACACCGTTCGTGTTTCCTCTTTTTTTTTTTTTTTTTTTTCCAGAGCTGAGGACCGAACCCAGGGCCTTGAGCTTGCTAGGCAAGCGCTCTACCACTGAGCTAAACCCCCAACCCCTTTCTTCTGTTTCTTACTTTTCCTCCTGAGAATCCGGCCTGGGCGTGCAGACCCTCAGCACGCGTTTCTTGAACTGAATCAGATTGAATTTTTAAACCTACAGAGTAAAATCCTGATTTAAAAAAAAAAAGTGGCAGCTTAACTTTCTCTGTTCTTTCTTCCTTTCAATTAGTCTGCCTTTTCTTTCCAAAGGGCTTTGAGACAACAGGACGCCAGAGAGCTTAGAGACTTTCATTGGCTACAAGTGAAATTTTACCAGGCTGTAATGTAAGCCCTGTGAAGCAGGAAGTACCTTGTTTGATTCAGCTCTGGAATCCTTAGCCTTGCACAGAGTAGTCACTTAGGAAGTGCTCACTAGAAAACACACACAGGCAGGCGTAGGCCAGTGCTCTCCACGCCTAGGCGAGCCACAGAAATACATCCTAGAAAGAACTACTACGTTCCCTGGAGACTGGCCCAAATCTGTGCTGTTATATAGAAAAACAAGTGAGATTATGTACTTTGGGTTCCAAAAATAAAAAAGAAAGAGAGGAAAACACCAAATCTCAGTTACCATTCTCAAGGCCACGAAAAAGTAAAGTAGTAAAAAACTTTCTTGAAATACCCACAGATAGGTCGGTCGTAAAGCAGGAGGGGCAGCATGACCTCTGAGGCCCTTCAAATTGGTCCTTGTCAACTGAGTCCAAGGACTACATTAAAGGGCTGCATAGATTTTGTGGTTTTGAGATAGCCTAGGCTGACCTCAAACTCACTGTGTAGTCCAAGGCTAGCCTTGAACTTGCTCCAATCCTCCAGGCTCAGACTATTAGAGCATGGGCCACCATATCCAGTGTAACAGGCTGAAACTGAACCGTCATGTCCAAGATTGCTTTACTAAACACCGTTCCAGCATTGATGATCTAGCTATAGAAGAGACCCTTTGTTTTTTTCTCTTTAACTTGAAGGAGTTTCCATTCCAGTGGAGAAATGGATGAAATAAATGTCACACACAGATGTCCAGAGAGGCCGAGGCAAAGACAGAACAGAGGAAGACTAAAAGGGCATTTACAGTGGTCACATTGAGGTGCTGGGCTTTTCAGGTATTGATCCTCCTTGGGGGCATCAAGCAATAAAAAAAAAAATCATTTATTTTTATCTTTTGTTCCTATGTGAATGCTTGCATGAATGTATTTCTCCACATGCATGCCTGGCGCCTGCAGAGGCAGAAGAGGGTGTCACATCCAGTCCCTCGAGTAACGTTTGACTCTACTTAAAACTTTAAAGGTTTATTCCTCACTGGGTGTGCTGGCTCACACCTGTCACCCGGCAATTGGGATGCTGAGCCAACAAGTGCATTGTCAAGGCTTTGAGATGAGTCTGGACCACACAGGAAGCTAGACTGCAGTGACATTCTGTTTCAAGCAAGACCAAAACTCTATTCCTCTCTGAATACCCATAAACTAAATGCTCCGTATAAATTGCTTCTAACTGCTTGCATTTCTTCACTGGCTTTTACAGTGACTGGAGCAGTAAACATTTTAAGTCTTCAACAAGCCTGTGAAGAAACATGACAACTTGCTATGAACCATCTAATTTTCTTTCCTGTCTTGACCTCTCAAGACACCCCACCACCCCCACTCCCTGCCGCCCCCGTCCAGTCGGTGTTGGGGATAGAACCAACAGCCTCAAACACGCTAGGCCAGCTACCACTGAGCCACAGAGCTGCCAACTTGTCAACTTGTTCACTTTCTTTTCTTCCCTGTTTCTTTTTTTTTTTTCTGAACAAACTTGACCCTTCCCAGTTTCAGTTTCTTCAATAATTTATAATAGTTTCCATATTTACCTGCTTTCATCTAATTTAAAACAGCATCCTGTCCTGACTTTCCTCTTATTCCAGGAAAAGGTTTTTCTCTCAGAAGTAATGGTTACTATCATATGCTAGGAACTGCACAGTTACAACTGGAGTTTGGGGTTTGTTATAAGTCAGCATCTTACGTAGCAATGATTACAAGTAGCTTGTACACACTTTATATTCAAATTATTTCACATGACTTACTTTGGTTTTGGTTTGAGCGGGAGCCTGAGACCTAGACTATCTGGGGCTGCCTTCATTTCCAGGAAAGGTCTGTACTAGTGCCTTTTTTATTATGTGAAAAAACCCACCATGAAGGCAGCTTGCAGAAGGAGAGTTTCCTTGGGACTCAGCGTTCCAGAGGGAGAGATGTCCGTTACCACCATGGCCGGGACCATGGCAGCAGGCAGGCAGCATGGTGGGTGGGGGAGCAGCAGCTCAGAGTTCACATCTCAGGCCAAAGGAAGGAGGCAGAGAAAGCGTAAGGCTTTTGAAACCTCGAAGCCTGCCCCCAGTGACACATTTCCTCCAGTAAGGCCACACCTCCCAATCCTTCCCGAACAGTTCCATCAAGTGGGGACCAAGTAATCAACATACAAGCTTACAGGGGCCGTCCTCCGTAGGCTCAAGCATGTATATGTATGGATGCAGATGTGGATGGAGACCAGAGGCTGAGGTCAGGTGCCTTCCTTGATCACTCTGCACTTTATTTACTGACCAGGCCTCACCCCATTTAGCTAGCCTAGGTACCAGCTTGTTCTATCTCCACCTTGAGAAGGCTGGAGCTACAGGTACGCTGTCATAACCCACCTTACATTTCAAGCCCTTTACCTACTGAGCTGTGTCCCTGGCACTAACATTTAATGTTTTGGTTGTCTCAGCTCCAAATAATGAGGTCTGTTAGCCACTGTGGTCTCAGAAATACAGGAGTAACAAATATCTATGCGGAGTTTTAGTTTCTCTCCAAGAAACATAAAGACCTATATTTAGTTTTGAAAAATAGTTCTTACAGTAATATCATTTATAGCTAAAATATACTTTTAAAAATCTAAACTATCCTTTTCAATCTAAACTATTTCCTTCTAGAGTATACTTTGAATAGTTACCACTTCAAACAATACCCAGGGTTTTCAAATAGTTTAACATTGTATATGGAAAAAAATCTTACACCAGCTTTGGTGAAAAAAGGTTAGAAATATAAAATTGCTCATTCAACATTTCAAAGTTAACAAGTATTATGGTTAAAAGGGTTGGGATTTTTTATTTCATTTTTAGACAATTCTTGTATATTTAGATATTAATTATTGCTAAAATTATAAATTACAATAATTATAAAAGAAAGCACTGAAGTGCCAGGGTTAGATCACATTGAAACAAAAAAATCTACACTTGCTCGTTGTATGCCAGAGTAACAGTAAGGGTAATATGTATACCCACACATGTAAATTATTCGAGCAAAAGAGAAAGTGCCTAAGGGAATAACCAGTGGATACTGCCACTGATGGGAGGGCACCAGAGGAGACCTTGAACTGCTTACATTGAACTTTGTTAGAGAAGTGTGTACCCTAAATTAATATGTCTCTGCTGTAACACGAGACAAGGGAACACAGGATGCTGGCACAGAGCCAACTCACTTTCCAGGTCTAACCTACTGTTGTCAAGACAACTGTATTAACCTTTCTGGGTCTCCCCCTCTCCCCCTTCCCCCTCATCCATCCTTTCTCCTCACTAAATGAGGAGCCCCATTCCCAGTTGCCTGTTATGCTAGTGGCTTCTGAACATATTCTGTATGACAAATCACCTTCTACACTCAACCTGTGGCAGGGCACCAACACTCACCAGTCGTGCCCAAGTAATAATTTTTTAAAAATAAATGCGGTTTTTATTTTTATTTTATTTTTTTGTTTTTCAAGACAGGGTTTCTCTGTGTAGCCTTGACTGTCCTGGACTCACTTTGTAGACCAGGCTGGCCTCAAACTCACGGCGATCCGCCTGCCTCTGCTGGAATTAAAGGCGTGTGCCACTGGCGCTCGGCATTTAAGTAATAATTTCAAAAGGCAAGCGCATGCTTAAAGAGTCAATTGTATCCATCTGAAACAAGCTGTAACAATGCCATTCTTTTTCATGCATTCCTGTGTGAGAGACATGGACAGAGCCGACTGCAGAAAAGGTTTAGGGATGGCACGTCTGTGCAGTCATCTTTTGCACAGCAACAGGGAAACACCGAGGCTCACCCATAAGGGAAAGAGGGCCATGTCTCAGACCAGGGTCAACTGAGTTTTCTGGCTTCTAGTTAGCTCTCTTTTTATCCTTACCAAAATGGGTTTGTGTATAGTGGTTACCCTACCAACATGTCAATCCCTTTTAACTGGTTCTTTAACTGGCTGAAACTTAAGATCACTTTGTTTGATATTTACTTAATGTGTTATACATGTACAATTCATTTGAAAAGATGATGTACCGTTCTAGTCTTATGAAAGCTAACTGTTATAACTTGTTCAGGATGGTAGGAGATAGAAATTAGTAGTTGGTCACTTATAAATCTTATTAGATACTAAATCACTTAATTATAGAATAAGCTTTATTTAGTATCTTGTATATGTTTTTAAAAGAAATAGATTGATGATGAATAAGATAGATAGATGATCTTCAAACACTTCAGAGATCCACAGAAAATGACATTTAATAATAAAGGGCTTTTATGACAGAGAGGCACATCCATTCCTGGCAGCGCCTCCAGTCTAATTATGAGGGCATCAAGAAACGTCATGGCAGATAGCCACTGGACTGAGGAACTATGCTTATCTCCACTGCTGATGACAGACTGACTGTCCACAATGATCAAGCCTAATACTGAGAAATTGGCTGCCCAGCCTTGCAGAGACCAGGTGGGCCGGTCCTTCAGGATTCCTGCTTCAGAACAGTCTGTCAGATGGTTTTGGGCCAGCTGGCTAAAGACTGGGTGCCTGGACGATGGAGAGGAACCTGTGACTGTCCAGGCAGTCAGCTCTGTCTGTTCTGTCGATACTTTTAAATTTTATTTGGCTGCATTTTCTTCATATTAGATAGTATTTCCTTCTGGCGTCTCTGATGGGGTTAAAGACTAGATAGGCAGAGTGTTACTATTTTTACAAAACTCCGAACACTAGAAAAAGACTCAGTAGGATAGGATAGATAGTAAAATATCTCCCAGATTGTCAAATACAAATAGATTGGTCCTTGTAGATGTGACTTTTACTAAATAATTCTCTTACTTTTATTGTGCATGGTTTATTATAGTTAATAGAAAGGGAGAGATGTAGGAGAGATAAACATGTTTTTGTGTTGATCCCAGGTGTGGGATTGGGAACAGACTAGTGAGAGAGCAGGATGTTTATCCTCTTAGAAGTTGAATCACTTTGTGGGAGAGCTTGGATGTTGACAGCTGAAAGCATTCTAGTAGAGATGCTGAGAGGAGATACATATATGAGCCCAAAACAAAAGGAGAGAGAGGGGGGGGGGGACGACTTGGTACTGTTTTGGATGTTCATCCCTGCACTTCAAGAGCCACTCCTAGAGAGAAGTGCTCCAGGGAAGGCTTCAAGACTTTGGACTCCAGCTGAGGCTTCAGGTTCCGGTTGCTCCAGGTTCCAGCAGCAATTTTGGTGGGATTGCTGGTCCTTCTGACTATGCCAGGAGCATCGTTCCTCAGAACTAATATCCTTAAGGTTTCATTATTGTGTTCTTTAATCTCCTTTTCCTGTTGTTTGGGTTAGTCAGGTTGTAAGGGAGATAGGCTCCTTTAATAAGTTCATAATAAAATATATAAAGAAAATTTAGCCTCCATTGATTCACTTAAATTAACTGTGAATACCTTCTATCTTTTCTAAACTATTTATTTATGAATGAGTACTTTATTCGCATATATGCCTATATGACAGAAGAAGGCATCAGATCGTATTATAGATAGTTGTGAGCCACCATGTGGTTGCTGGGAATTGAACTCGGGACTTCTGAAAGAGCAACCAGTGCTCTTAACCACTGAGCCATCTCTCCAGTCCTAGAATATCTTCTATCTTAAAATGCCTTCAAGCAGGAATATTTTGTAATTTCTACTAGGAACACTTTAAGTCTATCAGACTTTGTTCAAACTTCTCTCTCTCTCTCTCTCTCTCTCTCTCTCTCTCTCTCTCTCTCTCCAGGGTTTCTCAGTGTAGCCTTGGCTGTCCTAGACTCACTTTGTGGACCCAGCTGGCCTTGAACTCACAGTGATTCTCCTGCCTCTGCTTTCCAAGTGCTGGGATTAAAGGTGTGCTCCACCACTTCCGGCTTAAACTTTTTTTTTACATGGGGGAATTTTCATAAAATTTTGCAAAACAAACAAAACAGCAATAAATAAATAAATAAATAAATAAATAAATAAATACCCCCTTCCAAACAAAACAAAACAAAAACCTAGGTTATCTTAACGATTTCATACTTTCCTTTAAGGGTCATCCAAAAAGTTGCATAGTTCACTTAATTTATGTGCCCATCTTTTAACTGACTTAATAATAGTATTCATTCCTGCTTACATGATTTCTGTAATTCAAGAATTCACGCATATATTTCTCTTTCTCTGTTTTGTTTTGTTTGTTTTCTGGGATTTTAAAAAATAGTTTAAGGTCTTTAGTATTGGTCAGATTGCCCAACTGGGATATATAAAACTGTGTGATCATCTTAAGCACCTTTAAGTCTCAGCAAATACCCAAGTTTCCCTTTAACCTCTGTAAGAAAGCTGGCAAAGCTCTCTGGGCCCTCGGCATGCACAGCACACTTGGCACTGAGCTGGTGCTCTTCAGAGGCCTGCAGCGGCTCAGTCCCTTCTCCACGAGGTGTACTTTGTGTTCCTTACCAACACAAGCGGATCCTCACCAACTGGGACACGCAGGACCATCTATCTGTAGGACATACAGAGAGGCTCACAGTCTCAGAAGGTGGGGATGGATGTGGAAAGGTATTCCCTGAATTCTGGGAGACTCCATGGACTGAGAGCACTGAGGCCATGAGAGAGTTTAACAAACAGGTGAGAGTGAACAAGAATATTATAAAGAGGCATTTACAATTCCAAGGGGAGTAAGTGTTAAGAGTGATGTGCAAAAATCAGGCATTTATTTCTGCATCTTGTGACGCTGCAACTTATCAGTGGTTGACAGATCTACTCAGTGTTAGCTTACAGCACAACAGGTATGAACAGATCATCATCCTAACTATGAAATGGTGTTCACTGAAAAAGATCCTGCATCTGGAGGGCTGGAGTGACGGCTCAGTGGTTAAGAGCACTTGGGTTCGATTTCCAGGACCCATAGTGGCTTACAGCCATTTCCTGGCTAGGCATAGGAAAGTGCAGACCTACATGGAGGCAAAACACTATACACATATAATTAATAATAAAACTCTACTAGTACGTATAAAACACATACTCCATAATGGCTAATTTCAGCAAACAGAAGCTTATTAGATATGGGAAATGGGCTTCCAAGGGTTATTCGGTTTATATTAACCTATTTAAGGATTATGAATATATGTTTAGCATCATACTGGCTATATGCAGTGACCGTGAGGGATGAGCAGAGGCCACTCCAGTGAAGGAGGGGGTGCTCTTTTGTTTTTGATATGTGTTTAATATTTAATAATTCTCAGGCCAGCTTTCCCTAGGAATGCCAGTCCTATAAGGATGGGCATATTTAAAAAGTACAATAAGAGAATGTTAAATGTTAAGTAAAAAATAAGTGGAGCTTTACTTAGTATTTTCCAAAATTATGTAACTATGCAATCTTCTTTTAAGTTAACACTTAGGAACAGATGAGAAGCAATGACTTGATAATTTAAGAAGCGCGCTCTCACATAAGTCCCAAGGCACTGAGGACACAACTTCTAGCTAACCTTCATGAGAGGCTGAATTTGTAAACTCTTAATAGTTTAGGGTGTGGGGTTTAGGGCTGGGAAGTAGATAGAAGAGCATCCCAAAGTCACGACATGCAGCTGTAAATTAGGTCTTACGGCGATCAGAAATTGCTCTAAGCTGGGCAGGGTGGCGCACGCCTGTAATCCCAGCATTCGGGAGGCAAAGGCAGGAGGGTCGCTGTGAGTTCGAGGCCAGCCTGGTCTATAAAGCGAGTCCCAGACAGCCAAACCTACACAGAGGTACCCTGTCTTAGAAAAAAAGAACTTGCCCTAAAATTTAAACAGACGTTTTAAAACATGTTTCATTTAAATATGCCTTCTCTAAATAGAGCGAGACGTCACCGTCTGAGATACACTTTGCTTACTGAGTTCTGACTCATAAAGCAGCCACGGTAAGCCCTTCCCATGTGTTAGCACCATCTTTATGCACTCAAGCTGATAACAAGTGGGGAGGGACAGAGCACACAGGCTTCTCCTCCTTAGGAAGGCCTTTCTATAGTACTTCAAACCAAAAAGTCAAATGCCTGAATTTTGGTAGTGTTACATGCCATGAAAACGACACGATGGAACTAGAAATGATGATAATGAGTGAGCTAACCCAGAAGCAGAGAGACTCAAATGGTATATACTCACTTATATCTGGACACTAGGCCAAGGGGCATGTCCCATGAAAGTCTTCACTTACCAGGAAAATGGGATAGAGGGGAGGACATCCTAAGATGAGAGAAATACAGGAGATAGGGAAATAGATGGATCCAGAGGGTCCTAGAAACCTACAAGAAGAACACTATGGTGGGCAGATCTGGGCCCAGGGGTTCTGCTCGATCTATGGCACCAACCAAGGACAATATGTGCAGTCATCATCAAACCCCTACCCAGACCTAGCCAAGGGACAGAATATTCTCCACAGTTAAGTGGAGACTGGGGACTGACTTTCACATGAACTCTGGTGCCCCTTTTTGGCCATGTCCCCTTGATAGGGAGGCCCGATGGTACTCGGAGGAAGGATAGCAGGCTACCAAGAAGAGACTTAATACCCTAGCATCATATTAAAGGGGAGGAGGTCCCCATCAGTCACAGTCATAGGGAAGGGGAATGAGGTGAAAGTGGGAGGGAGGGAGGAATGGGAGGATGCACGGGATGGGATAGCAATTGAGATGTAATATGAATGATTTTATTTTTCAATAAAGAAAATTAGAAAAAAAAAGAAAACAGAAGAGAAAAAAAATGACACGATTAAAGGTCTGTACATTTGGCTAGTTGCTGACTTAATAACATTTTGATATTCAATACAATCAACTTATTTCTCAAAGTGTCTTTGACAAACTTATTTAATATAGAAGGAAAAAAAATCACCATACAACTTTTCTTACAAAAATGATCATTCATACACAAATTTTTGACTCTTTTTTGTTTGTTTGTTTGGTTTTTTATATATAGCTTCTCTATGTAGCCGTGGCTGTCCTGGACTCTGTAGGCCAGGCTGGACTCAAATTCACAGAGATCCACCTGCCTCTGCCTCCTGAGTGCTGGGATTAAAGGTGTGCGCCACCACATTTGGCTTATGTTTTCTTATTTAAATACTTTAGACTATTTCATTTTTAAAAATATAACTTTATTGTAAAGAACTTGCAAATAAAAGACATCATTTAGCTACATTAACACAGCCACTCAAACAAGCACTTGTCCAGACCTAAAGTCTAAGCATCCAACGTTTATACAGTTGGAACAGTATCAGTTACATTTTTATGTACTTATCCATCACAAGGACCCTCTCCCCATTCCTGACATGGTTAAAACTAGAAAAAAGAATCAGCTGTTTCTTTCCCAACTCATGTGTCACTTAACTGTTCTGATCTTATCACCTAATACACCTGTCCTTGTTTTCCTTACTGCATACACTTGTCAACATGCATACATTATAAGCTAGGATCCATATATGAGGCAAAAAGTATGCTCTTTTCTTTCTTTCTTTCTTTCTTTCTTTCTTTCTTTCTTAGACTGGGTTTCCTTGCATAACGTGTACATTCTAAGTCCATCCATTTCTTGGCAATTTTGCGAGTTTGTTTTTCTTTATAGCTGAGTAATACTCCATTTTATTTATGCACTAGATCATCTTATTTAAGATAGTAGCAGCTGCTATGATAAAGAAGAAATATGCGTGACCATTAAAGCAGTGGTTCTCAACCGTGGCTTGTGATCCCGTGGGGGACTGAAAGACCCTTTCACAGAGTCACATATCCTGCATATCAGATGTTTACATTACGACTCACAACAGTAAGAAGATTAATAATTTTATGGTTGTGAGTCACCACAACGTGAGGAGCTGTATTAAAGGTTAGCAGTATTAGGAAGCTTGAGAGCAGCTGAGTTAGAGGGAACCGTGCTTTCTCTAGATTCTTCTTCAGCAATAGAAATTGCTGTGTTAACTTATGACAATCCAGTCTCCTTCTCAAAATCATCAGCTACATGGGACTCCTGAGGCTGTTGGTTAGTTCTTGATCCCAAGCAACTGTAAGAATGCTCGCTTTTGGGGGGAGGGGCGGCTAAAATGTCTAATAGTCCTTAACATTTGTTCTGTTATGGGTATTACATAATACGGTTACTCTTACTAAGGCTGTGGCAATTTTTGTTCAGCCCCCGGGTCGTTGCCCTTATCTTTACTAACCAACTGGCTTCCTCTGCTAACTCATTCAGATAGAATGCTTCTTCCAAATTAGGCTCCGAGCTAAAGACAGAGGGCAGTGAATATGTAAAATCATCTTGGTTGGTGGCCCTTGGTGAGGGGCCAGGCCACCTTGCTAAGTACAGTTAATAAGAAGACGACATTTTGGTAGCCATGTGTACTTTCATAGGATGGCAGAAACAAACTTGTGTGTAAGAGCTGACCCAAGGTTATTGGCAAACTTTTTATTATAGGTTTGGAACAGCGTTTTGTTATTGAGAATCATCAGGGACTATAGTTTAAAGAGATTATGAAAAGAGATTATAAAGCCCTCTCAATTTATTTGAAGTCTTTGCCATGCCTCTGTCTAAAAAGACTATATATTTTAACATCTAGTTGGGATTCTACTGAAATTGAAACCAATCATAATTATGTGTTTTCTTGTTATTTTTCTCCATAGTTGGTGGAAGAAGGGTATTTTTAAATAAAAAAATAGTTGACTGCACACACGTGAACACACTAACAAAAATCTTCAACAATTAGACTGGACTTTTTTTTTTTTAAAGGTTCAGTACCAGAAAATATATCTTGAGTTCCACATAACCAAGGCCTTCCAAGTTTTCAGGACCACTCCTCAGGCTTAAAGGCTTTCTGCCTTGGATGTGTGCTTTAAGGTGCCATCTTGTCTTTAAACAATTTGTCTGTAATCTAGACTTCTACCTGACATTCCCCATGGAAGCCGCCAGATGTAGTCCAGTGTGCGTGCGGGTCCGTCAGTGCTGAAGGCTGGCCAGAGGGCCAGAGGAGCCCACCCCATGGTTTATACATGGCCAAAGAAGTTTCCAGACCGATTTCAGCCCAACAAGAATGAAATGAACGTTAACCTGCTCATCCATAGGCTCGTCTTGCCTCTGCCATACTTGACAGTTCTTAGTCAAGTGTAGCTAACCTCTGCTTTCCACTCCTTGAGGCGGATCTATGCTGAAAACCTTTCTACAAGGAATAGTCACTTTCTTCTTGAAAAATCAATCCTTTCTTGAAATCTGTCACTGCACTAGTGAAAGCGGGACGAGAGATCTCTTTCTTAGGAGACTGGCAAACGAGGACGATCTGTAGAAGGGCACTAATTCACGAGGGCTTGCGACTGCAACCTACTTTCTGAAGACATGCCTCCTAGTACCACCTCCTCTAGGTTACCAGCTATGAATTGGGGGACAGACAGACACACAAACATTCGGACCACAGCGTCATCCTTGCCTTCCTGAACAATCTGGGTTTGTTATTAAGCATACATAAGTCTAAGTAAATTGACTTTATTTAAAAAAGAAAAAGGACCTATATATCTAAATGTAGCTTCTATTATTGGCTACAGAATTTCAAGTTAAAACAATAACTGTAAATTCTGGACCGGCTAACAATTACCACCAGTGCCTTTCCTGAATAGGTGTCATGCCTCAGAAGCTCCAAGTAAAACCTTTTATACTCAGAATATGGCACTGGCTTCTCAAGGTATGTTTAGAGGAAAACGCAGAAAGGACCCGCCTTACACTCAGCATGTCATGTTTCTGACTTCCTGTCTGGTGCTTGCGAGCTGAGCAGCCTGTGCTAGCCTGGCAGCTGGATGGCATGGAGAACTCCGGCCCCATCTCCTGTCTTCTGAGAAACAGAGCAGTGTACCTTACAAAGCTATCTGTCTCATTCGCTGATCCTCGGCTCACTATAGCCACACGCATTTGGCCTTTGGGCCGTCTTGGGGAGCAGGGACTGGGAATCATCATGGATTGGGGAAAATAATCTCATCACATGAGGGTATACACTGTCATGGTGAGGTTAGAAAAAACTAAGCAAGGCAACAAAATGGCTAATAAGGTTTCTTTCCTCTGGATCCGCTGACTCGTGAGAGGACAGCCAATTGCCCTGCATTCTATAACTGTAGTGCAGCCAGCCAAGGAAAGAGACGTGCTCACAATTAACACACACACACACACACACACACACACACACACACACACACACAACCCCCCCAAAACCCACCAAACCAAACAACAAAGCAAAATAAAAATCACTAATTTTGTTGTTGTTGTTTTGTTTTTTGTTTGCCAACTTGCACTAAAGCTAAGACCTCAAGGTCTGTAGTTTGGTGTCTTTTCGATATTAAGCAGTTATTAAACTGTACGTGGTACTATAGTGAGGCTAAAAAATGTTAACCTATATAGATGTGGCAGTAATTGTGCAAAATGTTAAATGCCAGTTGTACTCTCAACTCAAAATGTTTTTTCCTGGCACTTTAGAAAAGAAAGCCTTAGCAATGTCTACACAGATTTTTAGACAAAGTATTAGCTAAGAAGCCTTTCACTGTATAGCTAATAATTTTAAAATTATTCAATAATTCTTTAGAGAGCTTTTAGTCTACTCTGCCACAATTCCATTTTTTTCATAATTCCATTTTTATCTGGTTATTTTCTGCCACTTTCATGGATCAGTGGTTCTGCTTAAAACTTTTATATACTTGTCCTTAAATTATAAATGTTTAGCTAAATATATCATTTATGCACATTTACATATCAGCTAGTCAGATTCTAGGAACTGGAATTTATTAGCAAGACAGAAGGAACATTTAGTAGAAACAGCATTGGTTTGGGAAACATGAAGCACACAGTAAAATGTTTATGTTGTATGAATGAACTCAAAGTGTAAGTTAAGCCAAATGTGTGAGTCTAAGTATTAGAGGTGGAAAAAAGTACGCGTTTACTTTCAAATATGCTCCTTTTCCTTCTTCAACAGGAACAGGACCTGTTTGTCTGATCTTTTTGTTTTTCAAGACAAGGTTTCTCTGTGTAGTCCTGACTGTCCTGGAACTCAATCTGTAGACCAGGCTGGCCTCGAACTCAGAGATCCACCTGCCTCTGCCTCCCGAGTGCTGGGATTAAAGGTGTGCGCCACTGCCCGGCATCAAGGGAGAGAAACTTCCATGTTCTATATAAGCAATGGTAGGACGCTTGCTATTCCTCTACCCATAAATGCATGGAGCTGTTGATTTCAAACATTGGGAGTTATTCATGTCAGGATCTAAATACTCCCAAAGGACACATCAAATTTACACACGTGAACCTGAGCACACTTTAAAGGCATGGTGGCGCACACCTGTAAGCCGAGCACCTGGGCTTCCTGAAGATCACACACTTGGGCTACCGAGCAAGACTGTCTCATCAACAAAAACTGCTGGGTATAGAGTAGTGCCAGTGTGCTTAGCTTCTAGGGAGGAAGCTCTGAGTTCAAGCCCCATCACCACAGAAAACAAAAACACCAAAGTAATACATCAGAAAGGCATGTAAACACGTGTCACACACACACACACACACCATTTGCATACTTCTCACACTCCTTAAAAAAAAAAACCTTTAAGACTTACTATTACTATAGCCACAGAGCCAATTAAGGCCAGCTGTGCTGACACACCCCATAATCCAGCAATTGAGCTGTTGAGATAATAGAGTTCAAGGCCAGCCTGAACTATATAGCAAGATACCATGCCCTATCCCCAAAGGCTTTAACTATACATTGGGCCACAGACAAGGGGAAAAAAAAAAAAACTTGATGAGGGATAAAACTATTCTGTGAAGAAACTCTATAAAAGCACACCTGTGCTAATGCCCCACTACAACCCTCAGACACTGCAGCAAACAGCAATAGCACAGACTGCAAAAGCGACGTGTCCTGGCCACAGCACTGCAAGCACTTTGTGGTTGAATGTCACCCACACAACATCCATGAACACAGTATACGATACTCATGTTAACTACCTTCTTATGTATCTATGGCATCCCCAGTTAGTCAAAGAATGATGACTTTTAATTAATGCAATCCTTTATACAGACATTTTCCAGAGGGGTAACCAAATATTGGCTAGGTGCCTTTAAATGAACTTTTAGGACTCTATCGCATGTAACTCTTTACAAATATATGTCTGCTAGCTGTAAGGATTACAACTTTGTAAACTAAGTGGTTTTCCTCAGCTAAAGCTTTAAAATGACTTCTTGCAGGAGGCCAACACCACTTAAAACAGAAAGGAGGGGCTGGAGAGATGGCTCAGTGATTAAGAGCACCACCTGCTCTTCCAAAGGTCCTGAGTTCAATTCCCAGCAACCACATGGTGGCTCACAACCATCTATAATGTGATCTGATGCCCTCTTCTGGCATGCAGGTAAACAAGCAGACAACACTGTATACATAATAATAAGATAAATCTTAAAAACAAGCAAGCAAACAAACAAACACAGAAAGGAGAGCCTGTAGTGATCTCCTAGGCTCCCTAGGTCCTGTCTTTGGCAAGTAGCTTGATCTTAGTGCATATTGTAGCACCCTCTGAAATACCCATACCCACAGAGCCCTTCTCCCTAGGAAAATGCAAATGACCACATCTTGCTCCACAATCCTCACACACACCTCCAACTGATACATATGACGTCATCAATCACGCCTACAGAACAAACTCAGCTACCACGTCTGACCTTGAGCTTTGGCAGCTTTCGGGCTTGTAAACATACCGATGCACCACAAGGGTTGGGCGCTGGCACCAGGGGAGTGCTGAGCCCCGCCCCCTCAGACCTGCCCAGGAAGCATCAGCTGCTGCTGCTCACTCCTCACACCCTTTGTACTGAAATCTAAGCGGTAAGGAGAGCTGCCCTGTCCTGGGAGCTGCTTTGGTGAATTATCAAGCAGTATGGCAGGCAGCCCTGAGTTTGTAATCCGTCCAGTGGGTGCCTGGGGGGGGGGGGGATGTGTAATCTCTTAGCTAGCTGGGAAGATAGTGCTATTTCACGTTTAGAAATCCACAAGAAAACAGAGCTAGGGAAGGAAGGAGCCGGTTGCAGTCAATCCACCGGTGGGTGCTGTAGTCATGGCCTTATTCCTAGCTTTGAGGCCCCAACTTAATGGAGCAGAAAAACAACCAAGATTAGCAAACTGCAGTGCTAAGGACAGACTCAGTTCAATGGGAAGACGGTGAAGTCCCAAAAACTCCAAAGAAAGGGAAGCTTCTTTTTATTTCCAGAGAAAAGGGGCATTCTTCAACCTCTCATTGACAACAGCACCCCAAGTGAGAAATGTCCTTAAATGGTTCAAGTTAACAGATGGTAAAACAGAACTGAAACATTAGTAATCACCGATGCTCCTCTCATCGTTATCAGTATTGATAATGAGAGAGCCTGACTTAAGAATATCTATCTTACAAGGCTCTGAAATCTGCATTTTTGTCTACAGTGGACTTCACCGACTTTCCATTTTGATACTACAGATGAACAGGTCTTCATGGTTTCAGAGCAGCACAAGGGTTAATAGAGTCAATTGAAAGTCAATACTACTGTAACTCATGCAGTGCGAGGAAAACTCCAGAGCTCTATGAAACCTACTGCCCAACTGTACATTTCAGCTTAATTCCCATTTTATTGTTTTGCCAATGTGACTTCCAACTCTTTATGCTTTACAGCTGGCCAAGAATTAAGTCCGCATTAAATACAAAATTATTTTGTCTTTGGATTTAATTTTTTTAAATTAATAGCAAAGTGCAATGTAGAGAGAGTCAATGTACCCAAACATTGAAACAGAAAATAAAAATTCATTGAAAAACTGCTCAGCAATGTGTGTATATGCGCGTGCATGTGTGCCTGGGTGAAAGTAAAACAGTCACTGACTGTCCCTTTGTCGTTCCCTTAAATACAGTTAATTATTAGACTCATATGGATCTGTGTCTTCAAAGCACATGATTTAAGTGCTTATTATTAACATCACATTTTGAGTAAACACTAACCCAAGTGTGATCCCAACGTTGATATGACACCACAAGCTTATTTTATACAGAATTATATTTAATCATTTACCTGCGTGTGACAGCGTCTCAGAGTGTAGCTCCGGCTCTCATGGAACTCACAATACTGTCTCTGTGTCTGAGGCTGAGATTGCAGGTGAGAGCCACAACCCTGCCTGAAACCCAATTTTGAATATAACCCTGTTAAAAGACTCTACTGAAGTATTAAAAATTAAGACCCTCTGGTGTAAATATTTCATCACAGCCCTTTACAGCTGGCAGCTATGGACCGCCCCATGCCGGAACATGCCGGAACAGTGTCTTCTGGAGGGTCAGGCTGTTCTTCCCTCTCCACCTCTTGGCCAGGTCAGTCGTTCAATAGCTGTTTACTTAGTGGGTTTGTAATCTACACTGACAAAGCTGCTTGGCTTATTTAGTATTTATGCCCTCCCAAATGTAGATGTTATTAAAAAGAACAAAGTATTGAAATGCTAAACCGTATGATAGTTTCAGCAATCCAAAAATCATTAAGAATGCATAAATGTACCACAGCAAACCCTAACTATTTGAAAAAAAAATCAGGATTAGAGAAATGAACAAAACATCCGAGGCCCATGCTCTCTGCCAAAGCCCCTGGGAATGTTACCTCCAGGATATACTGCTTACTATAAATGCCTACAATTTCATATTTTAATTAAACCATTATTTTTATCAAATTGAAAATGACAGTTTACTTTTAAATAAAAGCACAGTGGGTTTGTATAAAGCCTAATTTCTAATATCTAATGAAAAGGAGCAAAAATCTCCCAGAGCTTACCGGATCCTTTTGTGTCAAATCATCTGGAAACCTATCAGCTGAAGATTCAAGTGTCTGTCTATATTAAGGCTGTCCTACTCCGTAGAGCAAATCCTCTCCTCACCTTTAAAAAGCTGTTATTAATTCTGTCAAGACTCACCACCAGAAGGGAAAGGACACAGATATTATTTGAAGTTGTAAGTTGGCACACGAGCACAACTGCAGCAGGTTCCAACAAAAGCAGAAGCCACAAAAGCATTCTCACATCCCACTAATAATACTTTCTTAACGTCATCCTCAAAGAAATATCAATTTAACTGCAAAAGCCTTGTTCAACCAACCAAACCATTTCTGTAGACCTTAGAGAAACCAGAAATCCTAAATTGGATTGACATGCCCAATTTGTCACTTATTTTACCCCTTGACATCAAATACCTGACATGCTTAATTTGAAATTGGGTTTTATTGGGTTTTTGTTTTTTTTTAAATTTTTTTTTTGGAAGTGTCATCGAAAAGGAATTTTTACCACAATTCTTGATGAAGCAAAGGGATGGTATGAGTCGAAGATCCACATAGCAGGACTCTCTGACTAGGCTTTGCAGTCACTATAAGGAGCAACGCTTCGCATTTCTCCCGGCATAAAGTCTTTGTCACATTTTTCACCAGAACAGTCAACCATCCTGAGGTTTGGACAACATTCGCTCTTGCTGTAATGTCTAAGGGAATGATTTTCATTAATGCTTGAAAGCTCTGAGCTATATTGTACTTTACATCAAATTAGGTAGAGAATAGCTATTGTAAACCTGTCAGCACATCTCTAACATGTCTTCTCTTGGCTCCACCTGCTCTGTGCTGCCCACTATTGGAAATGTGTTATGGGATTGTGATACTATCCACTGGGGTTAATTTAGTACAAAAGCACAGACATACTCTCTGGCTGCTTGGGTGAGTGCTAAGACACACCATCCTTCTAAGAGATAAAGGCTGATTAGGAGTAACCAAACGTATTAAATATGAAGGGCATCGGTAGGAGCAGAGGGGACCAGGAACTACCTTGGTGTTCTATGGGACAGCAGCAGCAGCAGGGCAGGGCAGAGGACAGAGTGTGGAGTTTCAGTGAGCATCACTGCACGAGACTACTGTTCTGTACTCACAGGGAAATACGAAGGTACCATCATACACATCAACAGAAACCCACAATAACTGATATAGACTCATTCTTCGTGGACGGTCTGTCTGCTCCATCAGATAATTCGCCTCTTAGGTCTTTCCCTTTCAAGCAAATAACCACTGATGGTTAATTTTTGCCTCACATTTTGCTTTTCCTAATAGCAGGATAATTGAACTGTCGAGTGATCCAATAGCATCAACTTTTATGTTGGCTTTCACTCTGATCAGAGTACAGGCGAAGTGTTAAGAATTTAATTCTACCCATCAGTAAGTACACTTAGGACTCCATTTTGAGGATTACACCTCTTCTACAGAAAGTGAACCTAAAATTCCTTTAAAAGCTTTAAAAGTTAGATTCCCTCCAAGCCCTTAGCCTTTGATACCTGCTCTGGAAAGCCAAACTGCTGCTGGGTATGTGTGTGGCCACATACACACTCATAGCATTCGGTGGCTTCGTAGTAGCAACCTCCCCCTTTGGAAAGTGCAAAACATGTCATCCCTCCATTCTGCTCCTGGACTTGAGAATTAAAGCCAACCGGGCCAGCCCCCGGCAGAATACAGTGGGATACAAGGACGTTCCCCATATTCATCAGGAGACATTAAACAACATACAGTCCCGGAGGGGTCCTGCTCCGACGACTTAATAAAATGTCAGGTGCTCGTGCAGGCACCGGGGCGCCGCGGCGGCTGCAAAAACGCCTCTGACCGGGTCGCCTGGGCCTCCGCTGCCGGCGTGGCGACACCGCAGAGCCCCGGGGCCTCCGCCGCGCACGGCTTCCCGACAGCAGCGGGGCGGCCACCGGGCCCTCGTCCCTCCGGATCCCCCGCCGCGGGTACCCCGGCCTCTGCCTTCCCGCCACCATTACCCCCCGCGGCCTCGGAGGAAGATGAAGAGGGCAGGGTGCCGGGAGAGTCGGCGGCGACATCGTCGTCGTGCAACGCGGTCCCCGAGGGTTCCATCCCCTTAACGCGGGCTCTCCGTTTAGCTGCATCCTCGGCGGGCGGAGGTCTCCCATGTTGACAGGTCTCTCGCCTCCTCGCACAAAATGGGGCCGGGGAGCGGCCGTCGCCGGCTCCATGGGCGCCGCCATTTTGTGAGGCGCCGCGGAGCACGGCCGTGTGTGTGTGTGTGTGTGAGTGTGTGCGTGCGCGCGCGTGTAATGGTTGAAGAGAGTGACCCCCCTCTAGGGAATCCCCGGCGCTGACGGCTACGCAAGGGGCCGTGCGCAAGTGCCGCGCGCAGGGAACCCGCACAGCCCCGGCCGGCCGCGGCCCCGGCCCGGCCCGCCACGGTCACCCCACCCCACCCCACCCCACCCCACCCCACCCCACCCCACCCGTGCGCCGCGCGCCACGCCTCGCCTCCGGCCGGGCAGGGTCTCCGCCCCTCAACTGGCTAGCGAGACACTCACTGGTCCTCGGGTGTCAGGAATTTCCTAGCCACACCTTATTCCGACCCCGTTTTAAGACATAAACTTTACTTGGGGAAATAAATCCGTTTCCTAGAGCGAGTACCGGAAGCGTGCTTCGCTCTATTACATAATTCCCTTTTTTCTCTCTCTCTCCCCCCCCACCCCTCCCCACCCGCCTCTCGCCACCCCATAGGAGCTCCCATTGGAAAGACTACCTGAAATAACCTATCCAGACTCTTCCTATCCTTGTGACCTTGGGCTAGTGACTTTGCCCGTAGTGGCTGTCTCTAAAATGGGAATACTGATACATAGGGGGGGGCGGGGAGGGGGGGGGAACATGATGCTTAACGTTTGTAGACGACGGAGGGCTCCAACACCCTGGTAAATGCAAATTTAGGTGATTTTTTTAAGATAAAAATTTGAATTCCCTATTCACACATTAAAAAAAAATATCACTACAGAAAACTGAAAGGGTAGCGCTTTGCCCTTTATTTATTTTTAAAGATATTAGTGCAAAACCACAAACGTTATCCTCAAAGTTCCAGAGGCTGTTTCCTAACCGGCGCAATTACTGTTTGCATAACTCCCGGCCCGGTGCACTAAACCGACCAAAAAGGCAAGACCGGTGAAGAGCCCGACTCTATCGCCACAAAAAGTAGGGCAGGCAGTTCACCCCGTATTCCACGTACAGTTTGTCAAAGTGAGTTTACGGCCCCGGCATGGAAAACGTGCTCGCAGGGCCCCGGCATTGTAGCACACAGCCGGGAGGCCGGCTGCTCCAAGCCCTAACCTCTCCGCAGGCTGCCAGCCGACTCCTCCCGGGGCGGCCGGGGAGGGCTGCGCCGCGCGAGCCTCGGGGTGGCGGGAGCCACGGCGGGGACTCGAACGTCGCCTCCGCCCCTAACCCCGGAACAACCGGTAGTGGCCGTTTCCCCGCGCCGCCGCACCCCCCCCCCCTCTTTTTCCGCCCGCTTTTGTGTGCGTGCGAAATGTGCTGCACATTGCAGATGAACCCTAAGCCGGGCGAGCCGAGTCTATTGTTCCCCGCGAGGAGCCGCCGCGACCGTGTGGAGCCAGGCGCAGTGCCGCGGCCGGCCCTCGGGGGGCGCTGTGCGGCGCTGGCGGAGTCCCGGGCCGTGGCGGCAGCGGCGGCGGCGGCGGCGGCGGCGGCTGAGAGGGAAGGCTGGCGGGCGGGCAGGCAGGCCGGCGGGCGGCGCGCAGCGGCTCGGCTGCCGCCGGAGCCCGTGCCCGGGGACGCCCGGGCCGCCGCCGCTGCTGCCACCACCGCTGCCGCGCGTGAATGTGTGCGAGGGCCCCGCGGAGCCGCGGCCCGGATCCACGCTGTCACCCCGATCTCCTCCACAAGCCACCACACAGACCTCCCCCTCCCCACGCGGCCCCGCCTGCCCCGGCCCCGCCGCACCACCGCCGCCGCCGCCACCGCCGAAACTCCCAGGCCTGCGGCCGCCCCGGCCCCTCGCCTCCGCTCGCCCGGCCCCCGGCCGGCTCGCGCGTCCCCGGCCGCAGCACCATGTTGAATCGCGTCCCCGGGCCGAGCCGCCAGGGCCGGCGGCGCTGAGAGGCGGGCAGAGGCCGGGCCGCGGGAGGCGGCGAGGCAGGGTGGGGGCCGCGTTCGCCCCGCGGCTCCGCGCCCGCCCGGCCGGCCGCCCGCCCGTCGCCAAGCCCCTCTAGTTTCGCTCCCGTTCCTTTAAACTTTTTTAGAAATTCCCCTCCCTCCGGCCCTGCGCTCCCCCTGGCCTCCCGCTCCCTCCTTCCCCTCCTCCTCGCCTCCTCCCCCTCCCTCCTCCCTCCCTGCGCCGCCGCCGCCGCCGCCGCCGCTGCCGCCGCCGCCGCCGCCACCACCACCGCCGGCCCATGACTGAGCCCCGCCACCGCCGGCCGAGGAATGGGCTCCGGGCGCTGGTAGGGAGCGCGGGGAGCGGGGGCCGCGTCTGAAGCGCGATCCGGGTTTTCGGGAGACCTCCTTTGGCAAAATAATGGCAAACTCGACGGGGAAGGCGCCTCCGGACGAGCGGAGGAAGGGACTGGCTTTCCTGGACGAGCTGCGGCAGTTCCACCACAGCAGAGGGTGAGAGCAGGACCGGGAGGGGGCGGCGAGCCGGGGCGAACGGGGCCCGCGGCGGGCGCGGGGGTCCCGGTGACAAGTGCGGGGCTTTCTGTCGCCCGCAGGTCGCCGTTTAAGAAGATCCCTGCGGTGGGTGGGAAGGAGCTGGATCTTCACGGGCTCTACACCAGAGTCACTACTTTAGGCGGATTCGCGAAGGTGAGTGGAAGTTTTTAATTTGTATTTCCCTCTCGCTGGCCTGCTTCGAAAAGTGTGCTCCGGCCCGGGAGCGGGCGCCCGGGGCCGAGGTGGCGGGGGTGGGGTGGGGGGGGCACGGTCGGCGGGGCACACGGCGTTCTCGGCGCTCGCAGCCGGTGGCTCGGAGGCGGCCCGCGGCGGGGCTGTTTTCGGCCTGGTGGCTCGCGTGCGCGCGGCGGGCGCGGGGCTGGGCGGGCGGTGCGGCCCGGCGGCGGGGAGCGCCCTGCCCGGTGTCCGGCCGTCCCCGCGGGGTCTGAGCGGCGCGGCGGGGAGCGCGGGCGAGTGGGGTGCCCGCCCGCCGAGCCCCGCGCCCGCCCCGCGCCGCCTGCCCGCCCGCCCGCCTGCCCGCGAGTCAGCGCCGCCGCCGCCGCCGCCGCCGCGGCTGCCGCTCTAGCACAGGCGGAGACACAGAGACACACACAGACTCTGAGCAGTTTTCGTGCAACTCAAAATTAGCGCGGGCAGGTTTAACATCGATAATCGGCTGCGAAATGATCCCGGCGGCCGGGGGCGCAGCCTCGGCCCGCTCGCCCTGGCTTTCTACAGCTAACAAAAGAAAGCAGGACCTGTCTGCAAATAGCCATCTTAGGCTTCAAGGCTAGGCAGAAGCTGTAGGCCTCAAAGAAGGGCCTATGGAGATGGATAGATCTGGGAGAGGGATCCGAGGCGGCCCCGGCCCCGGCGCCCCCCCCAGAGCCCGCGGACGTCGCTGTCCGGAGCAGTATTGATCCTTTTGAACTTTTTTTTTCCTTCTCTTTAGTGTAAACCGACCGCGTAGAGATTTAAAAGGGGGCGACAGAGGGACTTGCGATTGGTTATTGTCCGGGCTTCAAAAACAAAACAAACCCACCAACACCCCCCCAAAAAAACAAAACAAGTGCGGCTAAATGCAGGGCTCTCCGGTGAAAACACAGTGTTTGGAGCAGCCCTGGCTTAGGAACTCTTGCGGGTCGACCCCAGACACCCTACTGATCTTTAGGTGTCTGGAGAGCTCTGCAGATGGGCGTTTAGCTCCCAAGTTAGGGTAGGTTTTCCTTGGCTTGGGCACTTTCAGACAAGTGTGCCTGTGTTTTTAACAGGTTTCTGAGAAGAATCAGTGGGGAGAAATTGTTGAAGAGTTCAACTTTCCCAGAAGTTGTTCTAACGCTGCCTTTGCTTTAAAACAGTATTACTTGCGGTGAGTAGTGGTGACTTTTCCACAGTTTTTGCAACGAGGGACTTAACAACAAAATGTGTGCTCTAAACAGTTTCCAACCCCTTGTTAATTTAAGTCAGAAACATTTACTGCCAGTAAAGCGAGATGCTAAGAGGCTGAAGTTTTCCTCATATTCAAATGCGGTCATTTACATTATTCATACAAAGTCATTACAGGTGACACCCATGTCCTATCTTGTAAACATTCTTTTGTGACATTGTTATTGACTGCTTGTGCGATAGCCACTGAGGGCCAGAAAGATGGTGCTTAGTAAGACTCGAGATACTTAATGAAACTTTGTAACCTGTGGGAGGATTTTTTTTTCTTCGTTCTTAGGAAACTCCTTAACTCTCTACAAATTCTGGGTTTAGTGATTTTTATTTTATTTCGCTTTTTCTTAAAAAGGAAACTTACTGCTTGGAACTGTTACTCAGTGAATTGTCAATGAAATATGTTTACATAGATAATATAATGCAGATGCCTTGGCTGACCTGGCTTACTTTTTGGATTCTTATTGTTGTTGAATTTCTGAGAAACTTAAAAATATTCAGTATCTTTAGAAAAATGGGGATTATGTGAAACAAGGTACTATGGTTGGAATTGTCTTTTTTTCTTCCCTTTTATTTTGACTGCTTACTCAAGAAAGTAAATTTCTTACTTTGTTGGTATATGATTTAGTCTAGATAATGTATTCAGTGACTTTTGGGTTTTTCTCTCCTAGATTTTCTTCTATAGGTACTTTCATATTGTACTTTATTTTGAATTCATCCTTTATTTTTGTTTGATTACCTATAGTGTTGTTCGTTATTTAAAATTAAAATAATGATCTTAATATTTCTAATGTTGGTAGTGGTGATATTACAAGATAGCCTTTGTTTTATTTATTTACTTATTTATTTTGGTAATGTGGCTTCTTAATAATTTGAGTTTTGTGTTGCTTCACGTGCACTAGTTAGTCTGTGTAGCTCTCAGCATTCTGAAATAGGAAACAGGGGAGTTGCACAGGTGTACTTCCTATTGGCTGCCTTAGATTGACTTCAGACTTGACGCTGAAGCTCACAGGGCCTGGCAGTTACTGAGGTCCATAGGAACTCTAGAAAATACCAGGTGTGTGTGTGTGTGTGTGTGTGTGTGTGTGTGCCTTTTTAAAGAAAAGGATTTAAAAACAAACAATAACAACAACAACAACAAACTTCTCAAACTCTTGACTTAGTAATGGAGTGAGAATAAGAATTTAATGCTTAGATGATAGTCGCTTGATTATTTTTCTTTCAGATACTGAGAGGTCGAGCTAATACACATTAGGGCCTTGTGTTAATCAACTCAAAACACTTAGTATTTTGTATGTTTTTATTTGTATCCTTTAAAGATATGTTTAGTATTTATTAAATGTATAGATTAAAAATCTGTGTTCCGTGCTGAATGGTATATCTGACTGGTGAGGGGTGTGTGTGTGTGTGTGTGTTTCTGTAAACTCTGCATTCATCTTAATCACCATAATTAATGAAATGCCTGGATTCTTTTTACAAAGTTTAATTGTATTTTGTTTCGTGTTGTCATTTCTCTCTTGGGATTATGTCATATATGACTTGTACATGTAGCTACATACATTACTCGTATGTCATGCATGACTTGTACGTGTAGCTACTCTTTAACCATTGCCTTCAAGATTGTTTTCGGTGTTTACATTGTTCTTGGGTCAGCTTGGGCCCTGAGTTCTTATTAGAAGCTGTTTGGAGCTCTGTCCTTAGCTAAAGTTGTTTTTCCTCCATATGTCACTCTCCAGCTTGGCTTTCGTAAGGCTGTAGCTAGGTTACTGAGAAAGAGTGGAAGCATTTGTTTTGGAAAATAAAGCCATGTGAAGATTTGCATGGCTTGCAAAGAAATAGGATGCTTAAACATTGGGTACTACCAACCTTGACAGAATTTTCGGTAGTGGCGTATTGCAGATAGAGGATATGTATTATCCTGGGCTTATACACTCACCTCTAAAAGAATTTAATTGGCAAACCAGATGCCAAACTCTTAACAATAATTCTATTGGTTAACCATAAGATAGGGAAATGAAGTGACTTGGTGAGCTACCTCTTTCCTATATCAGATTTAGCTCCACGGTTTCTGATAAAGCAGAAGAGGCATTGTATTTCGGTGGGTTTATTTTGTTTGGGTGGGTTTTGTTTTTTGTTTTGTTTATTTAGGTGGCATCTGTGTCTATGTGGCTCAGGGCAATCCTCCTGCCTCAGCATTCCAGTTCTGGGATTATAAGCATCCCTGCCTTTTTCAATATCCTTTCTAAGTTACAAGTTGACCATCCATATATATACATACATACATATTGAATGTGAGCTGCTTTTTCATTGGACGTATCGTAAGGCTGTCCTTGCTGCTGTTAGCTCTCTTTACAAGTTTCACACTTGCTTATATTCCCCCGTAGTTACACACTTAATTGAATGCACAGACTCATTTGCCGTAGCTATGTCCCATTACAGACGCTAAGAGCAGACCGTTCTAACAGTCCTTCTATGTTCTTTTTGGTGCAAATATAGTTATTAAGTATAGAGACATTGTAATCTGAGAAAAGTTAGGTTAAATATATCAAATATACATCCATTCAACTGTAGATTATCTACAAAAAGAATTTCAGGTTCAAACTTAATATACTGTTGATAATTTAATACTGGCATTTAATATTTTTATATTTAAAAAAGATTTATTTATTTATGTATACAGTGTTCTGTCTGCATGTACAGAGGGCACCAGATCTCATTACAGATGGTTGTGAGCCACCATGTGGTCGCTGGGAATTGAACTCAGGACCTTTGGAAAAGCAGCGAGTGCGCTTAACCTCTGAGCCATCTCCCCAGCCCCCTAGTATTTTTATTTTTAAATGATCCATTTATTTGTATTTTTTGTGCATTGATATTTTGTCAGCATGCATGTCTGTCTGTGTGAGGGTGTCAAATCCCTTAGAGCAGGAGTTACAGACAGTTGTGAGCTGCCGCGTGGGTGCTGGGAATTGAACCTGGGTCCTTAGGAAGAGCAGCAAGTGCTCTCAACTGCCAAGCCATCTCTCCAGCCCCGTGGTGTTTAATTTTTAAAAATTCAAGTGCCTGCTGTCAGTTTCTAAAATTATTACATTTATTATATTTAAAAATTATATTTTGGCCTGTGGTGGTGGCACATGCCTTTAATCCTAGCACTTGGGAGGCACAGGCAGGTGGATCACCGTGAGTTCAAGGCTACCTGGTCTACAAAGCAAGTCCAGGACAGCCAAGGCTACACAGAGAAACCCCGTCTTGAACACCCCTCCCTCCAAAAAAGGAAAAAAATATTTTAAGATGAGTGGTGGTGGCACGTACCTTCAATCCCAGCACTCAAGAGGCCGGGCATGGTGGCGCACGCCTTTAATCCCAGCACTCTGGAGGCAGAGGCAGGTGTATTGATGGGAGTTCAAGGCTAGACTGGTCTACAAAGTGAGTCCAGGGCAGCCAGGGCTACACAGAGAAACCCTGTCTCCAAAAAAAAAAAAAAGGAAATATATTTTATTTATTTATTATTTTTTCTAATCAGCTCTTAAATGATTATAACATTTTCCAGTTAGCACCTTTCTTGCCATATTCATCTTGGTGTGTTCCACCAAAAATTTGTTGTAATTGCTTGGTAAAATTTACAGTATTATGCTGCATGTTATTGACAAGTGATTCTTATAAAATATAATTGGAAGTCTCACGTGGTTAGTGCTGAGCCCAGGTGTATCTGTGACCGCTTTGCTATTTACTTGGTGAACCTTATTTTAATTTTGCCCGACTTTGGTACTAAGATTTAGGGACAATTTGCTAATCTTACTTGGGTTTTACTTATTTAAGAATTTAAAGTTTTACGGCTGAAGAGATGGCTCAGTGGTTAAGAATCCTGTCTGCTCTTCCAGAGGACCCGGGTTCAGTTCTCAGCACCCACGTGGCAGCTCACAACCGTCTGTAACTATAGTTCTAGGTGATCTGACACCCATACACCAATGCAGATTGAATTTTTTTTTTTAATTAGAAAAAAAAAGAACTTAAAGTTTTAGCCAGAATATGGCACATGCCTTTAGTTGGGAGGCAGAGATAGGCAGCTATCGTGAGTTGAAGGTCAGCTTGGTGTGCAGAGTGAGTTCCAGGATAGCTGGGGCTACACAGAGAAATCCTTTCTCAAAAAAAAAAAAAATTTAAGTTTTGATATAAGGTTTATGTAAATATTTAATATGAGACTATTTTTCATTTATAACACCTGGAATGCAGCTATAACTTGATGTGTTGTTTATAAAACTTGGAAATTTTAGAAAGAAGGTGAAGTCCACTCCCCTCCCCCTTTGGTTTCCTGAGACAGGGTTTCTCTGTGTAGCCTCGGCAGTCCTAGACTCACTTTGTAGACCAGGCTGGTGTGGAATTCACCGGGATCCACCTGCCTCCGCCTCCAGGGTGTGTATGCCAGCACACCCAGCTGAGGCGAAGTATCTTAGACATTGAAATTTTACTGTAGAAAACTCTCATGTTAACTGTTGTTGTTTTGTCTTTTGTGGTTTTTGTTTTTGTTTTTTTGTATTTGTAACTTGTAGCACTGCTTTTTTTTTTTTTTTTTTTTTGGTATGCATGCGCTTTTGGGATAGTTGGGGACTTGGGTACAATTATATTCACATTTGTAGTCACAATGTGAATTCTGTTTGATTTTTGTTTTGTTTTGTGTTTTTCCTGACTGGGTAGAGCCCATGAGTTTTGTTACAAGCATTTAACTTTTTTTTTTTTTTGGTTTTTTGGTTTTTTTCAAGACAGGGTTTCTCTGTGTAGCCTTGGCTGTCCTGGACTCACTTTGTAGACCAGGTCTACAAAGCATTTAACTTTTATTAGTTAAATGACACGAATGCATTTAGGGCTTGTCAGCTAGGGGCTGCCATGCAGGTCGTCAGTTGGCTGCCTACCACGCAGGTCTGTGAGAAGATTTATGAATGCCTTGAGGTGAAGCCAAAGAACCCTTCGGTATTGTTCAGTAAGTAAGTAAATGACTCACTGAGTTTGTCACTTGCTAAACAGATTATTCCTAGTCAGGACAGGAAAATGAAATAATAACGGGGCAGGAGAATGGCACTACTACCTTAGTAAGTCACTCATGTGAGGCTTGTAACTTTAATTTGAA